>NC_141391.1:108971737-109304237 GCF_034619465.1 Leptosomus discolor | reverse complement strand
AGCTTTGACAATCAATTTCTGAAAGTGACTGAGTAGCAAAATTGCACAGTAAGCGTATATACTGAAAAGGTGATGATTTGTAGAGCTTTGTAAATCACACAGCTAAAAAAAAAAGAAAAAAAAGAAAAAGAGACTAACAATACATCAGTTTTTCCATCAATTTGAGATGAAGAACTCAGATTTGACCTGCAGCATATCTGAATTTACAAACTTCTTCCCATAACTAACTAAAATTTTGCAAGCACAAGGTGATAAATGTATTCAGTATAAGAGAATGCATTGTATGGTGTTCTAACAACTCTATGGTGTCAGAGGTTGCCTTTCAGGTGAGAGGTCAAAGAAGTAGACTGGTTATCTCATGAAAATTTAGTTAATGAGAAGTGTTTGTCATTAACTGAGGTCATTCCTTATTTGAGAGTGGCAAACAATGTGTTTCAGAAGTCAATAGTTGAAAGAAACTGGCTGAACAATTAAAAGCATTTAAAAGTCCTTTGGGGCCAGTTAGAGTTCATTACATTTTTATTTTAATGTTTCTTACTTTGACATATTAAGATACCCAAAATACTCCAGCGTCTTGAGAGTATGCCTTAGCAACCTTAACATCTTCTTGTCTGATCTACAGGAAGACTGAAGGTACTGCATATGGTAGTGCTCCAGGAAAGATACCTTCAGAGCAGCAAATATCTACTCAGGCTTTGAGTACTGCTCATCTTAAGTAGTTCCAGATGAGGCAACTACTATTAAGTCAGAAAGGATAGAGATTACTATGCCAAATTCAGCTAACACTTTAATCTATAATATATTCTTGCAACCTGCTGTTGATGGTGACATTACCCTCTATGGTTTGCTGCAGTGCTTCAGTATGTGAAAAGAACACAACACCTGGGTGAAATGTTCTACTGTTCTTGCGGAAATCCATTTCAGAGTCAAAATCACCCTTTCGCAAACAAGGTTCATACTGTGTAAGACAGGATTCTACCCACACTCTATCCCACTGAGCAGGTACTGCCCTGTTGTGCTGCTTCAGCACATCTTCCCAGGCTCAGACCTCAGCTAGAACAAAAAACTTGTAAATGATCTGATCCAAGGCAAATGTGCAGAAGGCAACCTTACTTCCTGCATTTAAGAACCTGTGTTTTCTGCAGTCTTTACAATTTATCAGTATTAATATACTACTGTGGGTGTCATGTCACATGTTTTTTTCAGTCAATATCATGACTTGTTTGTTAGGTAGGCTCAGTTCATAATGTTGGAAGTCCCATGCTGAAAAGACTTACTGTGGGATTAGGGTTAATTTAATGCCAGTTGTGGAAAAGAAGTGGGTCTTTAAGACTTCTTATGTTAGGTCAAATTTTGCTTATCACTAAAGATTTTCCCTGCATAAAGGAGAAAATACTCACCTGATTGAGCAAAGAGCAGACCAGCATCACAGAGATGGGGGAGTAGATGCATGGGACCAGAATGTGCCAGTGAATTTCAGATAATGTGAAGAAAATGAACAAATCAGTGCAACAGAGCAGAATGGAAGACTGGAGCAAAACATCTGCCCTGTTACCTCAGGAAACAGGTGGCTCTTTAGAAAGAATGAGAAAAGACATAAACGATCTTCACAAAGGAAGAAATACAGGGAACAGGTGTAACTGCAACACAAAATACAGAAGTGGAACTGTAATTAGAGTAAAAGCTGGTAAGGACTATGAACTGGGAGAAAAGAAACTTGATTTTTGCACAGGAGACTAACAGCTAATAACAGGTCTGTTAACAGAAAATTTATGAACAGAAAAGTTTTAGCAGAAGACAAATCTGTCAATGAGTTTAGTTGAAACACAGGGAATCAAAGTTCAGCGAATTCAGTGACTTAGTACTTCTTGTGGAAACTTTCATTCTGTATGTATAAATGTATAGAAGAACCTACTCGTCAGATCTCAGAGAAAAGAACATTTTAACACAGTGCTCGTATGAATATATATGGAACTGGAAATAATGTCTAACGCCTATCAGTTTGTCTAAGAAATTAAAAATCATTACCACTTATAAAGGATTTATAGCATTTATCCTGGGAACAACAGAATTAAAAAGATCTCTCCTCTTGTCAGTAAAATTGATATTAACTAAGCATCATGTATCAAATCCTAAACTAATGCTAAAGTGAAAAAAACCTCCTTCATTTTAATTTCAGTGAAAACAGGTTTGAGGAAAGAAAACTTTCAAAAATAATAATTGCCAGGGAAAGAATTACCGTCACCATGCTTCTGAAATAACATTGTAAACAAAGTGTGTATAAAAAGCAGAAGCCAAGATCTTTAGCTCTTGGAAGTGATGTTGATTTATACTACCTGAGAATCTGGAACCAGCCATAAGAGGACAATCAGGCTCTTTCTTCCAAACACTGAATAGTTCTTACTACAGTAATATTATATTATAATATGACTAGGAAATGCTGCAAATGGATCTAATTATTATTATAATCCTAACATTATAATCTTGAAGTCCTTGTCAAATGTTATTTCCAAGACATAGAGAGATGTCCTACAGGCAGGAGAATTAAAATAAATAGATTAAATAATTTCCTACTGGAGAGATATCCTAAAAAGCTAATAGGTTTAGATTCCAGATTGGATTCTGTAGCAAAGATATTTGATTTGCTTGTCAAAATTTAAAGATCTTACAGTGCTCCATCAATCATTATGTATAAGATAGGTTAATAAGAAAAATCAAACTCAACAGTTAAAATGCAGACCAAATTTTGGCAATGTGTATTAACTGGGGGTCAAGTAGGATTGTGTCTTTAGTCTAATGTTTTCAGCAGTCTTGGATGTATGTCTAGTATGTTCATGTGCTCTACTGTTTCAGACGCACAACAATACCTCTTTTTTTTTTTAAAAAAAAAGATGGCTTGAAAATCCAGTGAACACTGAAACCCTCCAAAATTTGGATGACTGGATCTTATTTGCCATTACTTGAGTGATAAGTGTTGAAACCAATACAGATAAAATAAGTGAAGTAATGTCCTCACCACCAGGATTTTTCCAACCCCACCAGCTTGCTTTCTAAAACTGTCCCAATAATTCCTCATTAATAATCCACTCCCTCTGTAAGCAAAGGTTCAGAATTGCTTCAGCTGTGAAGGGATCTTATGCTTTGAAAAATATCACACTGGAAATAAGACCAGTCATTTAGTTTGACCTTTGTGACATTTGAATATTTTCCGGATAACTTCCAGATGACAGCAGTGCCTCTTTGGAAGTAACTCTTGCCTGGTTAAGGGAATCAAGTTATTAAAGTCTCCAAGTGCATAAATATTATCAATCAGGTCAGTGGTGTTCCAGTATGAGGCAATGTCCCTTATCTAACATTATGTTGATAGTACTGCCATCTGTTACACTTAAAAGCTTTCAAACTGAAAGAGAAGGAATATTAGCAAGTAATTTCTGCTAGTGCACCGTCTGCACTTCTGCTTGTGGGGCCTGGCAAAAAAATCACCTTTGATATCCTCTATCTTACAGATGTCTCTCTAGAGTCTCGTGTGGTGGTGCTAAAGAGATGGCGGTTCCTGTGGAATCTGCTTTCTTCCCTGACAGGGCACCTATCACCCTGACGGGGGAGAAAAGGAAAACACTCGATTCACTCTATGCCGTTAGGAAAGTAATATGGTGAAAGAGTGGAAGAAGAGTGGTAGCGGGAGCTATGAAGTTTGATCATGTCAGCTGTGAAGTCATGCACAATCACCACATATCACGACAGAGTGAGGATGTTGTCTTTTCTTATTAACAATGACTTAAAATACTTCTGTGCACGGTAAGCATTTTTTTCAGCTCCATGGAGCTAAAAACCCTACCGCTATTCAGTGCACAAAAGCACTCTTGCACAGAGGCAGACGATTCTTCAAACGTGAATCTTCTCACACCTGAGACGGATCTTGCCTTGAAAATGACCAGATATGATTCCAAACCATGAGCTCCTCCTGAGCAGTGAGCAATCTGACAGCAAGATCCTTTCAAGATCTGTAACTAGCTCCTTTCCTCCCCGTAACTCCAAACTAGTGTTATAATCACTAATATTGCTAGGAACGCATAACGGCATGGATAAACTTTGCTATTACTGACAATAGGGACCTGAATCTTGAGCCTTACAGCGCCAAGGTTTAACTCCCCACTCTGCCACAGACCTCTATGAACCACTGTTAAATCATCATTTCTGTGCCTTAGGTGCTAAGTTATTCAGTAGTTTTCCTGTTTCTCCAGCATTTTGCAAGAATACAGGCCCTGGAGTCAGGTATTTGTGCTGCTGAGGAGAAGTCTGGCATGCTGCAGTTCAAAGAAAACAAGAGGACAGGCAGCAAATTATGTCTGAAGAGTCCTTAATGCATAAATTGAGGGACAAAGTTGCTTTAATTATTCTTCATTGTACAAGGGGAAAAATTAATCACTTGTGCACTTTCTGAAATACAGGTGTAATTTTTTAACAAATTAATGATTAGTTATACTAATTCACATAATGTAAATTAGATGTATTGTCTGTGGTAAATACTCTTGTACTCAAAATGCTGTTATGGGTAAAGGGAGCATGTCAGTTATTTCTTGTCCAATTAGCATTTTCACAGTCAAACACTCCAAATTATCCAGTGTAAAAAAGCCTCATTAATAATACAGTCAAAGTCATTACATGTACAAAACCACCTTCCCAGTATTTACCCTTTGTCTGTGGTGGTGTCCTCAATCTTGTGTCCCATTCCACTTCTTTCCACATTTTCTCACCCTGGCCTTCTCCCTTCCCCCTGCTCCCAGGGAAGGGGTGAAAGCTGCCCCCCAGCCCCCCAGCACCCCCGGGGGCCGTTTGTCCAGCAGGGACTGCCTGGGGCTGTCAGCCCCTTCCCCGGCGGCACTCCCAGAGCTGGAGCTCTGACAGGCTGGGCAAGGGGCTCTTGGCCACGGGGCGCCTGGTAAACCCAGCTCAGCCCCGCTCAGGCCAAGGGCAGCCCAGCCCAGCCCTGGGACCCGACACAGCCCCATACTTGCCCCCAGCAGTGGCAAATATAATCACGCTTACTGGGTTAAAATGTAATATTGTAAATTTAAAATAAACAAAGGGAAGCTACACTGAATATGACTATTCTGTACTTAATTTCATACTGGGGAAAACTGACAAAACTGATGGGAAATATTTTTTTTAATAATATAGAGTCTGTTGAAATAATTGACTTCCTTCTAATTCCTTCTTTGAGAAAATTAACATTATGCATATTCTCATAATGTATTTTATAAATGATGAGTGATTCATGAAAGACCTGCCTGTGATGAAGAATTAAAAACATGCAACCACAGATTCAAATCTTAATTGAATGCTTTGTGTTTCCTAGTAATTTGATAATAAATCTTTCATCTTTTAGTGATATAGGCTAATGTTAACAGAAAAATCGTTTGGTTTTCAATAAAGAGTTCAGTTACTCTTCTGCTTCATTTTACCATATCCTGTGTTACACAAAACAGGTAGCAGATGTTACTTTTCTGCAGGTCTTCAGCAACATTATCTAATGCCAATACTCAGATCTGAAAAAGGACATTACTTAGGCATGAAAGGAGACCACCAAATAAATCCCTCTAGTATTAAAGATTCACCTAGCTATTCGGTTATTTGGCCTGAGAAATACGCATTTTCTTTCTGTATTGTAATTTTAGGCCTTGGTTTACCAGAGCAAGCCATTCCCATTCACCCGGCCATGAGGCACCTGTTGAAACCAGCTCAGTCCAAGTCAAGCCCAAGGGCTGCGGCCTTCTGGAGGCAATGGAAATATCGTATTTACTGGGTTACAAACTGCATTCATGCTTCAGCACTGACATCACGGCGTGCAGCCTGAGAGATATGGCCTTCCTCGAGGCACAGGAACAGAGCACCACTGAAACCAATGGGTACCAGGAGAGGATCTATGCCACAGTGCCCATTGCTGCACTGATGCACAGCAGAGGCATTATTACAGAAATGCTCTCACATGCAAAAAGTAAAATATTTCTGTTCCTATCAGAGAATGTACATGGCTTCTGGTAAAAGAGGTAGCTGTATTTTGTCTTAAATGTGCTTGCCACTCAGCTTCCCAGCATTTTTTCCTAACAAAACAAAAAGACCAGTGATACAAACACTGCCTGCATTTCAAGGGGAATAGTAACAAATCTTTGTTCTTTGAATTAAAATCCTTCCTTTTGTTAAAATCTTTGAGCTGCTTTGCTTAGTCTATGACAACTCAACAATTATTTGCATACCATTGATTTTCTTCTAAAGCTAAAGTCATTAGACCTTTGGCTCACAGCCAGTTTTGCCAAACCTAGATGGATAGAAATCATTGCATAAATTTTAATGGTATCTACATTCCAACTCTGAGATTTTCTTCAGTTGTTGGATTGTCAAAATAAAATGCTGAACAAACACTCATGTCTCGTATCATTACATTTATTGTCGAAAATTACTGGTCGATATTTGCTTGCACATTAACTAATAGCACTGACTATTTCGCTGCCCATACAGTATTATAGTTAATAGCAATTGTGATGCCTCACACCACAATAAAAATTGGCTTCAACAAAATCAATAGATTCCCTGTTTTCTATCAGAGAAGACAGATGAACAATAAATCATGTATTTTGAAGTGATTGTTTAGTCTGACCACGTGGTATTCAGAATTACTTTGAACAATAGGTATGATTCACTGTAGAGTCAAATTCTAATATGGAATGCATTTCTGAATGCCTTTGTTGCTCCTGTTTAGCGACATGTCACAGCAACAGTGTCTCAATTAATTTTCTGAGCCAAAGTGATAATACAAGTTTGGAGTTCACACCACCGGTTTTGCCTGGTTGATATCATTTGTGGATTGTTCAAGTTAGAGCAACATAGTTTGACTTGTGATGCATCATGAATACGACATCTAACTCTGTGGTTTGAGACAAATAGAATATACATACAGAATAACAGAAAACGGATTTACCTAAACTAACATCCTTAAGTTTCAAATATAAGCATTCTAAGGTTCTTTCTGAAAGAGGACACTCACCAAGAAAAAAGACATCAACCAACACAGTTCACCAAGCAGATACAGCGTGCAGGCTATGACGGTAATCTCATAAACACATGGAAATGGAATGGCTTTTTCATAGCTGTTTAGACTGAAAAATATTTCTGATTTTAAGGGAGGAGTTGTCTCAGTTTTATAATGATCCACACTCAGTTTTTATGATAAACATTTTTTTCCGGAGCAGATATATTAAGGATGCAATATCACACAGAATCACAGAATCACAGAATGTTAGGGGTTGGAAGGGACCTCAAAAGATCACCTAGTCTGACCCCCCTGCCAGAGCAGGACCACCTGGAGTACATCACACAGGAATGCGTCCAGGCGGGTTTTGAATATCTCCAGAGAAGGAGAGTCCACAGCCTCTCTGGGCAGCCTGTTCCAGTGCTCTGTCACCCTCACAGTGAAAAAGTTTTTCCTTATGTTAACATGGAACCTCCTATGCTCCAGGTTGCACTTGTTGCCCCTTGTCCTGTCATTGGCTATCACTGAGAAGAGCCCGGCTCCATCCTCCTGACACTCATCCTTACATATTTATAAACATTATTGTCAATGATGTTTTAGCATGACAAATTATCTTCATTGATATTCATGGCAGAAGAATCTCTTATCTTATGTTATCTGAACAAATATTGCTTGCTGTAAGACTAAAGCATTGGTTATATTGTGCAAAGGTTTAATACGTCACAAATTCAACATGGATAATTGCTAAATATTCTTGACTTGTAATCCTCTCTCATTAAGGACAGTGTCTTTCCTGCCTATGTATGTATTTCTCTGCATTGGAGGTTTGCTTCAAACTCACTCTCTTTATTTCAGAAACATCTTTCTCTATACCAGAACCATGTGCTGGAGTTTTGTACCAACAAGTAATATCTTAAGGATAAATCTAGATCTGGAATACTACAGAGTCAGCTTTGCTGCATTTTTTAAATCGTGCAACCTGCATGACATTTTTTTTCCTACGTGGCCCTAAAACATTTGACCTTTGTATTCCTTTGGTTTTTACATAGCAAAAACAACATAAAGAAAGATTCAAAATTACAGCCCAAAAAAATCCAAAGTCTAATCCATATTATATTGACTAGCTACATTTTACAGCCTTTTTGGTTCTTTATTTTTTCCTGTCAGGTAGAAGACCATGAGCACCTTGAGGTCTCAAAGTATTTTAAGAGACATTACTCTACTTGCATAATGTCATTAAAAAGCCAGGTATCATAAACATTTCCAAAAATCAAACACTATTGGAATTGACCAATGTAGGTTAAATGACTATAAAGCTTTTATTTTAGATGTCAAGATGTTACTGGTGGAAACAAACATTATGGTAGAATGCAGATGAAGAGAAGGAATTGAATGAAAAAGTTATTTTTGATGGAGAAATGTTAAAATATGAGAATTAGGAGAAAGGACAAATCAGGTGGTAAAGTAGTCTTCACGCAAGTGTCTTAGATGAGTTGGAGATTTGTGTGTAGAGACAGGGGAAAAAAGAAAAATGGACATATGGATATAGAGATGATGCAAGGGACGAAATAAAAAGTATCTAGGAGAATGAAGTGCTAGGATCCTGAGAAAGAGTAAAGAATCTGGAAAATGAAAATGAACAGAGACATGGCAGGTCCCTTTTCTGCCTGTAGGGTTTCCTGATAAGCACAACACTGTGTGCCTGAAGACCAGTCTTAGCTGTGTGGCAATTATTGATGCTGGTTCAGTATGCCAATGAAGATAATGCATTATGGTTAAGCTAAGGATAATAATCAAATAGATTCTCATCACTGTCCTGAAGCAGCTTTTAGTGAAGGCTTGAATCTATTTGCAACATCAGTTTCTAATTGTCTCACTGCTATCATTTAGCCAACATTTCAAACGTTTTGTGTCATCTTTATTTCTTTAATACCATTGTCAGATTCACTAATTGCATGCTTTGCATATGTCTTTACCCACAAGTCAATTTGATATACATTTACATTTTTATCACAATTGATGAAAACAGGCAGAATTTTTAATCTTCACTCTTTTCATGGTATTTCTTTTGCACTGGTGTCAATCACTTAATCAGCTGGAATTACAGAGCAGTGTGGCTGATGATTTCTTATTAATTTTCTTATAAAAAATCTTGAATTGTCAAATGCAATTGTTTAAGTTGCAGACAGACAAAGATCTGCTTAATTTTGCTATTTCATCCTATCACAAAACCAAATAAAAGTGGGAAATGATTGTCCACCCCAGGAAAACAAGTGGGGACCTGTCTTATTATTTCTTACTAAACAAATCATAAAATAAAAACGACTTCCTGGATTATATTCTGCAGACTTTTCACTTTATCCCCATGGTCCAGAAACTGGAACTACTAGGAAACAGCTGTGTTATCAAAGTATTCCTGTATAGAGGTCTCAAATACATCAAAAATACCAAACTGGAACTGAATGTTCAGGAAAATTATTCTGAGCAAGTACACCTCAAGCAAAAGTTAAAACTACATTTTTTATAGAAATGGGGGGGATATTGCTATTTTAAAAGGCCAGAAAACTTGCTGAAAAGCCACTTACAAATTGGGAAGAGCTAGCAGGTAGCAACAAGTCCCTAAGAAGGTGCTGCATACTACTTCTAGCAGCAGCTGGACATAAATGTAATAAAAATAAAGAAAAAATAAAGAACCTACTGTGATTATTAAGGACATTATATTCATTTTCATGACAGTTTTTACCATAGGTTTCTGATGATGATGAGTGGCAGAAAGTCCTTTACCTCGATGTGTAGGAAACAGAAAATAAGAAAATGGGTGTTTTTCTGGAAAGCAAATTATAAAGGGTTAAGGAATCTGGCTTCAAAGAGCCAAATAGATCTTCTTTTTCCTAATCTGTGATTTCCAAACCACTAAGTAATCAGAAAAAAAGAACTGGAATTGAATCAACTTTTTTTGAGAATTCATCAGATGCTGTATTTGCACATGTCTTTCTATCCTTATGTTATGTCTACTATATTCTAGGGAAATATATAATTTGCAACTAATAAAACCATATCAAGATCACGGAAAGCAGAATTTAATAGAATTCACCTATTAACAGATCATTCTACCAATGATTTCCTGTAACCGAGCTTCTCAAAACCCATCCTTAAGATCACAGGATAATTCGGTTTGGAGAGGACCTCTGGAGGTCTGTCATCCAACCTCCATCTCAAAGCAGGGTCAGCTAAAAGGTCATAGAGGCTGCTCAGGTTTTTGTCCAGGTTGGTCTTGAAAAGTTCCAGGGATGGAGTCCGTGAAGTCTCTCTGGGTATCCTGCTTCATTGTCTACCTGTCCTCAGAGGGAAAATGTTTCTCCTCACACCCGGTATGAACATCTTTTATTTCAACTCACGCCCATTGTCTCTCATTCTCCTGCCATGTGATGCTGTAAAGATCCTGTATCTGCCTACTCTGCCACCTCTCCATAGGTATGGGCAGGCAGCTGTTAGGTCCCCCTACAGCTGTCTTTTCACCTTTTCAGGCTGAAGAAGTCCTGGCCCCTCTTCACGGGGCAAATACTCCAGCGCTTGACCATCTTGGTGGCCCTCTGCTGAACTTTCCCCAGTTCAATGTAATCTTTCTTGTATTGATGGGTCCGAAACTGGATGTAGTCTAGATTCAATCTGTCAAGTGCAAGCAGAGGTGAGTGGATAATCCTCTTGTTTGATCTACCAGCTGTGCTCCATACAGCCCAGGATGCTGCTGGCCATCTCTGCTGCCAGGGCAGACTGCTGGCTCATGCTCAGCTTGCTGCTGTCCAGAGGCCCAGGGCTTTTCCAGCAGGTCTGCTTCCCAGCCTGACAGTCACCAGACTATTGTTAGCAGTGGTTCTTCCGTCCAAGGGACAGGACTTCTCATCTGTCTTTGATGATTTTCATAAGGTTTCTTTTGGACCATTCCTCAAGCCTCTCTAGATGTCTCTAGATGACAACCCTGCCCTCAAGAGTATGGAATGTTCATCCCAATTTGATGTCAGCTGCAAACTTGAGCATGCATTTCATCACCTACTCTAGGCCATTTACAAAGATGTCAAGCAGGACAGACCCCAGGATAGCCCCCACTGGTATTCCACTTGTTACTGGCCTACAGTTAGAGTAGGATTTCCTGTGTTACTCTCTGAGCCTAACCATTCAGTCAGTTTTGTCCAACCATCCAGACCATAATACTGCAATTTGAACACAAAAATATTTGGAGGATAACACCAAAAACTTCGAGAAAGTCAAGGTAAATGACATCTGCTACTCTTCCCTAACTCACAGACCTAGACATTTCATCTTAGAAGGTAATCAGACTGGTTAGGCATGATTTACCCTTGGTAAATCCATGGTGACTATTTCCCATCTCTACCTTCTGCTTTATATGCCCAGAAATTTGTTCCAAAGTAGATTGCTCCATGGGACTGAAGTGTAGCTGACCTGCCTGCAGTTCTCTGGGTTGATTACTTGGCCGTTTTTTGAAATGAGTGTGACATTTACCTTTCTCCATTCATCAGATGTGTTCCTGTGATTTCCATGGCCTTTCAAATATGATAGTGGTTTTGCAAGGACATCAACCAGTTCTCTCATCACCCTTGGGTGATCCTGTAGACTATACTTCACCCACTGCTGGTAGGTCTCCTCCTTGAACCGTGCCACTAAGCACAGGGGTCTGGGAGAGACTGTAATGTAGTGGTAGAAACACTTCATGTCGCCCTTTATGTCCCTTATAGGTCTTGAATCTAGCTGAACTTCACTTTTCCTGGCACCATCCCTTCATGCCCAGACAATTTTCTAAATTCTTCCTTTGTAGCCTGTTTACATCCTCAATATAGTCTGTTTGCACCATGGCTTTGAGTTACCTGCCTTGCTCAACAGTCTGCAGCTGAGATGCACAGCTGCAGATGAGAACTCTTTCTGTCTTGCAAGACAGTAATTTTATTGCACAAAGGTCTCCCTGGAATTCAATAGGACACATGCAACAATCCATCCTTCAATGCCCCTGTATTTTGTGTGTCTTCCTCTTGTAGTATAGCTAGCCATTTAAAAAGGTATCTCCATAATCACTGAGTTGTGAGCAGCCAGGAGTATAGTTTAACTATACAAGCTATAAGAACATTGTTAACCTTTTATATATAATAGAATTTGTGGGAAAAAAAGTGATAGATACAATGCAGTGTTTTTAAGCAGAGTTTCAGAGTAAACACCTGAATTCTGAGCATTCCACTAAAAAACATGTGCACGCAAACACTAGAATAAATGGAAGAGAAATAAAGCCCCCCTATTAGTACTGTTCCCTGATAGGAGGAACAATATGAGCAATTTAACACCAAATTAGCTACTAGGAGAACCTAGTAGTTAATTCCTTAGACAGCAAATGAGAGGAGGGATGTGGCAATTATTCAATAGAGTCGTACTTAAATAGATCTGAAAAGCATTACTAATGTCTAAACTATTTATTTCATTTTTCTGTAAAGAAATTTTGTGTAAGAAATTAGATTTCTCAGCTGACTGAGATGTGCTATAGAACCTACTGAAAGCTAGGACAGAATATATTTATGGTATGTCTATACCTTTTTATACTAAGCACAAGAACAAGCATAGTATGGGCTGGCAACCTTCAGAGCCCTCTGACAGATACTGCTACTTCAGACTCTGGAGCTAAGTCAGGGAGATTCTCCTGTTTGGATGGCACAACAATTCAAATATTTCCACCTTTTGCTCAACATTTTGGATGATGTATTTTTGTCTAGAATAAAGTTAAAAATATTGAACATTATAAAAAAAAAAAAGTGGAAAAGGTTTCTTCTTACACAGTGTTAAATTTGATACTTCTAGACCCTTCCTGACACATTAATCCGCATGATTTATTAGGATAGGGAAGGCAAATTCAGAGAGATGGAAAGAAATCGTAACAGCAAATTTGTGCTAAGTCCACTGTTATAGTACAAAGATAACAGTTTTTCCTAAAGAGGTTGTCTACAGTGAGATAGGTTTAATCTAAAATTTATTATCAGCTTTTATAACTGAAAGAGAAAACTGAAATAAAACATGAGCATAAATGAAAGAAATTATACAGAAATTACTATAATTATGAACATCAAAGTTACTTATCAAAACTCCATCTTCTTTATGCTAATTATTTTCCCAACAGATTATTCTGAATAGGATGAAGCCATCTTAGTTATGAAAGAAAACTAGTGTTTTCCCGTTCCCTGATAATTAGTCATTCATATTTAGATAGCCTTCATTCACTGCTGCACAGGTGCCTCAACCTTTGCCACACAACGTTGGGCTGTATTTAAAGAAATACTCTTTGAATACTTCTAAAGGAATAATAAAAAACTGTATTAACAGCTTAATCACCCTGCATCTCTCCAAACAAGAGATCTGTCATGTGAAATTCATCTTTTTTGTCAGAAACATGCACAAAACAGTTCTAACAGACTAAAATGTGACAACGTTGTATCAGCAAGCCTGCTTCAGCAGCCCTGCTAATTTAACACCCTATTCAGCAGATATTCAATTTCTGTGGCTGCTGGCCATGAAGTTTCAGTGAACTTCTGTGGATTGGCACCTGCAAAGCTTAATTCCAATTCAATAAACATAAATTCCTGCCTTCCTCATTGCAGATATGTTAACTGCTGACTATGGCTATGACTCTCCAGCAAAAGCGTGCCCTATTCACATATCTATATATAGAAGTCAGCATTATATGTCCATCAGCTTTGTGGACTTGTGTTTAGATAAACCACAACTAATGATATATGAGTGCAAGGGAAGTCCATGAAGAATAATGGAAGTAGAGATGTGCTCAGAGATGTCAAATGGAAAAAGGTTCCCTGATCAATGCATTCCCATATGTCTGGACTTTGAAAAAGTTATTTACTTACAGCTATAATAAGTACTAGAAACAATTTTACCAAAAAAAACCAACAAAACACTACCCCCGCCCTTGATGTCTTCTGAGCTACTGCACAACCTCATAGGTAAAGCAGTTCACCTGCATAACCTATTCATTGTCCCATAAGCAAGGATCTTCTAATGGAGAGCTACTGCTAGGATTCACCTTACTCTCCCACTGACACTGACTGGTGCATCACAACTGATTTAGCCTAGACAAGGAGTTTATGTAAGATTCAATAAGGGACGAATGCTTCTAAATGCCTGGATGTCTGGTTTTGCCATCTCAGCCACAAAACAACTCAAAATCTCAAATCTGAGTGATTTCAATCAGAAATAGCCAACAGCACAATTCAATGTTCCCATGGAAAACTGTCATGAGATATATGATCCATAAAATTAAAATTTAATTATTTTCACTATTTAAGCTGATTCACAACTAAAATCTCATGAAACAAGAAGTGAGATAGAGGTCTGTTATTTCAACAAGCTCCTTAAATAAGCATCATACATGAATAGAAAAAGTAATTGTCCATTGTCACCACTGATGACAGTGGATAATTGTCATCGGTACTTTCAGTTAAAAAAAACAGACAGGATAAGCTGCATCATTGCAAATACATAACGCGAATGAGCAGATCAGGCCAATTTACAAGGCTATGGGAAGAGTTACATGAGATTATTACCAGATCACATTGATTGATCTACAGTGGTGCTTCCAGCTCAGTGCTGCTGGTTCTTCCCAGAATTGAAGGCCACTATAAAATTTTTAAAAATATTAAAATAATTGATCAGGCAATAAAATAAATATAATTGGTTGTTTGCTGGAATGGGTAGGAGGAATTTCTATTGTCCATTTAATCCAAATTCTTGAATTTGGTCAGGCCTGTTCAACATTGTGTGCATAGTACAGGTTTTATGGTAGTAGAGATACTTAAATTAGATTTTAAACAAGCTGATTTGAAAGCCAGAACTTACCTAGCTAAAGCAGGAAATTTGTTATGGTCTAATTAGATATGTAGAAATAAAAACTGACATGTAGCACTGATCAATTTATGTAGATAAACTTTCACCAAGACGATAATGGAACATTGCTGCAAGCTTCTGTATTTCAGATGACCCAAAATGGCATCCTTTTGGACAGTCAGAGGAATCTCAATTAACAGAACTTCCACAGCCTTAAAGCCAGGTTAACACAGAACTGCATGAATTACTGCCTTTGCTAGTAAATATTAAAAGGGATGAGAGATTTATGTGCTGTTACTAAACTTACTTGGTTTGATCTCTTTAAAGAAAGGATATAGACTTTGAATACACTTATTTTTATTATGACTCTAAACATAAGGAAGGACCATTTGTATTTGATTCCAAGAGACCATCATTACACACAGAATATCTACAGTTCCTTCTTGACCACCACCCCAGTGTCACTTGCCTGGCTGCTGAAAGATGAATGACCAGCAGAACAGAAGTGGAAGTGGAGAGAGTTGTACACCAGGAATGCTGAACCACAATTGTTCTCTAGGGGATGTCTATCTATTTTGGCCAGGATACGTTGGCTTGCCAACAGTTGTTTTTCATCTGAAACCTTTCATTGGTTGGTTCTGTGGTGGGATGACCCCACAGAACGGTGTCCACAAAAGCTTCTGTATCACTTCCCCTCCTCAGCTGGACAGGGGAGACAAAACATAACAAAAGGTTCATAGGTTGAGATAAGGACAGGGAGAGATCACTCAGCCATTACTGTCATGGGCAAAACAGACTCTACTTGAGGAAAATTAATTTAATTTATTACCAATCAGATCAGAGTAGGATAATGAGAAATAAAACCAAACTTAAAAAACCTTCCCCCCACCTCTTCTTCCCAGACTCAGTTTCACTCCCAATTTCTCTACTTCCTCCCCTGAGCAGCACAGGGGGATGGGGAATGGGGGTTGCAGTCTGTTCATCAGTTTATCACATGTTGTTTCTGCTGCTCCTTCCTTCTCAGAGGGAAGACTCCTCATACTGTTCCCCTGCTCCACTGTCAAGTCTTCAGGGAGACAGTCATCCATGAACTTCTCCAGTGTGAGTCCTTCCCATGGGCTGCAGTCGTTCACAAACTGCTCTAGTGTGGGTCCCCCATGGCATCACAAGTCCTGCCAACAAACCTGCTTCAACGTGGCCTTCTCTGTCTCCACAGGTCCACAGGTCCTGGCAGGAGCCTGCTCCAGCGTGGACTTCCTACAGGGTTCACAGCCTCCTTCAGGCATCCACCTCCTCTGGTGTGGGGGGTTCCATGGACTGCAGGTGCATATCTGCTACCCCTTTAACCTCCATGGGCTGCTGGTGGGCAGCCTACCTCACCAGGGTCTTCACTATGGGCTGCAGGGGAATCTGTTCTGGCTCCTGGAGCATCTCCTCCCCCTCCTTCTTCACTGACCTTGGTGTCTGTGTACTTTTTTCTCTCACATATTCTCACTCCTCTCTCCAGCTGCAGTTGCTCTTGTGCAGTAACTTTCCCACTTCTTAAACACGTCATCACAGAAGCGCTACCACTGTCACTGATAGGCTCAGCCTTAGCCAGTGATGGTTTCTTCTTGGAGCCAGCTGGCATTGGCTCTGTTGGACATGGGGGAAGCTTCTAGCAGGTTCTCACAGAAGCCACTCTTGTGGCCTCACTGGTACCATGCAAACCCAATACAGATTCATATCATGTCAAACTAGAAATCTTTAATAGGAGATCCCTGGAACAATGGCAATAAAGGAAGGACCTGAAGATGAGAACAGAGCTAGAAGAGATAAGAAAAAAGTAGAATGGCACCACACTGTCAGTGCTCAAGTGCAAGGTTGTGACAGAGCAGCAGGAGGAAGACATAACAGGAAAACAAATCAGAAGGGAGGAAAATATAGGAAGTCAGTATCTCGGGTATCTTCTTATTGTCATTTGACATGGATCTCAGATCTCTCTTCACTAATTCTTATTGGCTGATTTCTACTGACTTCAGGGGGATAGCACGGTAGACTTTTAACAAAGTGAAGGAGGGTAGGAGTTAAATAAGGACTGTATGTAAGTTATAGAGACAACAATCAAGTTTAAAGCAGAAAATTCAAGACACTTCATGGATTTGCTGAATAATATAGGTATCATTAATATAGATATCCCCAGGTAAAACCAAATTTGACGTTAATTATACTAAATCATTAATGGCTAGAAATTAAAAACTGTAATGTTATCTCATATTAACTTTAACTGGAAATTCTACTTCCCCAAAACCTGTCAGTGTTCCTGTCTGTACACAGTAGCTTGCCTTTATTTCAGATCTTAACAAGAAACCCTTGCAGTGGTTAGTCTGGAAGAATACTGTACAAGAAGTCTGTGATCCACATAATGGTTAATCTAGGTGTATGCCTCTCTACCAAGGATGATATGTGATTCTATTTAGTCAATATATATACAGTTAATGTATAGTTAGTATATGTAGATGTAATTAAAGTGTATTAATCTTTATTATATGTATAGTATATTGTCTTCTATTGAAATATTGAAATATTATATGCATCTGTTTAGGAATGCAGCTTTATTAATAAGATAAGAATATAAGATTAGATAAGAATCCCTCAGGGGTCAGTATTGGGACTGGTGCTGTTCAACACCTTTGCTGGACACATGGACAGTGGGATTGAGTACACCCTCAGCAAGTTTGCCAACGACACCAACCTGTGTGGTGCAGTAGACATGCTGGAGGGAAGGGATGCCATCCAGAGGGACCTTGGCAGGCTGAAAGGTGGGCACGTCCAAACCTCATGAAGATCAACAAGGCCAAGTGCAAGGTCCTGCACCTGGGTTGGGGCAATTCCAAGCACAAAAACAGGCTGGGCAATGAGTGGATTGAGAGCAGCCCTGCGGAGAAGGGCTTGGGGGTTCTGGTGGATGAAAGACTGAACATGAGCCAGCAACGTGCGTTCGCAGCCCAGAAAGCCAACAGTGTCCTGGGCTGCATCAAAAGAAGTGTGGCAACAGGTCGAGGGAGGTGATTCTCCCCTCTACTCTGCTCTGGTGAAACCCCATGTGGGTACTGCGTCCAGCTCTGAGGCCCCCAGCACAAGAGACACTCCCTCCTTGAGCAGGTCCAGAGGAGTGTCACGAAGATGATCAGGGGGCTGGAGCACCTCCCCTGTGAGGACAGGCTGAGAGAGTTGGGGTTGTTCAGCCTGGAGAAGAGAAGGCTCCAGGGAGACCCTGTAGTGGCCTTCCAGTACTTAAAGGGGGCCTACAGGAAAGGTGGGGAGGGATTCTTTGTCGGGGAGTATAGTGACAGGATGAAGGGTAATGGTTTCAAACCGAAAGAGGGGAGACTTAGATTAGATATTAGGAAGAAATTCTTTACTGCGAGAATTCTTTCTTATGGGATTTGGAAACGGTTTTGTACCTCCTCTGTTCAAAACAAACCTTGAGCCTCTAGTTATACATACAACGGAGACCTGACATCTGTCTCTGTGTTAGTAACCTGAACAAATCTAACTGCAAGCCATTCAGGGTATATGCTGCATGAAAGTTATCACTAAAACTCACTGCTATTGCATTTTTTTTAAACCCTCCTACATAGCATGATGAACTTGTATGATGAATTGCACATCCATATTACATCTCTGAGGAGCACACACAGTAGTATTGAAATGTGGCAAATCATGCAGTGGGATATTTTTGGAACCAGGAAAACCCCTCCATTTTCCGTAATGCAATAAAATATACCACTGCTTGCACTTCAGCAAAAAATTCACAACCAGGACTTCAGTCTTTCTTTTTTTTTTTTTAAACTAATGGAAAATGAACAGCATGCTGAAGCTCCATTCTAGCTGTTTTTCCTCACTAATTTGGCCCTATTTCACAAGTGCAGACTGCTTCTGCCAAGATTTTATACATGGCTTTTTTCTTCCTCTCTCCACTGTGCTAATAAAAATATTTTTCGTTTGAAGTCTTATATTTACTACTTATAGTGTCACTTAAAGGAATAAATCTATCATAGAGTAAAGTGCAAGTCAATAAAGTAATGTACATACATCAAGTAAACTTTTTACCTGCTAAGGTACTACAGCACAGATAACAGAATTCTTTGAAATATACTGTAAGGTAACGTTTTTAACTGTAACAGTAAATTGTGCAGTGAGACAATAAAGTGTGCTTTTATACTCTAACAAATGTCAGTTTTTAAATATCCCAAGATGCCTGAGCCTGTTTTAACCTCATCCCTATAGAACTGCTCCTTTGAATTAAATGGGGAATACATTTTATCTATTTTTCCTTAAAATAATAATAAAAAAATCTGTATAGCTGGTAAAGTTTCCACAGAAGATCTGTAATGAAGACCTCTAACTCCGAATAGCCTCAGACTTACTGAAACTATGATTACAAAAAAAAAATTATCTGGAAGGTAACTGTAGAAGTAAAATAGATACCCACAGCCACTTATTCAGTGTATCTCCTGTTCATCTGGACTGCCCACCATAAGCCAGAATAAGCTGTGTTTGGGCCAGAACTTTACCTTAACAGAGTGATACTTTGACTACCTAATGAAGTTGGCAGGAAGATTTAACTGTATTTTTTTCAAATGTTTTGCTGGGAAATTAAAAAACCCAGACAGCAGAGGGGTCCATTTGCTAGACTTAACTCTCAGTGTGTGGGCTGAGCATTTGGCTAGACAACCTTCAGGCTGGCTTCTGTCAAAAATTTTGATGGAACCATCAAGTTGTCCACAGGAACACAATACCATCTGTAGTGGGCATTACAAGTGTATTAAAAAATAGGCAGATGAATAGGTATAAATATATGTTTCCAAAGTATTATTATGATCAGGCAGATTCACCTCAATTCATTTTCATTGACAGGCAGGCATTTTTTGTTCATTATTCATATAGAATCTCTTAGAGTTTTCTTTAAAATAGTATATAAGAAATGGTATGCAAGACTGGGATATTGCAAATACCCTCCCTCAGACAGGCCATATATCCATGCCATACTACACCAATTTCAGGCTTCTGGGTACACTGTGAATCAGTAACTTTCAGATCAAATTTTCTCAGTTCACCTGCAAAATGGTGTTTTGTTTGGATTTTATTACTACTAGTCCTGTCAGAGCACCCTTAAATCTGAAAGTCAAGCTCCTTTTTTCTTTCCAGCTCATGCATTTTCTGGTAGAAATGAGGTCTCTGATGGGCTAATTTCACCCCTGCTTCAATTGGTACTAGTCTTGTCCTTGATAACGGCTTCAATCTGTGCAATTCTACAGAAGGTGTGAGCTGAGGAGATTACACATATACATATAAAGCCAAATACATTATGGTAATGGATTTCCACAACTGCAACTGTGTGTCAAAATAAACAAAACAAAAAAAAACCAACCAACCTTCAAAATTCTGGAAATAGCACATGAGAAAGTAAGAACTGACAACCAAATGCAAAACATCCTTCTTTTGGATTGGTACCAAAAAAACCCAACAAAACAAAACCACATAGCTTGCAACACTTGCTCCCTTTAGATGTGCAACAGGAACATTTAGATAAAGCAGAAGTCTTTTTCCCCAGTCACTTTTCTGACAAATTCTTAGCAAGACTCTATATAGTTTGACAATGATCTCTGCAAGTTCATCAAGTTTTTTTTTCTAGAGCATCTAACACAGTGCCTCTTTTAGTACAGAGCATACTTTATGCTGTTACCATTTCGAGTCCTTCTGAACTCTTCAGCTTTTTCAGACTGAGTTTATTTGTGCAAATGGCATGCTGTCTGTATGTACCATATACAATTCCTTAAAAAAAAAAAAAAAAAATTCATGTCACTGGCTATCATTATTGTAAAAGCTGAGGTAGAAAAGTGACTACAGATATGTGAATACTGAGCAGCTAACTTACGAATATTGTAAATTTTGAGATTTTTCAATCTGTTGAAGACAACAGAAAAATAGAACTGTTTTTACTGCCCTATGTATCAGCTGAAGATGTTGTCTAGACTTCCAAGAGCCTGATGATGTCCCAGTAACACCGGTCAGAACAGTAATTACCAGCAAACCCAAATGGCAGAAGGAAACAGACATTTTTCTTTTTCAGGAGAAAGAAGGCTGATTAATTTCCAAATGAAATTTCTCAAAAGAGATTATTCTGCTCTAATGTTCTGCTGCTACTATGGCAGTGAAGTGCAATGCACTAGCAAAGACAATACACACAAATCACTACTGATAAAAAAGGAGCAAAAAGTTCCTCAGAGTCCCTAGGCAAGCAGATACTCACTAGCTCTTCACTAGAATGATTTGTGCTCAGCATTATTATTTGTGCTGCTCAGTTGCCCAGAAGCTGCACTTTTGCTAGTATGATCCAGAAGGAAATCATGCCTGCCTCAAATAGCAGACTACTTTAAAAGAAAACATAGGTAACTGATATAAGATCAGTACCATTAACTTTAACTGATTGAGATTTGAAATACTACTAGATACATCTAGAGATGAAGCCCATCTCAAAGTTGGGCCTTGGTGAAAAAACTACCTTTTCTCATAAGCTTTTTACTTAACTATTGTTAGAACAAGACTGACAACTGAAACTGGTCTGACAGCTGCATCTGGTCTTCTGAATGTTAACACACTGTTATTACACCCTGGGAAACTGGGTATCCAGTTGGCTGGTTACACATTTCAAATTATTTGGTCCTATATGAACCCACTTTGTAAGCCTTCACATCAGAATAGGGGAGGTTCAGGTATTACCAAGGTTAAGCTTTGATTAGCTATCAGAATACAATTGATGCAGTGCTACCAACTTATTACGACTGTATACACTGCCTCAAAACTTCTACCCAACAACATCAGCTTACAGATCAACAGCAGCCCAACTGACCCAGGGAAATAGCCTTCTTTAGCGGGTATAAGATGTTCAAACTTTGAAATAGGCACACAGATATTTGCCAAAATATTTGACAAACATTTTGACAACTGTTCCTGGATTCTGACCTTAAATGCAAGTAATAACACTCAGCTTTGTGAGCTGACACTGTGTGACTGAACTTCAGCAAAGTAAATATGCAGAGATAAACAAATGAGAAGGGTGAAAGGTAATAGAGAGAAACTGTGACAGAAGGGGATAATTGAATTAGGAACTAATTAGGGTCGGGTTTTCAGTAATTATGGTGGCTTGAAATGAAATACACACTTTGGACATTATCTCTAGGCAAATTAAAATAAGAACAAGATGAAAAAGTCAAATCTGTCTGCTGAACACAATCAGATGTGTAACAGACCTTCAGGACCTCAGCAGTGTGCTGTGGTTCCAGGGCATACTTGAAAGGGAAACATGAAGGATACTCCAACCCAGCACCAGGGCATTCTGCCCTGAGGCTGGGACGCTTTTAAAGCACTGGAGAACAGATTTCTGAGAAGGAGAGAGACGGGTTAAGAGACCACATTCCTGATCCTCATTTCAACTCCCACATTCCAGACTGTGCTCCCTCAGAAACAACCCTAAGACTGAAACTTTTCCAGAAAAGGTCTACATACACTAAATAGCAACCCCAAGGTAATTTTAGTTTATTATAGGATCTGTCCCTTCCCACTCTCCTGCAACTGCTTGCTTTGTGTTTAATCTTTGTCAAATGTCCCCTGAATTTGGCCACTGTCAAGAGCAGAGGCTCAGAAATGGCCATTTATTCCTAGGAGGAACAAGTGCACTTGTTTTGATTTTCTTAGTAGGTGACTTCACTGCAGTGTTCAATTTCAGGTTAAATACTTCACTTTCATTATGAACTAGAAGTAAGGTATTGTTGACCAGATCTGAAATGAAAACATACCTCTGTATTTATACATTTATTGTAATTATTGGTCTTGAATCTTCTAATTTACATTTCAACATAGGCAGAAAAATGATACTATTTTTCCAGAATGAAATTTCTGCTTTCTGATCAGGCCTATTTCAAATTGTCAAAATTAAATCCACAGCATGTAAAGAAGTCTGTGTTCCAGAAAAGCACCTTCCCTAACTCAAGTACTTTTTATGACCATTTAGTTCACCTTGTTCTCTTCCCCTATTTCACAAACATGACGTGAGTAATGATTATTATATTAGCTCTGGTACCATGAATGTTACAGCAGACTTGCAACATAATTCTCTTCCTCCTTAGGGAATCGATATTTTTATTCACAGCACAAGAAAACCTAGTTTGTGGACAGAATATTTTTTCCCCATTTCTGTTTCTTTATTTGGTGTTTTGATGCAATAAATTGATTAGATAGACTAGCCAGTAGTTTCATAATCCTGTTCTGAGCCTACCAGAATTAATTACTGTTTACATAATACTATTCAGGAAGTATGTTTTAAAAAGCAGAATACTCATTATGGTATAATTTTCAAGGATGCCATCCACATGGTATAATTCCCAACAGTTACGGGGATGGATGCTTGCATACTGCAAAAGGGCAAGATAATTTGCAGGGGAGGAGTTATCCAGTAACGCCAGTTGTGTGAAGTTGTCACAGAATAGATCCTCTCCCTCATTAGATCAGATTTCACCTGCTCTGGCTGCAAGTATCAGTGTTACACCAAGGTGCAGATGAGGTTATATAACCCCAGAATAGATTTCAGCCCTGTGGAAAGAATAACAGCATTTCCACTGGCTTCATGACACCTTGTGTCTGGCCTTCAACGTAGTCCTTTGCACAGGACTTGAGACAGTTTTGATCCAATTACCTTTCCTCAAATAATCCGAAGTTCATTAAAAAGGTACATGAATGTGTGTCTATCTGGAGACCTCTTTAACAGCTTGTTTGCTGTTTCGTAGTTCTCAGCATCCACAACTGAAGTAACTTGATAGTTGCACTTACAGATTGGAAAACTGAGGTTTCCTCTTCATCTTGTCCAGATTACTTTTAATACTGCACTTTTATTTGGTCTGTCCCTCAACTAAAGAAGAGGAAAACCTCAGATCTTGTTAATGAACAACACAAACAGCTTTTGTAAAGAACTTATTAGCATACCCCAAATTTCTTTATGATGGCTAAATTTATTGCCTAGATCAATGCTGAAGGGTTTTCTCTCACTAAAATCTCTCCAAACCATAAAAGTTAGCCAGTAACGACTCAAGTCCTTTCTATTACGACAGCCTCACTGAGCTTCTCAAGTTTACCAGTGAATCAAAAGGGTATCTAAGGTATTGAAGTAGTACAAAAATTCTGAACATGGCATCCAAGGCATTCCTAAGGATGATTTTTTAGGATGATCCTTCAACATACAGACGTAACAAGTTCAAAGAAACATTTCAATCAGTTACAGAGGTAAACTGAGGAGGAACAAGGAGAGAAGGGATGGAAAGAGTTAACAGGATTCAGGCAGCTCCTGCCCTGAGCCTTGAACAAGAGTAAAGGAAGAGAACAGGGAAGTAAACAGGTGCAGACCGTTAGACACGAGAAGAACGCAGGCCTGCAGGACAGCAGCCAATGGGGTCAGCGGTAGTGGTGCGTGGACAATGCCTGTGCACCAATCACAGCTTACTTAGTGGCACGTGTACTAGTAGAGAAAAGTTTATAATAATGCTGTAGCAAACAATAAAGGTGTTCTGTTTATCCCCAATTGGACTCCATGTGCCTTAATCTGCCACAGTAAACATATCTAGAGCTGGAGCTAGAAGCTTGGGAAACTCTTTTCTAGATCTTCTTATAAAATTATAATAATTGCTTGCTTTGCTGTTTCATTTACGGACAAATGATCAGACTTATCCTTATACAGACTGTCATTTTTCTTGCAATTTTTTTTTTCTTCACTATACTAACATTTGAAGATGATATCACGGTGAGATTTGAAGAAAGATACACACAGCCTTCTTTTCGTTACAAATACAGATGAACAAAGCCTTGAAATAAATAAACATTTTTATTCCTTTGCCACTTTTGTTTTACACCTTGCATCTGTAGTGATACACTTGAAAGCACACCTACTGCACACCTGAAGAACTATATAGCTATTAATGACTGAAACGTATTAATAGCATTGGAAAGGGTAGGGCATACAAATCATTATTAAGGGAGAAGTGGTTGCCACAGTAGTGGTGTATAGCTAAATGTGACAAGATCTTCAGAGGCTATTAAGTTGATGCTGTATCATATCGAACAAAGTAAAGTTAGCCGGTGATGACTCATGTCCTTTCTACCACAACTTAATAAATGGATACAGAAAATGTATTGATTTTCATGGATAAGCAAGTAGATCTGATATCTCAAAACTCAAAGAAATATAAATTATAGAATATGGACCATGTGTGATGATCTCATAACACAGTGAAAAATCCAACACTTGGAGAAAGTATGCTAAACTGCAAAGGATTATTTTGACATACTATCACAACAGGGTTTCTTTTTTGTTAAATAATATTTGACAAACTTCTCCTTGTGCCATTAGGCTTCTCTGAAGCCTTGACGCTAACTGTAGAAAGCTCTAATGTGGAATACCTTGTTTGTCATAAAGTGGAAAGCGTTAATGCAAAAGTAGCAATGTGAAAAGGGTAACTTCAGTCAATACCACAGAATGAAGAAATATGAAAGAAAAACAAAGTATTTGCTGTTTTCAAATGAGAACTTGACAATCATCTTCCAGACTCATTGTAATTAGAATCATTAGGTAAAAATTGATTTTACCAAAAGAGGTTTTCTACATAATAGTTTCCTCCGAATTTACTTTGTGTGGGATTTCAACCAATATGCCTCCACAGACTGATGTATCTATCAAGGATTTGTTTCTATGAAATCAATTTTCTTTTTTATAAAGCAGAAGTAAAACCTCTCAAACATGTAACTTAAACAGATTTTCAACCAAAAATTAAGAACTTTTCCAAAGTTACCTTGGCCAGCTTCTATAGTAGCTATGACAATATTTTATTACTAAAGGCCTGAAGACGCAAGCAGACTCTCTTGGTTATTTGTTCATATACCACACAGTCAGATCAAAAATTTTAAACAGAGCAGAGTACTCAATCATCAGAAATGTAAGTGTACAGATTATTCAGAGGTCACAGAGATGCAAAATGGAGTTCAGCAGTCCTCTTGTTTCCTGAACTCTGCAAACTGGCCAGTCAACGAGCAGATTTTTTCAGCCTTTGAAAACAGAGTATGCTCTCCTTAAGCTCCTCATTGCTCATTTCTCACAGTTTGAGTTCTTCCCATCATGCCCCCAGAAGATGGGAGCGTAGGACTCTCCAGGAAATACTCACTAGTAGGGCAACATTTTTGTCCGCTTTCCATCAGCAATGCTTTTTTATTATTATTATTTTTAAAATAAAATTTGTGCCGTGAATTTATTCACATTTTCTACAGAGGAATTCATCCCTTTCCAGAAGGCTTCCTCCATTCTCCAAGACCTTGGACATTTCAGCTACCCAAACATGCAATGTCCATTCACATCGGGGGAGCACCAGTGAAGGAATTTATGGAATATGACTTTTGGTAGTGCACATCTCCCTGCTACTCACCCCAAATTAAAGCAGAAAACATAATTAAGTCCTGGCTTTCCTGCAAGATCATCAGCAATTTTGGACAGATCATGTGTCTCAGGACAATCCCAGATATGGCTCCATGAGGTCATGGCAGCCTGGGAAAGTATCTTAGATATCTGGGAACAGTTCAGTGAGATCATGTCAAACAACATCAATAAAGCCCCTGAAGAAATACTGAATTTTTCTTACTTGTAGAAAGAGGATTCCCAACTCTTGGGTCAGCAGTAAGTGTTTCCTGGGCCTTAAAGCAAGTAGGGCAAGATCTGCCACACACATGAGATCAGAATAGGATGCTTTTTGAGATTTTTTAGGTTTTGTTTATAATGTCTGGATCAGCAAAACTGTCTTTAAGATGTTCAGATACTAAAATCTTTCAAAATACAGCTCCTATAATGGACAGCAGAACCACTCATTTCTAGATGCTGTGCTTTCAAGTTTGAGACAGTCTTGATGTGAATGGACAATTGGAGAAGAATGTAAGGACAGACAAAGGACAGACAAGAAAAACAAAATTTAAATTAAAAAGGCATTTCCACTCAGATATTCCTACAGTACTATTTGTAAACATTTGCAATTTCTCAAAGATACCTTGCATTATTTTATTTTCCTTATCATGCTTAGGAAATTTTTGAAATACAGTACCTAACTGTATATGTAATTTAACTCATACCTTTTTCTGATGCTTTTAACAATTCAGCTAATTCAGCACCACAACATACCTATAGCCAATTCTGTCAACAAAGACCACTACTTCTAGGACAGTTCTCATGCAGCCACTTGGCTGCAATCCCTTATTCCATCTTACTAAGAAACACTCTCAGGTTTTCCATATTAGGCAGTTGGAACAGCCACAAACATTAAGGTGTTTTGCATGTAATGATCTAATCAATTTTTCTCCCTGCTCAGAGACCAGAAACATGTACCTTGTAGATGCAAAATGATTTTCTTCTTTCATCTATGGCAAAATAACCTTATATTGTCAGCGCTTTTCTAAAGGAAGATTCTGTTTTAGCATTCTCTCTCTAGAGAGAGAAAAGAGGACCATGTGTAGAGAATTGCATGCAACAACATGTTGGTGGAATAGAAGCTGGGACAAGGAAGGGGGGTAAACCAGAAATAAAGCAGTATCCAAAGGAAAAGATTCAACTAGATTATGATGTACTGAAGTGGACTTATCTCCATGAGTGGGAAATTTAGTCCTAACTTGAAGAATACTAAATGTTTGAACAATATTTCTGAAAGAAAGAAAAATCAAGAAGTCCCTGAGTAAAACTGGATAGTTCTGTTGGGAGTGGGATTGCTTAACTTCAGTGCAAGGCAGGAGAAGACTGGTGTCATGTAAAAATCTAGGAAGGAGGAAAAGGAGAATCTGCAAAGAAAGGGAAGGAAAATTCATATTCATATTTTCCCTGATATTCATATTTTGGGGGAAATAATAAGAGATAGGAATAAGAAAGTATTAGTTATGCGTTTACAAGTACAAAGCCACTTTCCTGCCACCATACCCAGAGCCCAAACAGGCACACTCTTGACCTTTTAATAATCTGATTAGTTATACGTGTGCTAAGTTTCTAGTTTCCCCAAAAAACCCCACCCAATCCAACCAAAAAATCCAAACACTTTAAAAAGGCACAACTACCTACCATTAACCACTTGGCTAAAGTTAAGCTAGGAAGATAAGGCAATCTAACATTCCTGATTGTATCAGATATGTCTCTAAAACTCTTCCAATTCCAGCAAAAAGACGGATATGTGTGCCAAATGAAACGATCAGTTTTTTTCAGTTTTATGACTGAAGCAGCTTACATAGAGCACAGGAATTAATAGATTTTTGCATTGTTTTGAGAAAGATAAACTCACGCTTACCTCGCTTGACTGTTTAATAGCTATTGTCACTCTACTTGGGGAATATTACACTCTAATATATATACATATATGGAATACATACTAAAACTTTAGCATCTATTAGTATATTATTGTGTATATATATATATATATATATATGTTTATATAGTATATATTCTCTAATTCTTGACACAGTTTGGGTTTCCCTGAAACTAAGTGCTAAAGAAAAATATTTTCAAGATTTTTGTCCTATTAAAGTAAACTTAGTTAAAAAACAACTCCAAAAGAACAGAGGTTTTGCCCATAATATGATCTTCCAAAGATGAATGAAAAGGTTTTCTGTTGCTGCTTTCAGGTACAATTTCAATTCTCATGATCAGTTCTACTAGTCTGATGCTTGGAAATCTCTAACCTGTATAAAGTTAATAGACACCAAGACTGATTCTATAGCAACTTTTAGCCTTTTTTGTTCTATTTTAATATAATTACTTACTTAAATATATTCCATCAAGCTATCAAAAGTAACTAGCTTTTATGGTTGGTTAAGTAGTATGTTTATCTCACCAAAGTGCTTGTTAACAAGATTTTGAGAAAGAAGAGAATCCAAACACATTCAGAGACTAAAGTGGCCTGCATTTAGGAAGATGATCTGAAAAAAAGTAATCCTTAGTTATCTCACTTGTGGACTAGCCATATATTAGAAGCTTTGCCAGTAATACTAACTCTTCAGTTTCGCTACATACATTCCCTAATATCTAAGTTGTTCTACAGCCTGTTTACTAAACTAAATGTGAAAGTTTACACCACATACAGAAGAACAGCCAGGTGACTTCAAAGGGAACAAGAAACATTCAAATCAGCTTTCTGCAGTGAATTTCCTCCAAGAGGACGTGAAGCATTTTCCATCCCATCCCCTAGTAGATGCAGCCTGTCATCTGACATTCAACTCTAGAGAGCTAAAGGCATTCCAAGTTTGGAAACTCATGAAGCCATGGGTCAGCTTGTGCAATATAGCATTTGATAAGTATCATTTTAACGAGTAGATATCCTTAAGGTATTTTACATATTTAAAGTCGTAAGAGTATGTATTGCACAAGCTTATTACATGGAGCTTTCATTGTAGCAAGTGTAACTGGTATTCTTGGCCAGCCAGGATTTGGTTTTGCTTAGGTGTAGCTAAGACAAAATCCTCCAGATGTTTGTTTTCGAAGTAGCATCCTGGGTAGTATATCCTCATGCAATAAAAATAACATTTGCCAAATGTTCTCTAGGAACCGAATCATCTCTTCTTTCCTTCTATAAAGCTGTACACTTTTGTCCATGATTTACTGATCAAACTTTTCGTATAGGAATTCTTATTTCTTAAATTCCAAGATTCCTTTTTGTGCTGCAGATGTCAGTAGTTCTCTTTCCTTCCTCCTTGAACAAAACCTTCACCCTTTAAACAACTGAAGCTTTAATTCAACAATGCAGTCTCACGAGGTTATTCCATCTTCTCTGTAAAGACTAAGTAAAATCTATTGATTAGACTTTCTAGAGAGGATAATTTTGTACTTCATGCATGTTATCCATTAAGCTAGCTGCTGCAAGGTATTTTGTGTGTGGATTGGCTTCCCCCCTCCCCAAGTGGTTCACTTTGGGAAGTTGCAGGGAGAAGGGAATGAAAAGGAAGGAGGGAAACAGAACAATTCAGGATCAGCAACGTGTTCAGATGGTAGCAGTTGCCAAAGCTCGGTTTCAGACAGAAGCATGAGAGCCAAGCCTTCAGAGTTCCTGGCATCTCTACCATTGATTAGACCTCATTGGGAATGCAAGAACAGTAGTTATAACTGGCATTCCTGCTTCTGCAAGGTAGGGAGGATCACAAATAGCTTAACACATGAAAAGAGATACCAGTATGTATTTAGAAGAAAATTAATTCTGTTTCCTGCTGAATCAGCCACCTTATCGCTGCAGAGCTGAATTAGCAACAACTGACATCTGCAACTGAATTAATCCCAGCTCTCCAGGAATTAGAATCCTAGAACACTGAGGAATCGCTGACAGTTGTAGTAACCATTTAAATTACTGAAAGTTATAAGACCATGGTAGTTCTCTTTATTGAGGGGAGAGCTACGATGAAGCTACCCCTTATTAGAGAAGCAGTCCCCCAAGGTGTAAGTAGCCTTAACAGCCTTGGATCTGGAAAACACCACCATTTGTTCAAGAGGACAAATCCATATAGATCATTGTTTTTGTGTTACATGTTAGGTTAGAATAGCAGCATGACATTTGGTTTAGCTTCTTCTGGAGCTTCAACATCACAGATCATTTGAGTCCAGTCAGAGAACTAGATCATACTAATGAGCCATACTGTCTAGTCTTTCAAATGAAATGCTAAAAGGCCAGTAAAGAAGGCAGGGAACACCATAGGTATAGCAATGGAGGATACAAATGAAAGGCATTTATTTTACTGTGCAAATACTTAGTGTTTTCCTCAACTGGAATACTAAAAGTTAAGTGTTCTTGATCTAACAAGTCTATTTTTTTGCAGGATTTGCCTTATTTGCAGCTAGCTATCAGCTGAACTCCCAAGTTTTTCTACACCCCAACCTGGTCCTCTTTCTCTAGCTGTATTTATACAAGCAACCCATCTTCTTTACAGAAACCTTTTACTTTTAAACTGTATCCATACACAGAAAGTACAAATGTACACAAGTCTGAAACAGAGGCTGCTCAGGCAGAAAAGGCTGAAATCCAGCTGTCCTGGGATCCAGATGCCAGCAGCTGAATCAGAAAGACAGCAGGCCAGAAATGTGGGATTTTACAGAAATGCCACCGCTCACCACCCCTTTGCTTCCAGCAAGGGGCAGCTTTTGGGAGCCTCTGATTTGAAGGACTTCTGGTTGGAACAAAGCCAGAGCTGGGAAGGACTATTTTGTGCAGGAAACATGTTTGTGTGTGAGAATGAAGAAGACAAAGGTAGCAAGGGCAGCAGCAGCTAACTGTTAATCCCCAGTACTGAAGCCTGAGAATTAAGATGTTTTCTTCCCATTGAGAGGAATTAAAGATCTAACCCACTAGATGTGAAGTCCTTAGTCATCCTTCAGTTTCCTCTGGCTTTGGCCTGCTGCCATACTACAGCCTGCAGGGTCTGAGACCTTGGCCTCTCCTCAAATCTGGGTTGGAGAAGTCATGCTTCCGAGTATCATCCAGGCTGTCCTCTCCCAGCCCCAAATGGAGCTCTTTCTTAGTGGAAACTTGGACATGAGTAGCATAAATTGATCAGATCTAGTGTGTGCACATGAGGATGTCATGAGCTGGGAGGCAATGTAAAAATTTCAAGCTATGAACCTTTGCAAGGCCAACTGGGAAACGCAGGTCAGAGATTTAGAGTTATCTTACTTCAGTTTCTGTCCCAAAGCTATAGGCCTTGCCAGCCTGGAAGTTTAAGTGAGGGTGGGAAGCACTGACTACATAGTCCTAGTGTAAGCTAGCCTTCTTGTGTCAGGCCTCTTGTTCTAAGGAACTTTGGAGTGGCCCTTAAAGAGGGATAACAATTTTCTTCCAGGAATCATATTTCTATTTTGAGGTTTTCTAAGTAATATTATTATTGCTGGCAAGAATGGATCAGAGGGGCAGCGAGGAAAACTTGAAACGTCAGCTGCTGACATCCAAGTGCAACAGCCCCCGGAGAAACACAAGATGATCTTGCTCCTGTGTAATTCTGATGTCCTTTTCCCTTTGCTCTGGCATTTCTGCTTCAGTTGGTCATGACTCCATTAACCTACAGTCCACACAGCTCAGCCAGCAGAGGTGCAAGAAACCATCTCCGCACACACACTCATGTCTTGCACCGTGAGTATATCCAGCCTGACGTTAAGCATAGTTTCGTCTGTTTTGACACAACATGCAAGATACCCTCTTTCACTCCCTCTGTACCATAGGCAAACCTATCGTGTTGGCTGGCTAAGAGATGTGAGCTGACCTATCCAGGCCAAGAGGAACAGACTCAAACGAGTAACATTGCCAGCATCAACATTGCCTCTTTCTTCTGCTTGGAAGAGACAGAAGCAGGTGCACTCCAAATTTTGTAACACAAAGCTGTAATCTTGGTGAGAGTTCTTGCTAACAAATTCTGCGATTTGATCACAACACATTAGGAAACAGAACAAGGTTGTGCAATAAAGCTGTTTTGTTTGGTTTGGTTTGGTTTATTCTTCTACTCGAACACTGACGTGCATTAGAGTTACTTAGATCATTGAAAAGTTGAGACATTGACAAACGCAGACACTGAGTGACAGGCAGGCCTCTTTGTTCTACTTCAGAAACACTAAGTCTTTCCCAAGGAAGGAGAGAGAGAATACATCGCTATCTCTTACAGCTGCCTCAGTACTCTCACCTCTTCAGCTGACACGCAAATCCCATGTCTCAGCATAAGGAGGCAGCAGAATCTGAAAAGGAAAATAGGCTTATTGGTGAATTGAGACGGAAAAGAAAGATGTGGCAGGGAATGAAGGAGTTTCTGCATGTGGCAATATCACTGCTGTTAGGAGATCAGGACTCAGCAGGCCTACAGAGATGCTTTCACAGCATTACAGGGCTTATGGACCATGATTCTGACTTATCAGGAGTAGCAAAAATGAGCTTCAGGCCTCAGTATCAGCAGAGTTAGGGAAACCTAGTGCTAGAAGAAGAAGCTCGAGACAAGATAACATTGCAGGATACTTGCAGTAACACTCATAGAATTATCAAATTAGGATAACAGGGTGAGGAGTAGAGGAAGAGTAGAGAATAAGCATTGGTAGAGCTGAGAAGAACTGAGAAATGTGTTGCAAGAAAGTGCTTAAAAGGAAACATTAATACAGCCTCAAAAATAATACGCGATACTCACTTTTTCTCTGACTAGCCTAGATGAACCACTTCTGTTGGTAGGTGCAAATACCCCCAACGGTAAGAACAAACAGCAGAACACAACCCACAGCTCAGGTTCCACAGGGAAAGGAAGGATCCTGAGACTGCCAGGCAACCTCTGCTGCTGAGCAGACCTAATAGTCATCAATCTTTGTTGGTTGCCACATCTTCTTTGAATCACATTTTCTTTCATGTTTCAAGAGCCTAGAAGCAGCTGAGAAGGAAACAATAGGTGTGTTGGCCTAGTAGTCATGCTTCAAGAAACAGATAAAGTTTTTAGGAGAAGATAACACTTGGACTAAAGAAGTGCAAAATAAAATCTGTACTCCCTCTCACGTGGTTACTGATTCACAAAAGCACTTGGCCAACCCTCCTAGCAAACCTGTCCTGCTCAATCGTCACAATAGTAGTTAAGAGTAAGCAGTCAAAACAAAGTCTGAAAACTTAACGAGCGAATCTCATGCCATTCCTGAACACACTTACTGTCCAGAAAGTCTATAGAAAATTACAGACTGCAAAGATTTTGATAAAATACATGAGCACAAATTAAGATTAGACATTCACAAAGGTCACAGCAAAAAGGAAATGTGCAGTGCATCTTTCATGTGGGGTACAGTGGCACAGCTTATGTAAATGCTGTTGATATCTGTAATACACAGAGACCCTAAGCATCCAAATGAGGTCCTATCATCATCTGTGGTACATGGGGAAAATAGGGTAACACAGTGAAAGAATAATATTAATCTTAATACTTCTACTCTCACAAATTTGCTGCATGATATTTGATGAACACCAATAATCAGGATTTAAGTTCTCATTCAGGCAAATCAGGTAAAGATATACAGATGCTTGTGCTCACCCAAAAATATAACTTATTCTCCTCCAGTAAAGGCCACCTGGACTTTGAAGCTGGGCATACGTCTTAAGACAATATTGTTGCATGCTTACTGCTTCCCCTGAGCAAACAGAGAAAGAAGTGGCTAGAAATTTGACTCAGCTGTGAATTCTGGTGAACTGCTATTTTTACCCAGAAAGATGAATTTTCTAACAAGACGTTTTCAATTACCTTCTTGCCTTGGATTTGTTTTCATAATAAAGTTGTCAAAAGGTTCATTTTGGCAGTTTGAAATGTGACTTACTACCTTGGTTTGGGACAGAACTGCTGCTCACTTAGAGTCAGTACTTTGCAGCTTGCAAAATCAGGCTTAATTAACATGCACAGAGTTTCATTCTACTGAGTAGTCTGATCCAATCCCAAGAAATATTAATAAATTGGATCTGTAGCCATGAAGATTTTGCTGAAGAACTAGCTTTAATGGGATCTTAAGGGAGGGGAAAAGCATGCTGTTTTAGTGGATACAAGATATCTCAGTTCAGGGATGCTTAAAAAATCTGTGAACTTACAATTTTTGTGTTAATATATAAAAAAATGTCCTGTGGCCTTTAAGAAACCCTGTTTATCTAAAACATTATGTCCTTTTTTTTTGAAAGCCACTTCTGCTATATGTTAGATCTAAATGGGTTATAATCGAAGGAAATTAAATTACTTTGGTCCTCCTTGGCAGAACTTGGTGTAACTGTCAGTCACACTGCATTGCACGTACAGCCACAACGGCATTTTGCGCTGTGCAATGCAGCACTCTGCAGAAACACCTGAGCTAGCGCTGAGTTAGCTGGCTTCGGAGCCGGACAGATTAAGGTGGGAACGCTGCCATTCTGACTGGGGTATTGCAACGCGAGCCAGTGCGCCGCGCTGGCCCCAGCTACGCAGAGCACTAACTCATGGGTAGTTTGGGAATTCCTAAGGGGCACGGTATTGTGGCAGGTTAGACTTATTTTTAGACACTTGAATAATGAACGATGGCACATTTCCTCCCTTCTCTCCTCTCTCCTGCTCCTTTTTTTCTTTTGACTCGCATTATCTTTGTAGGTAGATGATGCCTCAGATGCTGCTAAAGGGGGGTGAAGGAAGCTTAAAATTTCGTTAATCCCTTCCCTCCTCTAGTACCTCTTACATCTTCTCAAATGTTTTTAGAATCTGTACTGAATTCTTTTCCATAATTACAGAATTAAAAAAAATATTAAAAATACAGTGCTGTTATAGTCCCAAGAAAATTGGCAGGAGAAGCTAAGTAGTTTAAACAGTTTTTGGAAGCCAATGAGATATCAAATTGATAGAGCTCTAGCTCTATCTAGTCCAGTGAAGTTATTTAATAAATTATCCATGTGCAAGCCATTGCATATGGTAAATGTACAAAATTTTTTTCTCCTCCTACTTTCAGTTGTATACCAGGGCAGCTTCAGCAACTGCATCTTCTAGGCTCACGGGCAAATGACAGAAAAATTTTAGATACGAGTTGTAAAATTAAAAAGAAAAGGAAAATAATAATTGCTGAGATATGAGCTGAGCAAACAGTTGTAACTCACTTCATGAAAGAGAAGTGCAGAGCACTACCACTGTGGGGAATGGCAAAGTAGACGAACTCTTAAGCCACCCCAAAGCGCAACTATTCGAACCTAATTTCCTTTTTTTCCCCTTGTTGCGTTCTTTGAAAATTGATTAGTGACACTAAATAGTAACCATCTTTTAAGATTGGCCAAATCTGTCTCTAAAGTGTTTAAAAAGCAATAAGGAGAAACACATCAGCATTTAATGATTATATTTATTCACAAATTCATTGTCTAAGTAACATTAAGTGATCCAATGGCTTCACTGCCTTATGGAACAAACCTGCTCAATTTTACACATTTTTTTCCGTGATTTGGCAAATTGACTCAGACTGAAAGTTACATTAAAAAAGTGCCTAGTCCTGATTTGAAGACAACAGTATTTTGAAAGCTTTATGTTCAGCTAAACTCTTCTCTTTGTAATTTTGTATACTCCAGATTAGGAAATAAAACCTTGCAATGTGGCAAAATAATGATGCCAGAGAGGAGACAATCTGCCTTTCAAAGAGTCATTTCACGGACGTACAAGTTACTAAGATTTTGCAATAATCATTATAAACTTTCCATGCACTAGAAGTTACTCAATATTCTGGGTACCAGAACCTTGAATTACGTGTTACTAGGTTTTTAGAGTTGGAATACAATTATTGTAACTTGTTAAAATTCTAGGTTGCTCAGTCTCTTCACAATGCCACTGTGCCTTATGTTCATACACTGCGGATGAAACTACAGTACCAACAGAGTGAATGTATTATAAAGACCACAAACCCGCTCCCAGCAGTAAGTCCTGTTCCCGTCGCTTAGAAGGCCCAGGTGAACAATTGCAAATTATGCAGTTGCCAGGTCTGGGAAGCTATTATTTTTAACTAAAAGTGAAATCTCCATTTCCTGAAAAAAAGAAATATGCTTCAACTATGGAAGGGACAGGGAGAAGCAACAGATTAATAGGTAGCTTCTTAGCTGGTGTGAATTGGCACTGGTAAGGAAAGCTCCTCTGATCTCTGCTGCAGGATCACAGGGCTCTGTGTGTTCTTTCTGCAGGAAAGAAAGCAGCAGTGGCTGCAAGTAAGATGAAGACAAACCTGGAAAGTTTCTGCAGATAATTATGAAAATGCACTTTGGTCTCAACACAACTGCACTTACTTTCCCCCCCCCCCCCCCCCCCCAGGAGACTTCTGTGATGAGATGTGCGGCAAGGATCAGCAGAATGCCAGGAACAGTCACTCTATATACAATTTTGGCTAATAAACCAGCATAAAGCATGTCAAAAAAGTGCTGCATAATTTACTAAAGACAGAATTTGTTTTGTTTCTCTCTGCATGCTGTTAATTCCATTGGAAAAGACATGGTGGTGTTGAAGCCTGGAGATTTTTTTTAGCTGTGTGAATACATGACTATTTCATTGCAACATGGCTTTAGGGGCTTAACAAAGTTTTGCAAAGGTGTAAGGAAAAGAAAGAACGTTTCAGTGCCTATGGCTGGTATTCAACGTAAGATTCTCACCAATTTGGAGGGTTTCCTCACTTACTACCCTCATGTCATTTCTGAGACACTAGGAGACTTTACACTCCGGAAAAATTGGAACATTTTTCTTATTTTTCCACCTCCTTTGGCTGGAAATCACTTGAGATCTAAGATAATTCAGACAAATTTGAACACCCTCATATTTATCACACAGGAGTAGGTTAAAAACAGATAGAGCTGAAAGGCTTTGATTACCAACATGTTTTAAAATTCTCATTGTATTCATTATAGTTTTTGGTCATGCTCTTCTCTTTCTGCATTTAGATGATGAAAAGATTGACTCTCAGGTGTCCTGGAGATTTAAGGTAACTTCTCCATTTCAGAACGTATTGTTCAGTGCAATCAGTTTTAGATCACAGCTCAACTTACCTATAGAAGCAGAAAAAATTAGTTATGGATGTGGAAGTCTAAAATCCACATGGAAAAAAATCTGTATAGGTCAAACAAATAAATAACTCTGCTGATAAATCGAAAAAGTTGGTAACAAAACACAGCAGTGCTTGAAATAATTCTCCTTTGCTACTTATAAACTTCAAGGGTTTTTTTAGTAACAAACTGATCTCAAGTAGCTTTAAGGCAGCTAGGAAATCCATCAAGTGCTTTAAAATCCATAGTAATCTAAGATGCATTGACTTCAAAACCTGGCTATAAACATCCAGAGGGAAAATGACTTACCAATATGCCATGTGTATATGATCTCTAGCTGGGTTGCAAGAAAGATGAGGTTGACAAGCAAACCATCAAATAATTTGTGTACAAGATGTCCTTTAAACCTATTTATAATGATCTATCCCATTCAAAAGCAAAGCATTCACAAGTACACAAGTAATAAAAGAAATCTACAAACTGTATTTGTAGAAAAAACCTTAACAACGTGACTCTGAAGAACAAAGTCTTCAAAGTGGCCCATTGAAGAGGTCCAGAGAATTACCATGGTGCATTTCCAGAGTGACAGTAATGTGAATTTGACTACGGTATCCTCTAGGGCAGTGAGACAAGGGGACTTTCCAGTATGTGTACCTGTACATATAGATATATATTTACACATTGCTAAGTTGGCAACAGCGCGTTTCTACCCTTGCTAAGGAAAACGCAGACGGGGGAAACCTGTAAAGCCTTTAACAGATACGAAACCCGCACGGACCTGGGTCTTGATCACTTCACCAGGCAGTTGCTGACCCCGAACTACGGGACGCCGTGGAGACCCTCAAGCCCGGGGCGGAGAGCGCCGGCCGCGACGGCAGCGCCCCGTCTCCGCGCACCGGCTGCCGTTCCCGCTCTCTGCCCAGCTCCACGGCGGCCGGCCAAGGCGCGGCGGGCCCTCGCCACACACGGGTCCTCTCCCCACCCGAAATCGGGCTGCGGCGCGGCGGGGCCCCGGCCCTGCGCCCCCGGGCCGCCCTCCCCACCGGGAGCCGGGGAAGAGGCAGGGGCAGGGGCAGAGGCAGGGTCCGGCCGCCGTCGGGGCCAGGCGGGGGGCGGCGGGGGGCGGTGCGGGGGCGGTCCCGGCCGCCCGCCTGGGCTGGCCCTCGGCGGGGGGAGCCGATATAGGCAGGGCCGCGGCGCGGAGGGGAGGCAGTGGCGGGCAGCGGCGCGGAGCAGGGCGGGCGCCCCATCCCCTCCGGCGGGCATCGGCCTGCCACGAGCGCCCGGGGCGCTTCGCGGAGGGGGAGCCGTCGGCGGAACGGCCGCCATGGGGTCCGGAGGCGGGCTGAGGCTGGCGGCGGTGCTGGCGGCCGCCGTGCTGTGCGGGCCCGGGGGGCTGGCTGGGCGCGTCCTCAGCGGTGAGTGCAGGGGGCCGGGGCCGGCGGCGGTGCGGGGCGGGGGGCGGGCGGCGTGGGGATTCGGCGCTCGCAGGAGCGGGAAGCGCGGCGGGGAAGGACGGGGACCAGGGCCGCGCGTTCCGTGGCCGCGTGTGGGGGAGACCGCGGGGGCCGGGCTGGCGCACCTGCAGCGCGGGCTGGGGCGAGCGCGTCCTGGGGCCGCCGGGCGGAGCCGGGAGCGGCTGTGGGTCTGGGTGTTCGGGGGCAGGAAGGGGGGCTGTCGAACTTCTGCGGCAGCCTGAAGTCGGTTCCTGCCAGCACGGTGTTGTCTTGGACGGGCAGGTTTTCGGATCTCATTGATCGCCTGCGTAGTTTTAATTGTTTAAAAAGACAGAGCGTGTACTCGCTATAGTGTCTTTCGGAGCAGCAGCTATACATTGACCTCAGTTTCCAGCTCTACATCAGTGTTCCTTCTTTGTTTGTAATACAGCTTGGAGGAAAAAGCAAACTTCTAGGAGCGTACAGCATAAGTAGTTTTGTTATGTGTGGGCATATCCAAACGTCTTGAAACTGAGAGGAAGACAATACTTCAGAAATCTATATCTAACGTTTGAACTTAGGCTTAATTTAAGACCTGTAGGATCACATGGTGTATTTCCTGCACATGGGTGCATGTGCTCAAATGCTGCTAAATGTAACGAAAAAGATATTTTTAAGTGCACTTTGGGACAAACTCTCAAAGCCACAGCTAAAAGGCTCTTGGAGGCATGTTGTGCCTGCAGGCATATCCGTACATTTACCTTGAAACAGAGATTTACACCCTTGACTACGCTTGTTAACGAGTTGTGTGTATAAACCTCTGTATTTGTAGGTAAGAACACATCTCTTTACAAACTGATTCCAGACCAATGCAAATTGTATACCATTGTTTCGGAGGCTGTAACGGTAGCATGTCAAGAACGTGTCAAACATTTGGTTACTGAATTCAGATAATTTTCTAAGTTGCTGATGGAGTACAGTCACTGACTGTTTTGGTGATGTCTTATTTGAAGCAAGTTCACGTGCGGAACTGAGATGTGCTGTTGGGCTTTTGGTGAAACTGTAGCTTCCAGGGAACAACAGCTAAGTAGCGATACTTCCAACATCTTGAAAAAGCTTGCTGGCCTGAAGTGTACCCTGAAATATTTCATCTGTCTCTTATAATGTGAATTGTGCAGTCATATACCATACAGAAAAGCTCTTAGTTTAGCAATTTATGTGAGTACTATGTAACAATTTATTATTTTAAGGAATAGTGAAGATTACTGAGCCAGGAGATGTGTTTTGCATTAGCAGTCTCAGTGCAGGAGTCCACGCGTGGTTGAGGACACCCAATCCCTTGATCTTCTAGTTGAAGCTTCTGCATTTAAATGACATGTAGCAAACTGAGTCAAGGTCCAACTTTTGATATGGTGTGTAATATGTGTGTACTGCTTAGTCAAACTGTTCCTAGGTGCATATAGGGCTTTGGGCTTTTGAAAGAGTACAGGCTTTACCACATATTTCCCTGAAGCATTTCAAAGCATGTGATGAGTCTCATGTCACTGTATTATGCAGCTAATAGTTGGCTGGTAGAATATAGGAGAGGATTTGAAGCCACTTATGGAAGGAACCATTTATATACTGTGGTGTAGTAGCTTAAGCTGTATTTATTAGGTAAAGATTCTCTAGACAATAACAGCCAAAGATATTTGATATGCTTGTGCCAGAGTGTCCTGATACACTGGCAGATGAACTCTTGGGTCTTTTTTCCTTTTTTTTTCCTTTCTTTTAAGGACCACACTCCTATCCTGCTACATGCACATGGATAGGTCTAGTACTAGCAGTAGGGTTTTTTTCAAACAAGAAATAATACTACTGAATTATGGAGCACCATGTGCTGTCCACCTGACTTCCATCTAGCTTACCTATCTTATATAAGAACCAACAGTTTGGACTTACAGACTTGCATTTAAAATCATCAGTCTACATCTTAAACAGACCTGTTTGTGAAGAATTGCTAATTTTTGCTTCAGTCATGATAATCTGAAATAAATGGAAATCTTACTGCTCTCATTTGAAGTTAAATGTTTAATTCCTGTCACTCCTGTAGAAACTGTTCCTGAAACTGACTTGAGTGGTGGTTGGACCTTGTGGGAAGATTCCCTTTTACTGCACTAAGTTTGCAGCAGACCTAGCAATAATTGCAAAATTACAACCGTTTTGACAACAGTGACAAGAGGGAAGAGAAGGAAGGGTCTAGCTTTTCGAAATGCCATTTCCTTAGCTAAAGGTTTTCTATTTATCTTTTCAAGGATATAATTAAAGTTATTATTGGCATTAAACAATTCAATTTTCTTTGTCATCTTTAGTTTGGGAGTTGTTGAAGAGAAGTAACCCAAATACTTCATAATTTTTAATGTAGTTAGGCAGGTGTTCTGTGAGCAGTGCTCACCGCCTCTATATCAGAATATCTAGTGTTGCCAAAGAATTGATTCTTAAAGAAAAAAAATCAAAGCAGGCTCGGGAGAAACTGCTGAGTCTGCCTTGCTGTCCCATGACATCATGAAGAACGTGAAGTGATGATAATGCAGTTTGCAAAGATGCAATTACTTTAAGTATCTATTGGGCAGGAAAGATGCAAGCTAATCTTATTACTAATCGTTTAACAGCCTATGTATTAATCATAGATGTTATGGTTTAATAACTGCTGTTTGCTGTCTTTTTGTAGTTCTATGGATTTTAAAACTTAGGTCTTTGCTATTACTATGCATCAATAGAAGTTTAAATACTGATACAGCATTTTAAATAAATATGTATCTATTTTGGTATAAAAGTATTTGGATATATAAAACACTAAATGCAGAAAAACATTTGGTGGCTCATGAAACAGCAAGAGTTGACCCTAAACTGTAGGCTTCTTTGCTTCAGATGCCTTTAAGGATGTGGATATGTTCCTTTCTACAGCTTATGACCAGATTTGAGTTGGTCATAAAACATTGTAAAGTAAGATAATTGAAGAAATTTCTTCATGGGTAATAAACTGAATAGAGAAATAAACTGAATAGAGACAAAAAAACCCTTTCTCAAAAGGCACAACTTGATTTAGTTCTGTTGGCTTGGCCTGCTTATTACACCTGAATTTTGTCTTCAGACTTTAAATATTTTCTGTACATGAAAACTTCTACTGTTTTGGTTTTTTGGTTTTTCTTTTTTTTTTGGGGGGGGTGGGTGGAGGGGGGCACAGACTGTTAATTTTAAGCTACAGTCTCATCAACAGGATACACATGCAACAGTTGTGTATTGAACACAACATTTTGTTGTGAATGTCCAGCATTCAGTTCCATACTAGCAAAGCTTTTAATGGACATGCATGCCTATGTGGTGCAAGATCTATTTGTTTAGTTGTAGGTCTCAGTAATCACCAAAGCTGAGACTGAGAACTGCAAGGGAAGCTGGGCACTTAACTCCCCTAGACTTCTTATTTATTCCTCTCCTTATGCACCTGTTCTGAGCAGTGTCTTCTTGGAACAAATAAATGATCTAGGCTCTTAGTGAAATGAGGTGATGACTCTTAGACTTAATACATGTTCTTACTAAACATACCTTGCTCCTGACCAAGAAATTCCATAATACTCTGTGGAAAGACACTTTATATTAAGTAAACTGCTGTGGCTCATAGATAACAACATAGTTTTGGTAACCTGAGATGTGTGATCGTGGATGAGTCCTCCTATAGCAGGGTAGAAATACCAAAGTACTTAAATCAGTTTCAGGAATTGGACTTCTGTCTTTATCAACCCTGTAAAGCTTATCTTGCCTATGGGGGAGGGCTATGCAGGTTGGCCAAACTGTGGCTCTATTCAGGGGCTAAGGAAAGAGTGATGAAAAATTTTAGTGTTGCCTCAGGTGAGCACGCTACTTTTCCAGGAATACAACTTCTCCTTCTCGATATCTTGTTCAAAGATAGAGGAAGGCATTGGAATTCTCAAACTCATCATTGCTAAGCCCCAGTACCACACTTGGCTAACGGGCCCAAGAGAAAATACCTACCATGGTGGGAGCTGTGATAAATAATGTGTGGGACAGTATGGACAGTCTCTTCTGTATGGCTGCTCTTGCTTCCGGAGAGGCGAGGCTGGTGTGCTGTCCCAGTGCAGCAGCTAGGTGCAGAACAGTCTCTTGTGTTGCCGAAGTCATGTTCTGTACCTTGGCTTGACTTCTCTGTAGTTCAGATCTGATCCTGTGTAGATCAAACATTTTGATTATGAGATGTTTGCAGAAAAACATGCTTTGGTTCATAAAGTGTTCTATACAGCAATATCTTTTTGAAACTAATTCTTGTAGCTACTTTCTCTTTGCAAATCTCTCATGGATCAGAAAATAATATCTAGTGCTAATGTGAAATAAGATGAATTGATTGTAATTTCTGTACTGTAATCCCATACTCATGCCTGTCACTTACTAGTAGGAAATAATGCTGAAGCAGTCGCCACTCCCACCACTGAGAGATAGTAGGACCTTCAGTTCCAAGCAATCTTAAGAAATACCATGTCCTAACTAAACAGTTTGCATGGCTCTAAAGCTAAAAGTAGCTGCAGCATACAGCTAGTCACTCCAGGGTCACTTTAAGCAGTGAAGGAAAAAAATCAGTGTTTTTCAAGTGGGATTAATTTCATTTTAACATAGAACTTAAATACTGCAGATACACCCTAAAAATGCCTGTTTTTTTCAGTTCTTTACAGAGTGAACTCAGTGAGCCAGCTTTGTATGGACAGGTACACTGTAAATAACTAAAGTTTGGTGAGATGACTCTCACTCTATGCATCTCAACAGTTTCTGGGTTGTATACAGGGTTGTATACGTGTGATATGAATTAACCAATTAAGCTTTACCTCTATTTGACTTTATTATAAAGGAGTTTACCTGAAAAAGAAAAATATTCTTATTTCTCCTTCCCTCAAAGGTCCCTTCTAGTTTTGCCTTAAGTGAACTGTCACCAATTCTAAGATCCCATGTGGACTGGCTTTTCCTGGGTTGTTTTTTTTTTTTTTAGTAGAAGGTGAGTGAGCAGGGACTTGCCTGTTGCTTTCCCTTTTAAATGTGGAACTAACTGCAAAAAGATGGGTACTCTATTGTACTTGTGTACTGAGATGCCTATAAGGTGTTCCACTCTAAGAAACTTTAAGTCTGTAAGCCAAGGAAATTAGTATCATTTCACATCCGTATATAATAAATTTTACTTACATCTGTGGTAAATGCAAGTTTCTTGGTAACGAATCTATGAAAATACATTTACTTGGAAAAAGGCATTCAAAATTCACTGAAAAAGAATAAGAGAACGGATGATGCTTGCTCTGGATAATGATTGATGAAAAGTACGTTTTAATGACTAAAGATTTAGGAACTATTTCCTTCTGGAGACAATAATAAGAAATGAACAATCAGCAGAAACTCTCAAAGTGCTTAAATTTATGGCTGTGAGAAATCCTGTTGAGTGAGTCTACTAATGTATATGAAATTAGGTATGTGTGAAAGTGTCTGCTGGTTTGAGACAGGAGAAGAAGAATACTCCCTACTTTCCTAGGCTGACACACATTATACTGAAGCTGTTCAGTCAAGTCTATTCCACAACATGCTAACACCACCATACTAGCTGCCATATTATGTCCGTCTTAAAATTATCTGGGAAATCTGTTCTGGTCTTCACAGCTACACAGCAAACTATTGATGAAGGGACCTAATTTGCCAGTCTTGTAACTGTTTGTGTCAGTATTTATGCCTTTTTATTAAACAGCTGAAATGATGGAACACTCTTGGTGTGTCTTTAGGCTATATCACTATATATATCACTGTAGTGTGTATATAGTGATATATAAAAAAATTATGTAGTGTGTGTGTGTGAGACTTCTCAGAAAAATGAAAACAATCAAGCAAAACCACTGCTGACAGCTTCAGCAGTAAGTAGTTTTTTTAAGTTCTGAGTAAATAATCCACATCCCGGAGCAGACTTGTAGGCGTGTAGATCTTTATAGCACATCATATTTCCTTTTGGTTTGAGTAGGCTCGAATAGATTCCACTGACATGTGTGTTGTCATTGGCCTGCCTGCTTGTGTCTGTGGAATTGAATAGGGTTATTTATACCTATGAAGAGTGTTATACTTTGGGTAATTTTGCGGATTTTTAACAAATGTGATTAATTGTTAGGGAAACTGAGGTCCTGAGTATATATTGCAAAAGAAAATGTTTATGCTCCATGTCCTATGCTCGTGGTGACTTATTTCTTATTGCCAGTTGAGAAGATGCAGATGGTACCATGTTGAAATGCAAACCCATCATCTCTGTGGATGCCAATGCTTGGTTTCTAAGTGCATTGTTCTCGTGCTTGGTGATGCCAAGGAGCCTGCGCTGTGACAATGTTGCTAGACCTCTCAAAGACAGACAGGGGAAAAGTATAGGTCTGATGCCAATCTCAGTTCCTTCTTAACATGGGAAAAGGTAGGGCAACTTGCAGTTTTTAGGGGCTTGTCTTAGCAACTATGTTGACACTTTGTATGAATGCCTAGGGCAGTGCAGTTGTGCACTGGCCTTTAATAGAAGCAAGTGGCTGTCTGCCATGATCAGCCCTATGATGTATACCTGTAAAGTTCACATGATCAGAAGAGAGGGGAAAATGGTTATAACGGGAAAGGCTAAATGGATCTCAGGCTTCAAATTTATGATGTGCTAGATATCTGAAACAGAGCTGATGCCAAAAAAGTAGGTATGTTTCACTGAGAAGCTAAGAAAAACTATCAGGGCTTTAATTTGACTGAGGGGAGGGAAAAAGAAGTACTTGGGAAATACTTTATAGATTTTTTTTTTTGACACTGATATATCACTTGAATCAGTGACTAAAACTGTTTCATAAAAATGGATATTTATCTTCCAGTTGAAGACACTTACCCTGTATTGATTTACATAATTGTAACTGTATGTTTTCCTGCAAGGGTAATTATGAGTGGTAAAGTGTTGATTAGCTTCTAATGAGATTTATTTAGACATCAAGCTACTTCTTTACAGCTCCGTTATCGGTGGCCTGAGATCCCTGTTACCTGTGCCAGGGCTGAGAAGCTAAGTATAAGAAATAAATGTGTGTGCTATTTTCTTTGTGAAATGAGTGAGTAAGCCTATCACTGCTTGGTGAAGATGGCAGCCTTTCATGTGTGTGGGTATTCCAGTTCCCCAGTACATCAGGAGCAAGCCTGTGTGTGAAACATCACATCCCTGATTTAAAAAAAAAAAACCTACAAAAGGGACAAACTTCTAGTCTGCTCTGGGGAAGACAAATCCTCCCAGTGCTTTGTTCAACACAATGAAAAACTTACCTATGTTTTGCAGGACAAGAAATCCTTGCTTACATCTTCCCAAGACCTAGAACAGTGCAGGTTCTGAGCACATAGAGGCTTTGTAAAAGTGCAGCTGTTATGGGTCTATTGGGAAAAGTTGTTATTCAGAAAAAAAGTCAACTCCTTGTCCCCAAAAGCACTTGGAATCACAATAGCATACCTAGTAAAGGCTGACGTACAGGTGAAAATTTAGTTTCAGCAATAAATGGACTGAAAATCACTTCCCATGGCAAAAGAGAAAATAAAGACAGGGACTAGACTGGGACAAATGCTTCTTATGTAGCTTCATGTTCTGCATAACTGTACTAAATCTCCGTTTGAATGGTATAATACAATACTTTACTTACAAATTCCATCATCCCCAGTTTTCTCTCTGAAAGAATTGCCTTAATCCTAGAGAGATGTCTGTTTGGCTGGTGGCTGAGGACCCTTATAATCATCTTTGCTAATTCACAAGCTATGGGATGATTAATGGCCAAAGATAGATTATCTGGTCTGAGAGAGAATAGAATGAATTTGCCTTTTACCTATGATTTTATACATGCTATCTGTACATCTATAATTTTTACATGCTAATGCCTAAGAATTTAGCAAGAAAGGGACTCCATTGTGACAATTGAAGTCTGGCTAATAGATGAGTTTTGCCTAAGAAAGGTTGAGGCCAGCCTCTATTGAGCCACCTTAGACATTGTCTGCATACTAATGACTATATGATATGATGTATACAAACTGTCTGCCTGTATACATCTACCTGAAGTACAGCTACTTAATAGGCAAATGTGACCCTCGGTTATTTTATATAAGCGCTTAAAAGGGACTTTGAATCTTTGGAAGCTTTTCACAAAAGAAAAATCACTTTAGAGAAACTGTATTATGACAGTTTGGCATAACCCCAGTCCAGAAAAAGTATAAATCAATAATGAATGTCTCTTTTCTGCAGACTTGGTTATTAGGAGGAAAAAGTACCTATTAAGATATGGAAGGGTTAGCTATGAAGATATTAATACAGATATAGGCTAGCATATGATCTGTATAGCAGCTTGTATTTGAATGGCAAATTTGTGAGCACACTGAATTCCTTAAGCTGCTTTGGAGTGTGAGCTGAGCAACATCTGTGATTTGAATACTGACTCAACTAGGAACGATGTGTCTTCAGTATTATGAACTTCAGGAGAGAAGATGGCAATTTGCTTTCATTATAAATGAAGACTGAACATAATTATGAAATCTTATCACAGTAGTATTTTTTAAGAAGTAATATGAATCATCAGAAAAACAAATTAAATTCAGTAGATTGGGCACAAATGTGATGCAGTAAAACATCAACAGCAGTAACAATATATTAAAACATGTCTAGCAGCTGAATGCAATCAAAATCTGACTGGATGATACAAAGGTCAGCTGACAAAATGCATCAGCTTTGAATCAAAATGTAATTAGGAAAACTTAATACCTTTTAGCATCTTACTGGCCACATTCTGAAGTGCATTACTGGGACTTGGCATGGAGCACCTGTGACACAGGGATAGGTAAAAACAAATTGTGCCCAGTGTCCTGCATGTGGGTTACACAGCGCCTGAGGTCAGTGTGCTCACACAAGCTCAACACCAAGACTAGTCTTTGTAACACAAACAGACAAATATTATCTAGCCAGGGGAATATTTTGGTTAATGTATGTAGATTTCTGTCTTGCTATTATTTCATGATCACTTACACTTAAGTCCTTGTGTCTTTATTTTGTTACTTTATTTTCAGAGGCCTCCATTAGCCTCATACTGACCTTTGGGACTCTGGTTAGTGTTAAATATTTTCCATACTTTGTGTGCTTCTCTGTGATTTCTGCTGAATCCATTATCCTGGGAAGAAAAAAGTCACAGTATGAAAACATAATGGGCTTCTCTACAGCAGGCTTTGTGCATTCCTTTGTTCTCCCCTCACATATGCTATACACATGCAGCTGCTGTTCCCCACTAGTTTAGGTGGATGCTAATGGTAGCAGACCCTGGACTATAGGTTAGTTTATGAGGCTCAAGAGGAAGAGGGATGGGTTTTACCAGTAGGGAGCTTATCTTCTACCTGACATCTTCAAATCTTCCAGCTGAGTCGTGTGTGTTACTCAAGATAACCTTTGTGCCCCTCATGGCCCATGGGGGTGCAGTTAGGGCTGAGCTTTATGCTCTTAAGGAGGTGAGTCTTTAAGATGGGTACTTTTTCAGTAATTTTGTTTCTAAATGATATTTTGATTTAAATTCTGTCATGACAGACCTAAAGGAACCTCTTATTTCTGTTTTACGAAGCATCGTTAAAACATCGTGGAGACATAATTGATTAGCAAATGACACCAAGCTGGGTGGAAGTGTCGATCTGCTTGAGGGTAGGGAAACTCTGCAGAGTGATCTAGATAGGCTGGATTGATGGGCCAAGGCCAATTCCATGAGTTTCAATAAGGCCAAGTCCTGGGTCCTGCACTTCAGCCACAACAACCCCTAGCAGCGCTACAGACTTGGGGAGGAATGGCTGGAGAGCTGCCAGGCAGAGAGGGACCTGGGAGTGTTGGTTGACAGCTGGCTGAACACGAGCCAGCAGTGTGCTCAGGTGGCCAAGAAGGCCAACGGCATCCTGGCCTGTATCAGGAATAGTGTCGTCAGCAGGAGCAGGGAGGTGATCGTGCCCCTGTACTTGGCTTTGGTGAGGCCGCACCTCAAGTACTGTGTGCAGTTTCGGGCCCCTCTCCAAGAAGGACATTGAGGTGCTGGAAAGGGTACAGAGGCGGGCTACGAAGTTAGGAAAGGATTTGGAGCCTGTCTTGTATGAGGAACAGCTGAGGGTTCTGGGGCTGTTTAGCCTGGAGAAGAGAAGGCTGAAGGGAGACCTTATCACTCTCTACAACTACCTGAAAGGAAGTTGTAGCAAGGCGGGGATTGGTCTCTTCTCCCTAGTAACAAACGACACAACAAGGGGAAATGGCCTTAAGCTGCACCAGGGGAGGTTCAGGCTGGATATTAGGAAGAATTTCTTTACTGAAAGGGTTGTCATGCACTGGAACAGCCTGCCCAGGGAGGTGGTGGAGTCACCATCCCTGGAGGTGTTTAAGAGATGGGTAGAGGTTGTACTTGGGGACATGGTTTAGTGGTGTTGGTAGAGCTAGGACAAAGGTTGGACTTGGTGATCTTGAAGATCTCTTCCAACCAAAACTGTTTTATGATTCTATCATTGAAATACCAGCTGAGAATTTGCTTGTGCCTGCTTTTCTTGAAGGAGATTCCCCCCCCCCCCTGCAGAATTATCTGCAGAAATATTTTAACTAAGTAGCAAGTATTTCACCTAAAAGCTATCTTTGTTTTAATGTTGATATCAAAACATTCTACTATGAAGCTGCTGTGTGACACCCAAAGATGAAAACTTATCCATATGGATGGAAATGGTAGCTAGCACTTAGAGCAAGTGCCGTACGCTTTTTTTTTTCGACTACTGGGATGGTGAGACAAAGTGAATGCAAGGGAATTTCAGCCAGTTGAGATTCTGTGCAGTAGGCAACTAGAGCTGCTAAGACTGAGTGAACAGGGCCAGAGTTATGTTGTATGGCTGGTGTATGCAGGAGGGGTAGAAAGAACAAACCTGGAGACACTTCTGTTAAGGAAACTGGGGAGACCTAATCTTGCAGTTCTGCAACTGGGAAAAAATGAGGAACAGTCTTTGTCTGTTGGTTAGTTGTTGCTTCAACACAGCACTCATCCCCCAACAGGCAAGAAAGAAATAGATGATGAAAAGGTAAGGCGTGGGTGCATGACACCAAGCCAAGTGTGTATTTTGCTTATTTCTGTGCCTACTTCTGACCAAGGTCTGGGCTGTTCTGCTTGAGTGAGGGAAGGTGAGTCAAGGATAAGCACTCCACCTTCACACCTGCAGATAGGCAGGTAGGGTTGTCTGAAACCTTAATTTGTCTGAGCATTTGTAAGGGAAAACAGTAAGAATGAGTTCTTAGATCTTAATTAGTCAGATCTTTGGTCTTATGCTGAAGGGAGAACTGAATACAATAACATGCTTTTCTTTTTTTTTTCTTTCTGGATACCCTGTTATGAAACAATGTTTTCCTTTCTCTTTCGTCTCTCAAGCAGCACAGGGCAGATTTTGTGGAAAGGTTGTAAAGGCCTAGCTTGTCTGTACTTATTCACATTGTGCAGTATCTTAGCCTGTTTCATTCCAATAGACTTGCTTACAAATCTAGTTTCTATTAAATTGTGACAGAAAAAATTGGAATTCAATTTATACTGTGGTGATAGCAAATGGTGCTTTAGAATTAATAGTGGAGTTTTGTCTGCTGCAAAGATGTTATAAGAAGGTAAAATAGCCTATAGTTAACGTTTCTATATTTGTCTGCTATACAATATGGTCCATTCTGTCATTTTTCACTGGTAAATTATTTCTGCTTTGTAGTTCAGAAATTAGTAGCGAGAGAAAGCTGTAAAAAATGAAGCTTGAAAACTTGACATCTCAGTGTGTTCCGAGAAGAGCACTAAAATGTCAACTGATTTGCCAGCTGTTAAGGTACAACTGCAGATTTCCATTAACACATTGAACTAGCTGTCCTACAGCAGATAAAAGTCCCCTTCAAAAGAAGAAAGAAAACATTCAGAGCAGGTCATTGCCTAAACATGGGGACTAAATTAACTAGAACAAAAAAATTCACAGATTCTTCCAGAAAGCTTGCTACTCTGCATCACATACTTCATTCACACCAAATGGGTTGACGGGTCTTAATGCCAGACATTTCTTGACTCCTTGCTGTTTTCTCTGTTGTTTTCTAGAGGTATATTCTTACACAAATGATCAGCCTGTAAGAAGGAAATGATTTCTTTTGCTGCAGGTGTAGAGAAGTAATTTAGGAGTTAGATTGTATGTAAATTTTCACCTGTTCAATTCTTTGTTTAGAACACTTGATTTTTAGGGTTATTTAACCCTTCACAGACATCTGCAATGGCAATGATATCCTCAAAAATTATTCAGATCTGTTTATGGGAAGAAAAAAAAGCTTTCACACAAATCTTCAAGATTTTAACTCATCCTTTCAGATAAACCCTTGGATACAGATTGGGCCTTCACATCTGTATTCTGGATGGCTCCAAGAGGGCTTCCTGCTTCAAGTGCTCAACAGTGACAAGCTGTTACTGGGCATGTATTAGGAGCTGCAGTGGCACTTATCGAGCAGCTCTACTGCTGTTGGCCGTAGCAAGTGCCTGTCCTCCTCCCTGCTCTGTACAGTCCCACCTGCTTTACTCAGCTTGGTGTGGGTGGTGGAGCTGAGCCTTCACGCTGATGCAACCTCCGTATTGGACCAGTATACAGCACAACTTATGGCGTATAGACAAGAACCTTATAGCAGCTCAGAAACAGCATGTGTCATTGGGTAATGTGAGTCTCCATGCAGCAGCAGACTGGGAGATAAGCACCCTGAAGAAGCTTGGTCAGTTAGCCAGCAAGGACCAATTTGTCCTGTTGGAGAAGTCATTTGATTTGGGTTGTAAGAGTCAGTCACAGCAGAGCAAAAACTGTGCGTGAGAACAGAGTGGGGTGGGGGGGCACTTAAACCACCTGAGGAACACATGGAGAAGGGGAGTTGATGCCTGTGTGATGGATGGAAAGCTAGCTATTTTCCCATGAAAGGGAGGCACAGCACAGGAACTGAGATTGGTAGGGGCCAGCACACTCAGAGGACTGAACATTCCTGCATGACTGAAGTCGTAACAGGGATATTTTGATACCTGAATTTGACACCAAGTAGTAAGGTATGAGCAAGGAGGAGTATGTGCACAGAATGAAAGGAATCATGAAAGTTTATTTCTAAAAATTGTCTGGGAAATAAGAACAAGACAGTGGATGAAGGTATAAATCTGGATATACATCTTGAATTAATGCTTTGAATCCAATCTTTCTTACAGGGAGAATTGTGCTCTGTTTTCCTTGTAAATGATTAGTGTCCTATGAATTCAGTGCTAGCCTTAGGATGTTTGCACTGTTATGTACATGTGTATTCTGGCAATAAGCCATTGTTATGCACCCAGTGATGAGGATCAAAATGTTGATCAGCTCCTGTCACTGAGACAGAGCACCTGGGGAAAATAAGGTGACGATCATGTTAAAATTTGAGTTGTAGCGTTACGGATGAAGGGAATGAGCTGTGACTTCACATGCAGCTTTCATTATTGCACTTCTCACTTTTGAGCATTTAGTTATCATGGAATGGTTTGGGTTGGGAGGGACCTTAAAAACCATCTAGTTCCACCCCCACTGCCATGGGCAGGGACAGCTTCCGCTAGACCAGGTTGCTCAAAGCCCCATCCAGCCTGGCCTTGAACACTGCCAGGGAGGGGGCAGCCACAGCTTCTCTGGGCAAGCTGTTCCAGTGCTTCACCACCTTCACAGTAAAGAATTTCTTCCCAATATATAATCTAAATGTCCCCTCTTTCAGTTTGAAACTGTTACCCCTCATCCTGTCACTACACTTCCTGGTAAAGAGTCCCTCCCCACCTTTCCTGTAGGCCCCCTTTAAGTACTGGAAGGCCACTATAAGGTCTCCCTGGAGCCTTCTCTTCTCCAGGCTGAACAACCCCAACTCTCTCAGCCTGTCCTCACAGGGGAGGTGCTCCAGCCCCTTGATGATCTTCACGGCCCTCCTCTGGACCTGCTCCAACAGGTCTGTGTCTTTCTTACCCTGGCGGCCCGGAGCTGAGCGTGGTACTGCAGGTTGGGTCTCGAAGTGGAGCAGAGGGGGAGAATCATATCCCTTGACCTTCTGGCCACACTTCTCTTAATGCAGCCCAGGATGTGATTTGCTTTCTGGACTGTGAGCACATGTTATTGGCTCATGTTCAGTCTTTCATCCACCAGCACCCCCAAGTCCTCCTCCGCAGGGCTGCTCTCGATCCACTCATCGCCCAGCCTGTTTTTGTGCTTGGGATTGCCCTGACCCAGGTGCAGGACCTTGCACTTAGCCTTGTTGATCTTCATGAGGTTGGCACGGGCCCACCTCTCCAGCCTGTCAAGGTCCCTCTGGATGGCCTCCCTTCCCTCCAATGTGTCAAATGCAGCACACAGCTTGGAATTGTCTGCAAACTTGCTGAGGGTGAACTCGATGCCACTGTCCATGTTGCCGACAAAGATGTTGAACAGCATCTGTGTTACTTTTTTACATCACTTTGTTACCTTGATAATAGGGGTATTTTAATTTTTATTCAAAGAAGTTGTATGAAGAAACTCATTATTTTATATGCATCTCTAGCAAAGATTCTGCCCCTTGATTCTTCAGCAGCAAATTCTGACTAGGACTGTGGCTCTTCCTACATTAATTGATAGCAAGGCTCTTACGTGAATAAAGGGAAATGGCAAGAAAGGAACTGAGGCATACATGGCATTGTCAGGACATTATCAGAGAAGATCCAAATAGATGTTCTCTTCCTGACCTCAGAGCCTGGCTTTTTCCACAGATATCTGTGGCACAAGCTTGTCCTTATGTTAGGTTATTCTTGTTCCTGTATTATTTTGGCAGATTAACTACTGATTAACAAGTGGCTTTTCAGAAGTCTGTCTGCAAAGCCTAAGAATGAGACTGCAAAGCTGCTTCTCGTACTGACAGTCCTTCTCCCAGATGAACTTTAATAGGGTGTCATAAAGAAAAAGTTTCAGATTTCTTTGGGAGTGGGGTGGGGGGGAAGATTACAAGAATCTTAGGAAACCCTTGAAAACTAGACATAATTTATTCCTACTGCCCCTATAGCTTAGCTTTCCACAATAAAAAAGATCCCAAAAAAAGAGTTTATTTCAGATTTAGCTGTAAGACATGAGATGATCCTGTTTTTATGTTCCTATATTCATGCAGTTTTGATACAGTCTGCGTATTCTCTGCAAATTCTTGAAACTATGCTCTGTGCAAATACAGAGAAGTCTTCAGTCGGGTCTTGTTCTGTATGCAGTCTGCTATGGGAAGTGTGCTACTTCTCATTAAATCAAAAAAAATGAAGCAGCACTAAAGTGAGAAGAATTAACTTTATTGTATCTTTTAGTCTCTTTTGTTCGCTTCTATGTTTATTTCTTGTGTATAGAAAAATGCCAGCTTAAAAAGCTTAAGTACAGCTTAAGTTATAAGATGATGTTGCTGTTTCCTAGTGACAAATGACAAGTATATTTTTAAGGTAAGATAGGATAAAACCTGTTCAAAGGTAAAGCCAAAGGGTTATTTACTGAGTTATGTATCTGGGTTTGCTTAAGAGTGGGAGTAAATACAAGAATTTCAAATGCAAAACTGATGTGGTACAACAAAATACTGTTCTTGCGAAATTTTCCAGTTAAATGATAAAATTTGTTGGTTTCTAAACAATCCAGATATTACCTGGTACTTCTTATTACTTTGGTATACTTCAGTAATTCTTAATTAGTTAGCAAAATAAACTCTTCTACTTTTCTTATGCAATGATAAATTTCCATACTCTGAGAACTTGATTTTTTTTTAAGAGATGGTTTGCTTATTTCCTTGTGATTAAAACCCTTCTATCCCTAAATAAACATACTGGATTTCAGTTGCAGCTACGCGAGTTCGTTCGTTCTACATCTTGTATGTGTCGAATAAATTCTAGAGAGTCTTACTAACTGAGGATGATAATTACTTTTTCTTTTTAGGAAAAAGGCATGTGTCTTACTCAAAGAACTGGAAGCAATAAACACTGTTTCTTCATTTGGCTTTCGTTTCCTTCCACAGACATAACTGAGGGGCAAGGGAAAACCAATGTGAATGCAGCAGATCCAGTGCTTTCTGAAAGCATCACAGGGCTTCTTTATGGTATCTGGATAGTATTGTGATATCTGCTAATATCTGGAGTCTGTTAGCTGTGTTAAGGGATGTTAAAAGTGTGGCTACTGCCTCCAGTCCCAGGTTTCTCTCCTGCCTGGCCACTGGTGTCCACCCTGGCACCCAAGGCCTCTCTCTGAGCTGAGGGCTGTGGCTGCTGCTTTGCCCTTTGGTTCAACCAGTAGCAAAGCTGAGCAGGTGTCCCAATGCTACACACAGACAGGACGCTGACATGGCCATCACACAGATTGACACAGACAAGGTGCTGCCTTTAACAGTACACATGTGCAGGACCCATGTAAACATAAACTGCCAAGTCCTCTAGTCAGCTGGCAGAGACAAAAGGTCACTAGGGAAGTACACATCCAGTATACTGGCCCCTTTTATACCCCTTTCTGTCTATTCCCCCTTTGTTCCTCCCTGTTCCCTGATTCTGCATGGTCCCTTACCAGATTGTATAGTCCCACCACCGCCCCCAACATCCTTATGAAGTTGCAAAATCCTGTTTGCCTGCAGTTCCTTGATAGCCCACCAATGAGTGAGTTTTTTTCTCATTTTTCTGTTATGTTTTCCTGTCAGGTTTGTCTCTGTAGGTTTTGTTCCTTTTCTTGCTATTCCCTGAAAGCACTGAAAAAGTCATTGACCAGATACCCTTAAAGGGGCAGGCACTCTCCTTTCACACACCCTGACAAGTTGTGCTTGGACATGTTATAGCAAAGAGTAGCTGTGAGGTCCTTGTGAATACAGCCTCTCCAGATTAGATAGCAGAATCAAGAAATTGCTAGCTGCTTCTTGCCACTAAAATTGAGAATCTTAAATATTTTTTCTGATCAAGTAGCTCTGATTGCAAAGTAAAAGCGGAGTTGGTCAATTAGTATGAAATAGTTAAGAAAATACCATCCAAACAGGTCCTGGCTTTAACAGAGGAGCCTGATGGTGCAGTCATTAAAGTAGAGACTATTTTTGTAGAAGTTAGTGGGAGTCTTCAGTGTCTTAGAGTTTCACAGGCCTTGGGAAAAAATCCATGGATTCCTATGAGCTGTATGATATTTGCAATTTAAATTAAAGCTAAGGTTTTTAGCAGTGTCAGCATATCACCATGAGTTCTTTCTCTCAGGGGCACAAGAAAAAACCTTACTGTCCTTCTCCATGACTGTATGCATGCTGTGCTATTCTTTTTTTTCAGTTGTGATATTCATTACTGTACTCTAAACACTCTCATATTTATATTTTTCAGGTCAAAAGGTGTGCTATGGTGACTTCAAGCGTTCTTGTTACAAGTTAGCTTATTTCCAGGACTTGTCTAGACGTGTGGGCTTTCAGGAGGCCCGCCAAGCTTGTGAAATTGATGGTGGGGCTTTACTGAGCTTGGAAAGTGAAGCTGAGCAGCAACTAATAGAAAACATGTTACAAAACCTCACAAAATCGGGCTCTGGGATTTCTGATGGTGATTTCTGGATTGGGTTGTGGAGAAGTGGTGATGGACTAGCCACCTCAAGTGCTTGCCCTGACCTCTACCAGTGGGCTGATGGAAGTATTTCACCATTCAGGTAAGTCTGTAAAACTGTTTATTGGGAAGGTTTCATGGAAAGAAATGGAGAGCGGTATGTCTGGCAAGTCAAGTCTTCTAGAAAAAAGCTTGAAGACTTGCTGTCCCATGAAGTTAGTAACTTCCCTCCTTAACTTTTCCAGATAAAGGGAAGCTGGCAGCCAGGGTTTTGAATTTGAAGCTGTAAAAGTGTGACAGTGTGGCTTCAGCCTACAATTTTCTTTGCTCCCATCTCATGAGTTTGCATCTGTGTGGCTTTTGGAGGTTTTTTGGCCACACATAGTCTTTAGGATGTGGTCTGAAACCAGGCAGACAAATTCCACAAGGCTCTGGCCAGCTCAAATCAGGGAGCCAGCCACCAAGTAAATTAATGCATGTTAATTAGTGTAAGTTTTTCTGTTTCTACCCTCTTTTTTTGAAAAGCCTTTAATTTCCTGATTAAGCCAAAGGCCAGAGTAGCAGCAGCTCACAGGACTCGGGACAAAGGGACAGGTAAGAGTCAGATAGGAAGGAAAACAGGTAGCAGAACGGTAGGATGTTATTTCTGCAGAGGTGCTTTGACTGGTGAGAGTTTTTTTTAAGATCCAGAGCTGTGGAGCCCAGGCTCTAAACTCCTTTCACAGAGGAGTTGTGGGAAATGCGGTATATCTTTGAAGAGGATGGGGCCCTTGGGGTTGACATGTCTTCATTGATGTACACTCCTTTCTTTGGTGTCCTGATGAACCTTACCTTCAAAATTTGAAAGTTTGTCTTTATGTGCACCACTAGAAATTGGTATACAGACGAGCCTTCCTGTGGAAGTGAAGCCTGTGTTGTGATGTATCATCAGCCAACTGCAAACCCTGGTCTGGGAGGGCCATACCTTTACCAATGGAATGATGATAGATGCAACATGAAGCACAATTTTATCTGCAAGTATGGCCCAGGTAGGTGAAACTAAAGTTGTATTTCAGAGGTGGGATACTTACTTAGAAAAACAATTGCCTCTTGTTTTGTGAGGGGAATCTGCAAATGTCTTGTGGTCTGTGGTACTGATTCCTTTGGTGTGTGAGTGCCTGAGCTGACATTAACAGGGAAGGTAATATATTAAATCTACTGGTAATTTAAATGAACCTATCTGTATCCAATAAGAATGTTTTCAAGTTTAGCTTCACTGCATTCCTAGGTTTACTTTGATTTAACTCATTCACTAGTTATTTCATTTTCCACAAAGTGTTTTAAGTGGCCACTTTCTACTTGCCTTGCTCACTATCAAGTGGGATGACCAAGACATCTCTGGGTCCTACTGTAAAACAATTACACTGTCCTTGTAGTTGCAGAGCTCTGCTGTTTTATACCAATTTGTGTTGGCTGTTTCAAAAAGTTTTGACTTAAGGAATGAAGTCCAGAACAGCGGGAAGAAATTTCTGCATTCATGCATGTAGATTTGTAGATGTGAAAAGCAGATGCACACTAGTTCAGATGGTGACAGAAAAAGACAGATCTTAGGCAATTTGGCTGTACTTTCAGACATGACATAGGTTCTGTATATGTCAGAGGAAACATGAACTGTAAACTAGAACTTTGTGCAAACAGAAAAAGGATGTGGAAAGTAAACTTTCAAGCTGAGCCTGTAACAATTTCTACTTTTGATAGTATTTACAGTAAATGAAAACATGTTTTCCAGCAGGATCATGCAAATATTTTCAAATAATTTATGGTGTGTTTGATTGTCAAAAACTAAGCTGGAAGTCAGAATGCATATGAAGTGCTACTCTTAGCAGCTATTTGACCTACTTAATTCTGCAGTTTCCTACCTGCTTTTTCTATACTCATGATCTAGCAATAATCACACTCTTTGTAGGGATGTGTCTGTAGAGATCCAGGCTATTTTCTTCCTCTATTTTTGGCAGGTAGATAGCTTTCTCACTGTCTAATATATTAGTGGGGATATTAATGGCAATTAATATTGCAAACATATTAAATACTTGGAAGGCTTGATATACCCACACATTTTACCCCCACCCACTAAGTTGTTCCTGCTTCTAAAATTATTAATGACTATCACTGTCTTATGTTGATGAGTTATCATCTCTGTCACAGGCCATTCAAGGAATTTTATTGCTTTTGCAACATCACAATTATTTTGAAATAAGAGAAAAATGTTTAAAGTAGTTAAAATAAGTACATTTTTATGTCAGAAAATGCAGATTTGATTAAAAGGGCTCAGTCACATCTTTAAAAACAAACAAATTGAAGTAAAATAATTATTCTGTAATAGTGAACTGCTTACCATTATAGTTGAGATATGATAAACAATTGTTTTATCTTATTGCTTTCACTATCTGAAAAAATGCTGGGTATTTTGGATTATCAGAAACCAAAATAACAGTAACTATAAAAATGAATTTGTATTTCTATTTCACTATGTAGCAATAGATTACTAGTGTATAATGAGGCCTATAATAAGGCAAACAATATATAGGTAGATTATTATTAGGACTGACATTGTTATGCAGCTAAATGTGGTACTGCTGAAATGTAGCTATTTATTTTTCAAGCTGTTGGAATTGTGCTCTTTAGCAAAACAGACTATTCTCCAGAAATGTATTTTTCTATCACATGGAGGGTAGATGCATGAATGTATATAAATAGGTATATGACATTTCTTTCACTACCTGAAGAAAGTACCACAGTGTTTGTAAGAAAATTACATTTGCTGTCTGAACCATAGTGAGACTTACAAAAGGACCTTCCCCTCCCCCCCACCCCCTCTCAAATCATTGTAACAGCTTCAGCGTCAGCCATCTGCAGTACAAAATACATCCATTTTACCAGGACTATTAAAATGCCACATGCATATTGAATTTCACTTTGTTATCAGAGTATGTTGTTCTTCACAACTTTTCCTTTCCATTTGGAGTGTATGGTGTATGATGCCAGTCATAGGCCAAAATGCAGAGGTTGTAGGTGACCGTGATGAAGTTGCAGCTCATTGTATCAGCAGCAAGTTCAGGGCCATGCTCATTAGGCAGTCTCACTCAAGCAGCAGCTACATTTCTGGTAGTCACTTTCATTTTTCTAAGACCTTTTTATAGTACCTCCCTTGACAGCATTTACTGTTGCAATGCTCAGTCTGGCTTTAGATCATATTGATCATTCAGTGATCTTAAATTTAATTACAGGTTGGTAATTGCAACCACATTTAGTTTCTGTCCAGCTCCTGTAGGTTTGATTATATAATCAAATTAAAAACTCATCTCCTCTTCTGCTGTCTAGAGCCAGCAACTCAGTTCTTTGTGGCATTTTGATATCTTTCTTAATATATGGCCAAACATAGCCAGTTTTTACCAGAGCAGATGAAATAATTGCCTTTGTTCTAGTAGACTTTATTGCTTCTTCAATTTCTCCCAGCATTTTGTGTTTATCAGGAAACTCAGAACTGCAGGCCTCTAGCACTATTATGTTGATATAATCTTATGATAATGAAATGGTATTCATACAATCATGCAGATTCCACTCCTATGCCCAGTATGAGGTAATTGATTCTATAATCTTTCTAAAATTTTAATAGTAACAATAGCTATAAGTAAACTTGCAAGCCTCTGCAATACAGCTTAAAGCCATGAATAAGTTCTCCAGCTTCTGGTGCATTAGAAGAAATATGATACTATGATACCTCTTTTAACGATTTCACTTATGTGATGTATTAGAACCCGCTGCCCATCATTTGTACTTTAGGGCTGCCTGTTGCAAAACTAAACTACATGAAGCTGACATCTAACCTCACAAACTTGTGCTGCTTTGTTTTGCTTCATAGCCAAAATTCTGTAAGCGTTATTTTGAAATGTGAATAAGATTTAAGTATTATTCAAGAAAACTTCTTTTCTTATATTGTTTTAGCATTGTCTGCACGAATGAAACTTTGAATATGCTAGAAGTTTCATTCAGTGCAAGAAATTAAGGGATTCAGTGACTTAGCCAGTAACCTAGCAGAGGCCACCAAGAACTGGAACTAGAATAAACTATAGCCCCTCTTTAAGGAGCAAAAAATCATGAACTACTGTTCTCGGTGATGTCCAATGATGGGACAAGGGGCAACGGGTGCAAGCTGGAGCACAGGAGGTTTCACGTTAACATGAGGAAAAACTGTTTCACTGTGAGGGTGACAGAGCACTGGAACAGGCTGCCCAGAGAGGCTGTGGAGTCTCCTTCTCTGGAGACATTCAAAACCCACTTGGACACGTTCCTGCGTGATCTACTCTAGGTGGCCCTGCTCTGGCAGGGGCGTTGGACTAGATGATCTTTCGAAGTCCCTTCCAACCCCAAACATTCTGTGATTTGACACTAGTTTGCAAATAGTCTTTGGTAAGAAGATTAAATGCTGAAGAATTAAGCAGTAATTGTTTTGGAGAATGTATCTATCTGCATGCAAAGTAATGAAAACATCTGTTTTATTACACACATTTTTCCTTCTTCGACAATCAATTTCAAATGTTGATTTAACAGATAATGTCTTAGAAAAAGAATTAGGAGACAGAGCGGAGCCAGATTACGGTAAGAAATTTTGAAACATTAAATTGAGTTGCAATGGTAAATACATAATTATAAAGATAGCTTACAGGAACCTCCAGAATTACTCAAGTTTAACAGGCGTAATTTAGAACTGGAACATAGGAAAAATGAATACTTTAGAGAGCAATAGCTACAAATATATGGCTATTGTTCAGAATAACGCTGCTCATAATTCTTGTTCCAGATGTAACGCAAATTTTGCAATAAAATCCTGTTTACATATTTATATCCAGCAGATTACTCAATCATGAAAATGTTCTTTTTTCTAATATAAATTAAGATGTAATTACTATTAATCTATTTAACAACATAACAGTCATATTTTTTTACTCGCTCTTTTCCTAAAATGTCTGATATCCTTTTCAGATATTTTTCCAACAGTGCCAGCAGGAAATCCTTATGACACAAGCAAACCAGAAGATCAGTATCATGTTATTGCTACTGAAACAGGTAATGTGTTCATATGAATTTAATGTTCTGGTAAAAATATTAACAGTGGACTCAGTTAAATTAATCTTTAACAATGTCTGTTATTGTCAATGGGAGGAAGAAGTCCATTTCCCCAGAAGTGCCCTGAAAACATACACTTTTGAATAACATTTCAAGAGTTTTAGTCAGTCCTCTTTAACTGTGGAAACAAATTATTTCCATGTCTCCCCAAACTTTGATCCAAATCTACAGTTTAGCAGTCTGTGAAATCTGCACCGTTGTCTCTGACCCTGGTGAGTTTCTGTCAAGACACAAGATTTCACTGGTGGTCTCCCAGCTGTGGAGTGTCTCCTTCTAGCTGTGATAACCAGTGCCTTGCCTCTCTCCGTCTCCTTCCCACCTCTCTCCCAACACGTGATTAATGAACATATGGTGTATACATTATCTCTTGTATTATATTATCTTTCATATTATCTTCCCAAGGTTCACAAAAAGGCACAAATTAATCTTTCCTAACAGATAGGGCATGGATTTTTCAGCTACCTGCAGCATAAGCACTGTGGTATAGCTCCCCTGAGTACCCTGTGTTTTAAGGAACAACACATGCTAAGAGAAGATGAGTGCTTTGCTGAGATTTCTGGCAGAGATGGCACTTGATAATTTGAAAAAGGTTACCTACTGCCTAGGAGCTTGCTGTTATGCCCCTAGCTAGTTCATTTAGCAATTTATCCTGAACACAGTCCTGAGGTTCATGAAGAATAGTAGCATGGCCTTAATTCAAGGAATTGAACATCTCTAAGGAGCAACTCAAGATTTTACAGGATTACACCATGGGATTATGGAAAGCTAGTGTTCCATTTCCACACTAGTTGGCTGGATTTGAGCCAGTTTCTTGACTGATGTTCCTGTTGGTTGTAACTCCAGAAGAATGGATATACTGATGAACTGTATTTTGAAATCAATATTACTATTTATACAAACCATGCAAAGACTTTCTATCAAACTCATAAATCAACCCAACCTGAACATTCACATTTATTCTTGCTAGTGAAAATATGTTCAAAAGAGAACAATGGGTAAGAAAGTCTCCACAATTTCTAAGTTAAATGTGTACTGTTTATAAAACATGGGCATATAGATACTGAAAAACATTCAGACCTTTCTGGAAGTTGTAGACCCCATCCTCTATTGTAGGTGGATTATGGAGTCCCAGCTTGTACCATTTCCCACTCCTTTTGTCCAGGGACCTGCAGGGAAGCACCTTTAGCTCTGTCCCGATTAGACAAGAAGGGTGTACCTTTGTCTTTTAAGGGGAATGGGGAGACAAGAGCAGGGTTTGTTCTTGTCCTACATGGGTGGGAATCCAACATACAAGGGCAACTGAGTAGACAGGTTATATGGACTGTAAAAATAATTGACTGTGAAATGTATTCTGTTAAAGTACTTGATTTTTCAATTACAAAATTGGAAATCGTGTCAATGCATACAGAAAATGTCAGAATTTGAGTCCTTAAGATATGTTTTGCGTGTCACTGGAGAAGTACTGTTTTATTCTTGATATTGCTCAGTTATCTTTTGAGATCTTGCTATAGAAGGAATGTATAAATGTTCTTTTGTGTAAGTTAATGCATTTCTGATATTTTGCTCCAGATTTTTACTCACATGCTTAAGAGTATTTCAACACGGGAGACATTAATGAGAACTTTGTTCTTGTAGGTATAATTCCAAATCTAATTTATGTCATAATACCCACTATACCACTACTGCTGTTGATACTGGTGGCTTTTGGGACTTGCTGTTTCCAGATGCTTCATAAAAGGTAAAATATACTAATCCACAATGGTCTTATATTGCAGAATTCATATTTCCATTGGCAAGCTATTCATGCTGAAAGACTGCTTACATCTGTCCCCAAATATGCAAATAAGCATCTTTACATCTATTAAAATCCAAGTAGTTTACAGCTGTTACATGTGAACTTTCACCTTCAGGCTTTTCCACGACATGCTGAAATAGTTCTAGGTCTCTAAGTATATTCTCATTAGGATTTCACCTCTTTCTGAAGAAGGTACCTTTGCTGACCATTTGATAGGCTGAGCTACTGCCAGCACTTTTACTTCACCTCTTCCATCATGATTACCACCATAGCATCTGGGCTATGGGAAATAATAGTGGGGTCCTCAATGATACCAGGTGAACTCAAGGATTCACCTCACTTTCTGACCCAAAGTGCAGTTTATTCCAAGGATAAACCTCAGGGGGCTAGAAGCTGGTTAATGATGTTTCAGTGTGCATTCCATACAAGCAACAGATGGGCCACTGGAGCAGATGAATTGAAAACAAAAAGCAAACAACATGTTTTGAGCCACACGCCAGTGCAACTCCTTTGTACATCATGTATCTGCCAAAGAAGATGCAGGAAGTAAACAGATATGTGAACATAGATGTAGTGTCAAATGGAAACATTTCAGCCTATGAAACAGGGTATGTTTTGATCCATGCTTTAAAATTCTTTGGACTTTTTATCTTTCTCAAAATATGATATGCCCAGATATAACAACATATAATACTTTTTTCTTGTGAACTAATTTTTCTGAAACTTTTGAGGATACTTTTGATTCTGCGAATTTTTTTCAGGAAGCGTTCTCAAGTTATTGTAGTCCAGAAAAGTTTAAACTGAAATGTTTTATGGATAAATGCTATTTTCGTAAAATAACAAGAGCAATAAACCATTTCACAATCTGTTTACCCTCTTGAAAAGCAGGAATACTAATAAGGAATAGGATAACATTGTTTTAGGAAATTAGAAAAAAAAATCCTCCTTCGGTATTTTTCTGTGGCTTTTATTTAGCCTTTTTTGCAAATAGCTGAAATACCTCTTTTAAAGGGAGAAAACACTCCAAATGTCAAGTCTGCTTATATCTGTATGAGTGAGTGTACGTTGATGTTTGCAGCACTCCTTAATGTGTCTCATTGAAAGAAGTAATCACAAAGAAAAGTTGTTATGAGGTCTGTAGATTGTGTCTTTATTTTATGCACTTTCCTGTAAAGAAAAGGAAAATGTGCACTTCCCAACATGTCTTATGGCAGGCAAATTCGTGATTGTGAAAGGCTGTATCAAACCTCAGTGCTGGGGCTGTAGAAAACCGAAAAGAGTAATCAATGAATCATATGTATAATAACAGCAATTATATAAGTATTCTAAACCTGGAACCCTTATTACAATGGACCTGGAATTCTTGGTAAGTATGATGTACGTGTTCATACCTTTTCTGGCAGCTCTTTCTCTCCTGAGAAAAGGTTCAGCTCTCAAATACTCGTGGGAAAACAATGAGATTCATGGCCCACTGAAATGAATAGAAATAGTAGTGTTGACTTCTGTGGGCTTTGGTCAGGCCTTTGATGCTATAGCAGTTCATCCAGAAGTAGTTCATCTGAACTTCCAAGACTTAAAAGTTTCATGACACAGGTATTGGAAATTCAGCTTGGAAGATTGTACTTTTTCTGTTAGCTTCTTAGTTTGGTAGATTAAAATGGTACAAAAATCAGGGAGGAAAATGGATTGGAATCAAAGCAGATTGTTTATTTTGGGTTGCACCAGAGCTTTTAATTGAGAAAACAAAACAATTTTTCTTTAAAATTCATGTAAGTCAAAAGAGGATATTCTGATATCACAAAAAATGAAGCATTTTCTTTTTTATCTGTTGAAATAGAACTTTGTTTTTAAAATACGTTAACTCATCTATTTTCAGTTGTATTTCCACATATGACCTGCCTTGTGAATTATTTTGGTTCATCACAAATATACGGTTCTTGGACAAAAAGCAAATTAAAAAAAGGCAACAACTTGAACTGATCAGCTGGACACTGTAGAGCTTTAGGAAAGGGATTCTGTCCTGCTGGGGAAGGAGGGATCCCCAACTTTCCAAATGAATCTGACTTCTCATTCTTTTTTAGGCTTCCACAACATGGTGACCTTTCCTCTGAAAGCCACAATCCATGGCCAACCAGGACATGCCTAGCTTGAAAGGTCATGACTAATTTTGCCTGGCGTTGGGCTCTTAAAGGGTAGTAATAAGGCAAAGCAAAATATCTTCCCTGTAGCTAGTAGAAATGATCAGGTCATTCGTGCTTAGATGCTCTCCCTTTCATGTCTTCCAGGGAAGCAAGGAGAAACTGCTTCAAAGACTCATCTCCATTATCATCTGAATGCCTTGCAGAAAGTTTAAATTCCAACCTGGTATATTTCTCAGTTTCTATGATTGCATTTGATGATCAAAACAGCGATATGCTCAAGCTATTTATTGCATCTTCCTTATCTTTCTTACTAAAACCTATTTCCTAAACCAGATGTAAAGCTGTTGAAAGTCAGTGTAGGTTTGCTGAAGATAAGCTCATTTTATACAGCTAACGTTCTGATCCAAGGATTTAGAAATTGTTCCTGCTATGTGGCAAGGACTCTCCATTCAAAGCATTTCATCATCAATTTACAAAATATGCCTGATTTTGCTGTATTAATCTGGAAGGAATAGTGAATCAGTTTCTTAAAGAAGTGCTGAAACTAGTGAAGTGCTGATGCATTGCAGTTGCTTTGTTTATAGCATTGTGGCCTGATCTAAAGTCCACTGAAACCAAAGGGAGTCTTTTCAGTTACTCCAATGGGCTCAGGTACATAATGCATTACTTTGTAGGACTTCAGAGGTAAGTCTGGAGGGACTAAAAACTACTGTACTGTGCAGCTCCCTCAAAGTACATTTTTAAAACAACTCAGACGTGCTTACATTTACACACCAGGAAAGGAGTAAAACTGAATGTATAGGACTGTTGGGATCTTGACTGAGGTTTCCAACTTAGAGAATTATGTGGGGCTACTTCTGCTCCTCTGGTTTTTACTTAAGTGGAAAAAACCATCAGTGTGAAATAGTCTGGCCAGAGACTAAAACATTTTGATTGAAATGCAGTTGTGGTTCACGAAGTGCCTCTTCTTTTCAGTAGGCTGCAGTGCACTGTCATCTGCCATCTAAGTGAGGGAAGGTGGTGTGTTGTGGCGGTCCGAGCAGTGATGCTAGCCATGTGGAACAACTAGCATCAGCTTACAGGGTACTTCAGGGCTCTCTGTAAAGATTAGGGTGAACATTTTTGCAGTATTGCAAAAGAGCAAGTACTTTTGGAACCAGTTTTATCTTTTTTATTAAGAAACCCCAAACACAAAACCTACTAATGACAGTTATGAATGAAAACTAGGCCTGAGGAAGCTTTCTACCAGTCATTCATTGCTAGGAGTCTGATTCATGCACCATTACTCCATTCAAGTTAGATCAAGCCCTGAAGGGGAGAAGCTTTCTGGCATACCAGTACACACTGGCACCCACCAGTGTACCACAGTCACAGGGGTGCTGCTCCAGGGTGCACATGGGCAGGGTTGTGGTAGTTCCCTGGGGTGGGTGGGCTGCACCCTGAGCACATTGGACATGGGCTTGGGGGCATGCGTGCTCACATCCCCCATATGTCCCCCCAGACAAGGAAAGCGCTCAGCCTTCCACTGCCCTGGTCAAACAGTGTCCACACCCACCTCTGAAAAGCCCACTCTGTGTGAGTCGGTGTGGTTGAATGTGAACTGGAAAAACCAAAAACCAACCAAACAAAACCCAGGCCAAGTCAGTTCAGTCCCTGGGAGGAGCACTGCTAAGTGGGGTGGTCTGGTAACTTTGGTAACAGTTGCTTACCTCGACCCACCGCTGTGGTGCTATGCTTGGTGCAGCATGGGCACAACCCTTTAGTGGATGGGGAAGCTATGCTATGAAAGCAACAAAGATGGCCTTCAAATAAGGGATGAAATACCCAGATCTGATCACAAACCGGGACTGCAAAGGCACATGTGCACTGAAAATAGTTTCTATTTTTATTTTTCAGTAAAGGAAGAACAAAAACCAGTCCAAACCAGTCCACACTATGGATTTCAAAGACGCCTAGGAAGGACAGTAGCATGGAGGTATAATGATTTACTGACTGAAAACAAAGCAAAAGTACCATTTTGCAGTCAGGCTGTATTAGAATGTCGTCAAAGAACATTAGCTTGGAATGGCTTGAAAATGCAAAGGATCTAGAAGAATGGACTGTAAGCTCCCCCTTGAGGCAAATGTTCAGATCATTTTTATATAATGTTTGATTATTAATTCAGTAACGAAATATGCCATGCTAAATAAAGGGTATGTGTTTATTTTGCTAAGAGATGTAAGTTAGCTAGTTGTGAGCAATGAAATGAACAGAGCATTTGAAGTTTTTATGGGGAAATATCTACAATGTATATCAGTTTTAAGACTGTTTGTAGTTAAACCCACTTTGTTTCCTTTGGTCTCATGTATTGTAACCTAGTTAATGTACTGTAAATGGCCTGACAATTTTACAGTGTAACAATTATTTATCTTTGCATAAATGTTTGATACAAAATAATTGTTTAGTATTTATTTGCACACTTAACACAGTTTTTGATCCTCAGGCGCACAAATTATTAAATATTAACATGGTTGCTAGCGGAGATAGCCACCATGTTGTGACATCGATCTGATGTGGCAAAGTTCAAGGATTCATAAAAGTCATTTGATGTCATGTAATGAATCCACTCTGCCAGGGAATGATCATAACTTTTTGATGTATTGGTCCAAGGCAACATAAATAACTTGGCAAGTGATGCCTCATTAATGAGGTATCCTTTGAAGGCAGCCATTAGTAGTTATTTAAGTAAAATATTTTTTACTTTTTGTGAGGGGGGGGGGAAATATCACAATGGGAAAAAGTTTAAGATGATAATTACATGTTTAATTAAATTATGTAAAAAAGGCAATAAAGACCATAGTGTAATGTTGGATCAAGAAGATGACAAATGGCTTTTCTTGGAAGTGGCCCTAATAGATTGATCCCAATGTTACTCAGACTATTAGCTGGAAAAGTGTTAATTATGTTAATTGATAGACAGATGTAGGGATACCCTGATACATTTAAAGTTGTCTTTTAGAGTTGTTGTTAACATCATTAATGTCCGTTCTCTTTGGTTCCTTAAGAACTTTCTGTGCCATAAGAATAGTTTTACCAGTCATTAGGAACAGATCTTGGAGTGGTAGCAATAGCACTCTGGCTGGTTTATTGGTGACAGGCTGGTGCTGTAGCAGAAAGTTAAGGGGTTTTGCTGCAGTTACAGCAAGAGTTCAAGAGCACAAGTTCAAGCTAGTTGGCTTTACACTAACACAGGTTCAAAACTATGGCTGTCTGGAATCTGGGGAGAAGGGACAGAAGCAAAACTGTATTACTCTTCGAGTTGCCTATGCTGTGTTAGCTGATGTTGACCACAGCTCTGAGTCTGGAGACAAATGTGTATCAATTTTTCTGAGTAAAGAAAAAACATTTAAAAGTTCAATTCCACTAAAACTAATTGTTCAATGCTATTGCTGAAGCACTTTTGGAAGCATCTTGAAGTTGCTGTTGTGCCATGTTTTTACTTCCTCTTTGAAGAAGCCTTCTTCGGTAGTTCACATTAAGTATTGCTACTCCTACTTAAAATGTTATGTAGTTTTTCGCATCAGTCACCACTTCTTTCTTTGGTCAATCCTTTACTTCAATTTCCTTTGTAGTAATTGTAAACAGAGAGAAAATGCTATGACCCTGAATGATCACCAAGACCAGAATTGTTTTCTCCTGACTTAAGTATTGCTTAACTGAGGGTAAGAGATTCCTCTTTCTTGGGAACAATTGTGGTAAAAAGGACTTAGTTCTTTTTTATGGTCTTGAAGGATTAACTCCCTTAAATTAAAGGATTAACTATTCATATTCAAATTTTGTGCTTCCAAAGGACATGTAAAGATGTAGGAATTGATAGTATGATTAATGCAGCAGAAGGTATTTCCATGTAGCAATTAGGAGAATGAAAATACTTTCAGATGTCTTTCTTGACGAGTGAAAGCAATTGCTGGGCAGTTATAAACATGGACCGATCTTAAGCTCTGAGTGAAAGAAGAATGGGAGGTGGTATGTACTCAGATTCTATAAGTAAATAAGAAATATTGGTTACTGGGACAAAATATTTCCATACCTTATCACCTGCTTAGGGGAAGGAAATAGTTTCCTGCCATTTCCTTTGCTTAGGATGGTGTTCCTAGATACTAGGTAAAATCTCAATGAACTTAAGAATCCTATGTAGAAGTCTGCGAATGGTGCACAGATCAAACTTACAGTCTTATGACTCCCACCTTTAAGCTGGTGATTCTTTCCCATGTAAAAAATACAAATCCCATACAAACACAGATTCTTTTGTCTTTATTTCCCTTATTTCCACACACAAAATGGACACAGGAGTAAGTAAAAGAGGAAAAGGGGAGAGATAGGTGTGATGCATACTTACAGAGAGAATACCTAGAAATGGGACTTTATGCTGATATTTCCTTTGTATTTTCTTTGGGCTTAAAGAATACAGAAAAACAACAGGTATTTACATGACATGGTCCATTAGTGGCAACAGAATTGCTATTTACAAAGAAAAGCAAACAAAAAACCCAAACGAAAAAACCCACCCACAAAACCCACCAACAAAACTCCCCAACCTCCTCTGTCCTTCATATTCACATTAAAATCTGCAGAATGGAGAAAGGAAAATGATTTCCAGTTTCAGGTGACAGATTTCATCAACTAGAGCCACTTTGAATAAGCTTTTTGGCTTTTCTGTAAAGCTGTGAGGTCCCCTCACAGTGACCAGATTCCCTTCTGCTCACTGCCTCTCTAAATCTCTTCTAAATGACAGCAGTGGGTGAGGCAAGGAGCTGAAGAATCAACAGTAAACCTTGGCTAGTGCTCAGATGGATGGCAGGGCCTCAGTTTGTCAGTTTAAAAAACTTTGTACTTCCACGGTTTTCCCCAGGGAATATAACTTTTTTTTTCCTGGTAGTTATCTTGGCCTTTTGCAAGCAAAAAGCATCTGGGAGAAAAAGCTCTTGTTTCCTTCTTTAATCTTTTAACGTTTTGGGTGCAAGCAAGTGTCAATCAGCATCAAGCTTCCACCCTCTATTTCAAAGCATCTTGGGACTGTGACTCAACTGAAAATAATCCATTATTTTCTGCCCATATGTTTTAACATAGTAACAGCTGGTTTCTCCACAGGTTAATATGCAGACAACTGAAGCAATGGATGCTGAATGAAGGCTAGAATGTGGATGACTAAGGTTATGTTATTTTTATCTAGACATAAATTAGTGGAAATGTTTATTTTCAACTATACTAATCGATATTACATATATGTTTCTATACCAGAGTTTATAACAGGATTTTTTTTAGTCTGATGGGATGGTTTATTAATGTAAACCTCAAAATATATCTATGCTTTGCATTTTGGGAAGCAAAAAATACGCATAAATAAAAGTATATTACTGTATTTCTGGGAAGCACAATTTCTAGTGACTGGATCTGCTTTGAGTTGGCTCCTGTATTTCATTAACAAACTGAAACACAATTTACAATAGTGATATATGGTAAATAATGCAGAAATCATGTCACATTTTAATTAAGCATTTTAATGTAATTGCTTCTTCCGAATCAATTTATACTGATAGCAGAGTGCACTTTATTTTCAGTGGCTGTTTTCAAGTGAAGGAGAGTGACAGGAGAAATAGCAGTCCACTATGAAAGACAGGATTTGCAACTTTAACATTTTAATGTTAAAAACTGTAGTTTATATGAAAAAGTGTCTTCTTTCTGGCTTAATGACATCTGTCGGTGTTGTGGTCACAGATGTATTGATAAAGCTAAGTATTTTGGTCTGGACCTAGTCCTTCAGTGACTGCTGACCTGTGTTTATAAGCTGGCCTTATATTTTGAGCCCTTCATAGCTGCATTTAGTGTTACAAGCACCAAGTGTGGGAGCTCCTTACAAAAATTGTATATCTGTGTGTATATGTGTAGATAAACATACACTGTAAGTTAGAATGCGTTTTATATTTTCATGCAGTACTTTGGAATTAAAAATATATTAAATTCCTACACTAGTTTGAAAACAGAAATAAAGGAAATACGATGTGCTGCATTAACATTAAGGCACCATTGAATTTAAGGTATCTCAACAAGTAGATATTTTAATAGAAACCTATTTAGAAAAGAGCTCAAGGAGATTAAACCCCCTTTTTTCCTTCATGTTGTTTCCCCTTTATAATGCTGTAATGGGCTGTAGTTTTTATACAAAGCACAAAATCGGTAATAAGGCACCAGTACAGAAAAAGCATATAATATATTAAAGGAACCCAACTACTTTTTATTCACCAGGAATAGCTGATACTCATTATTGTCAGGGGTTTTTTTAAAAAACATTGCTTTTTTATGATAGGAAGTTGCAATATTATGTGTCTGTGCTTGGACATACACAAGCACGTATCTATAATTGCTTGAATAATTGCCAAAACACTTGCCTAAAAAGAAAACTAAAAAGCTGTATTTGATTCTTATTTAACTCTATTAATTCCAAATGAATTACATGAGAGAGAACTTTTGGCTTACATTCAGTTTATTCATTAGAAAGCAGCATGATACATGATCAGCCTTTGTGCACAATCAATAAACCTCATTCCAGAGCTTTTTGTAATAGACAAGACTGAAGAACTCCCATAAGCGCAGTTTGAACAGATATGTGGTGAGATTACTGAGAAGAGTTGACTATGCATTGAAATGAAAATGCATGTTGAAAAATACAGTGTAAAAACATAAAACCAGGTAATGTTTGGCCTGAGGTCAATAATTTAGATGATTTTTCAATAAAACATTTGCAGTTTGCAAGCTTTTTTTTTTACTGCCCATGCTTTGCAAATCCCTCTGCTGTGCATTTAATGCACTGGTGTTCAAAGAAACTTTCCCCAAGGTCTCAGTTAAAAGAAAAAGTAAAATGATAAAACTGTTTATTAACATAAGCACAGCATCTATTTTGAAATATTGCTCTCAATTGGTAATGGAGTTCTCAATTATTAATATTTTCCTCCCCAAAATGTAAATATTTATTCAGTTTCTATAACTGTGAGGTTGAAATGCCAGTCTGGTTTACATCATTGTACAATGGCTTGCTTTCAACCTTTAAATTCTATTTCTGTCATTAAAAAATATCAAGCTAATAGATGATTTTTTGCATCCAGTCCACGAACATGGTGACTCGTGCGTACACTCCTGGTCGTTTGGGAAGTGCACACCCATGGCCAAATGATGTTACACCAACCAAAAACCACTTGTTACCATCTTCAGATGTCAGAGGGCCCCCTGAATCTCCCTACAATATGAAATTCAAAAGTTAAAAGTGAACATTGTCAACTCTGGAGCAAAGCCTGTTTATTATATTTTGTTTCTGTTGATCCTTGATCATAGACATTGTATTCTTATGTCTTGGGTACCACAAGGGAGATCAATGTGAATTCTTCCATGTGTAAAAATTCTTGACATAATCTATTTCCTTTTTTCTCTTTTTTTTTTTTAAAGGATGTGATCTTAAGCTCTCATGAGTCTTTCAATACAGGACTGGGTTTCAAATGATTTTTTTTTTTTGCTTATTGAGCTTATGTTTAGGCCTTCATCTTTCACAAAGCCTGAGTAAATGTGTAGGATTATTTTTCAGTTGAATCTATTCAGCCAAAATGCAGTTCTATTTTCAGTCACACCAGAGTTTCTGCAATTTCAAATTTAGAGAAAATGATGGCAAGATTGCCAGAAGAGTTGTCCTTTTCTCACACCTTCTTCTCAATAGCTTAGCAGATGTAGCATTGCACTAGAGTGTGGGAGACCAAATTTGGTTTATCCCACAACCTGAGTGAGGGATGAGTCAGCCGTGAGTTTCTTGTTTCCATGAGAAAGAAAACAATGACTAGGTTTTATTGTCTATCGAGTTAATTGAACGTATATTATTTTTGTCTTCTCGCGGCCCTTTATGGGAGAGTTCTGCAAGGACTTGGCCATTAAAATACTTCTGCCCATAAATCTAGGGCATCCGCAAATGTTCAGAGGCTGTGACAGCAGCCTAAAGGCTGAAGCACTATCAGGACTCACTTGTTCATCTTTGCTTATGGTTGAACGGTCATTGATCACAACACTGGTCACTTGTACTCTGTAGCAGCCTGTGGTGCTACACTGCTTTTTTTTTTTTCAGTGTGAGGTTCAGAAGGCAAAAAGGAAAGAGGAAAGTCATAGAGGCTGAAGGAATGGCAAGTGCGATTAGGCTTGCATCCTCCTAGCCAAGCTAGCCAAAGTCCTTGCACCTGATGAAAGCTTAGGTTGTGAGGGCAAGGCACAAGCAATTACATGAGTGCTCCTCATCAGGCTTGAGGAGAACCAGCCAGTCTCTATGCTATAGACTCCATAGTGCTGAAAGAAAAAATTATGACAGCCAACTCTTGACTACATGCTCAAAGAGAATCAGTGCTTTATGAGCAGAGCTGTGATGGATAAAAACTAGATCCCCAGGAAGCAGCACATGAGATCAATGCGGAAAGGCAGCCTCTCCAAAATACCGTGGCGTCCACTTACAAAAAGCCTTCAGAGTCTACAGATTCTGGGGAAAAGCATCATTGCACTCTTTCTTTTCCCTAAGCATATCCCTCTTTCCTTCGTGGAAAACATTCCTCCCTCTTTCCTTCATGGAATTACTCAGCAGTGATTAGTCAAAGCTTAGTGCAGAAAATTTCCAGTCTTCATATTTATCTTCCTCCATGCTTGTTTATGTTAAGATAATACAAAATAGATTTTTATCTTTTCAACTTGTATCCTGATGAAGTATTAAATGGGCAAATGTGAGTAGAAATTATGTTTATGGACAGTGAGTGTCCTGGTTTTAATGACTGGAGGATCAGGGAGCATTTTATTCAGTAATCAGATGTAGTATATGCTAGCAGTGAAAATGAGTTGCTTGTATTTACCCGACAGGAATCTATTTCTCCTTTGTCATATCCCGCACAGATCATATTCTCAGTAATAATATATTCTGGCATCTGTTTTTCACATTTTTCATTCGAGATGAGAGGGACCTCTGCTTCTTGCAATATATTTGAAGGGGGACCTGATGAAAATACAAGGTACGTTTACCTGCTGTAATAAATATATACATGCTGCTCCAAACACTGATGGTTTTGTTCTTGTTCCAGCGTGCTGGGCATGATACTGAGCAGCAGGAGGACCTGCCTCACTGCTGTACTATATTCAGGCTTATACCCCTGTCACACAGTCGCTGATTAAATGGTGCTCATTAACTGAATCCTGTCTTTCATTTGTCTAATGGTGCTGAATTTGGTTATAATTAAATCAAGATTACTAAAATCAATGACTATGAACTCACCGTGGGGAGATCTAAGGGATAATTAAGGGCTTAGGAGTTTGGATTGTCCAGTGTTCCTCACTGTTAATTATGTAAATATTTGAGTATTTCAAGTTTTTATAAAAATTTATTTTACAAATTCCTACCCAAAATTTTAAAAGCAATTTTATTCTGAAAATGTAGACACAAGTGCATACAAGCAACTATGGAAGTGAAATGGCATGTTATTATTTCACAGAGACCCCAGATCTGGAGCATATGATATACAAACAGAACATACATTTCACACTACAGTCAGTATGCTTGACTTCTGGGGGAAATCATCTGCACATTGTCAAAAAGACTAATCTTCCTCCTCCCCCAGCCAATATCTGGAAGTAAGATGTACATATTTCACATTGAGAAAAGTAGTCATCATAGCTATAACATAATAAGGTTTTTCCATAATTTAATGGTCTTAGATATGTATATTTTCCTCTAATAAATAAGTTATATCTCTGTTACTTTGCTTTAGAGGAGGAACAGTGGAGGGGGTTAGTTCCCAAATTTTCATATGGAGGAGTACCTCTCTAAACTATTTGACCTTAACAACTGCTGTGGATTCAGGAGCAAGCTTTCCCTCACAGCTTCATGTCTGTCATAATTTTCCAAGCAGATGACCCACCTCCAGTCATAATATCACCCCATCCAGCAACAGAGCACTTAATTCCTGGTAAAAACTGTTGATTTTTTTCCGGTAAGCAGATAGGTTGTATGTAATCTGTGAATGAGAAACAAGCAATCAGTTTTGACCTCTTCCCTGTATTCAGGTTTTTATGGAGTCACGTAAGAAAATATTCATTAATTCAAACCCATTTTTGGTGCATGATATCCAGGAAATACTGCACTGACTCTGGAATGATTTGGTTGTAAAAAATGTACAGCCATCCCATCACCCTCATATGCTTAGCACAGTTAGAGTTTTGCATAACAGAGTAAATGTTTCATGGAAAAATAACAACTCACCTGTATATTGCACTTTGTATTGAAGGTGCATGAGAGCAATATCGCTATCTTTTGTACGCTTCATGTAATGAGGATTTATAATTATTCGATTGATGTTTTGAACCACTATTGAAGGATTTGTCATATCTGATTGGTCATACATGCCAAGAACTGCTTTCCATTGAGATAGTTTTAATTGCCTCCTAGAAGTTGCAAAGAATATTCATAATTATGAGTGATTAATGAAAGTTTTGAAAAACGTGTTAGGTAAAATCATAATCTTTAACCTCATGATAATTCCTAGCATTTGCACATTTTGTCAAAATAAGTAGAATGTAGCAGATGTGTTTACAGTTTAGTGGTAATAATACTATCTTAAACATCCACATTGTAGAAATATATGGTTGATTTTTTTATGTTAAGCTTGTAATGCATTATTTATAAAGAATTAATCAGACAGTAGTGCAGAGAAGGAAAATACATTAACTAAATTACTATGGCATTTTAAACACTGTGAAGAATACTGCTGACTGCCCACTGGGCAATTAATATTGGTCCTAGTTAGAAAATTATTATGGAATATCTGAAGAATAATAGGTCTAAAATGTCATTGGAAATGCTGCAGCTCATAAACTCAGAAAACTGGTCTCTTATTGTTTTAATCTAAATCGAAAAAAAAAGATGCTAAGACAAAATATGGCATAATCTGCATTTTTTGCTGAACTATGTGGGCTGGTTTGTGGCTGTGTTTAAATGGGATAACTTAATTATTTACTGTTTTTTAATCAACCAGTTCATAGTTTCAAAAATATGTTTTCAGCCTGATTGTTTTACTGAACTGGTTTCTGTTGATCTTTTGGTTGGACTTCAAGAGGTTGTCTTGTTCTGAACTGAAAGCGTTTAAGTTAAATGTTCAGAACTGAGATGTGAAATTGCAAGATCCCACTTAGGAAAATTCCAGCGAAGTTGAGATGATAAAATGAGATTTAAGTGAAAATAGAAAGGTGATGTAAGTGAAAAAGAAGTACCAAGACAGGTGTGGCTTTATTGTGTGAAAACTAAGAGGGCTTGATCCTTCTCATTTCAGTCTTTGTGTGGAATATAACTCCTGTCATTAATGTATTGGCATAGTCTCCACTTCCTTACTACTTAGCTGTTTATAATCATAGAATCATAGAATGGCTTAGGTAGGAAGGGACCTTAGAGATCATCTAATCCAACCCCCCTGCCATGGGCAGGGGCACCTCTCAACTAGACCAGGTTGCTCAAGGCCTCATCTAACCTGGCCTTGAACGTCTCAGGGAGGAGGCATCCACAACCTCCCTGGGCAGTCTATTCCAGAGTCTCACCACCCTCGTACTGAAGAAATTCTTCCTAAGATCTAGTCTAAACCTATGCTCCTTCAGTTTAAAAGCATTTCCTTTTGTCCTGTCTCTACTGTAATTTTGAATATTAATGTTTCTTTTTTTTGCCATTCCAGTTTCCAGGTGTCTTCTACAGCACTTGTTTTTGTTATAGATTTTATGGAAGCAAACCCTAGAAAATATTTAAATACGCATAATTTCTTAGAATGGTACAAATAACACCGTCTAGAGAATATCCAATATTGCCTAATCAATGCATATAAATCAAGGTCCATTCTAATGAGGCACAGTAAATCTTGATCAATGTATGATAATATACAGGAGGAACAGGCAACACTGAGTTTACCTTCATGAGGTATGATGTCATCCTTTATACCACTGGCAGAGATTCAACTAATTAATGGAGGCCCACATTAATTATGGGTTAAGTGCAAATGCTCTGTATTAATATCATATATTTAAAGTGCAATTCTTCATTGTTCAGAAAATGCTGCTTAGTTTCCACGATTCTCTTCTTTAAAGTAAGGTCTGAGGGTTTACCAGAAAGTAAAGGAGCCCTAAGCTGAGCCCACAAGTGATTCAGAACACAGTAATTAAACAATGAGCTAGTTGTTAATGTTTTATATCAGTGTCACAAATTATTCATAATCTGATGCCTCAGTGAACCTGCACATAAAACAAGTATTTTGTCATCATTAAAATCAAAAAGAAAAGACGTGGCGTGGTTTTCATATGACCATCTTAGGCAGTTGGAAAGATGCCCTGGAGCCAGTGGAGAGAAAGAGGCACTTGTGAATTTATATTAAATTAATTCTAAAGTAAACATCTAGAAACCCTCTAAAAAGTGCTGCTCCCCAGTGATTTCAGTGTGATCCTTCCAAAGTGTGTTCTGCTCTATACAGGACTGACTGGTGGCTTAGGTCATACTTCAACCCAGCTTTACCAATGACTATCCACCATTTGGATACTTGCATGTTGTGGAAGTATCAGAATGTGTTAGCTTTGAAGAGCAATGAACATTACCCATATACACAGTGTGCTGCTGTCACCAGCCATTCATCACTGACAAGGGAAGCTCCACAAATAGGTCTGAAATTAAAATGGAGTGAAACTATCCAAGGCCAAGCCTCTCTTCTGGCATCACTTCCACCTACAATCCTTGTTCCATTCTTCTGAGTTACCAGGTGTTTTCCACAAGCTAAAATTAAAAAAAAAAAAAAAAAGAAAAAGGTGAAAAAAGGGAAAAAGAAACATTTGTGGATTTTTAGAGGGATACAGTATGTTTCATTAGACTAGCTAACATTGTTGGAAAAATAGGCTTTGGAGTATCTGAACTGCTATTCAAAAATAATGTCACTGTGGAAAAAAAGTTTGGTATTTTATAGCTGAAATCAAGATGCAACTTTATAACTTGGATTTAGATGTTTCCTCAGACCTCCTGGATTTTTTATATATGTGTTTTCAGTATAGACTCATCTCTAGTGTATACTTAACTCTGAAAACAAGTGAAGACTGTAAATTTTCCTGTGTTTATATTATTATGAGTATAGCTTTTATAGTCCATTCCCTAACCTTTCAATTCAAACTATAAACATTAGGCTTTATGGACTGAACAATTTGATTTCTGTGTGAAATATTCCCAGGGTATGTGTACTTACGTTTAATGTTACATTGCAGATGAACCACCAGGTTGTTCAAACAGTGTTCTCTAGAATGAAAGTGCGATTAAATCACAAGTATCTGCACACCAGGTAACACTAAATGACTGTCAAATACACATACATACACATACATGTCTTTATTAATGTATATAAGCATTTTTATACTTGTATATAGTTTATCAGTATCAAACTGTTGAATACAATATTTTGTCCTACATGTTTTAATTATATTTTAATTATAGATAAACATTATGATATATAATTAAATGTACATATTCCTCTTCAATGGAGATTTATTTGGCATATGTCATGGAAATAAAAGTAGACTCCCCTTGTGTTTTAGGGAATGAGTCATCTGTCTGTGACAGATTCTCAGTAAAATTGTAACTCTGTATGGTATTTTTTCTATCTTTTGAGATGTTATCAATACCTTACCACTAGAGATCAGTGTGACCAAAGAATTTAAGAGGTTAGTTTGATATCACTGTACCTTTTCACTAAGATTATAATGCACCGTAAAATATATAGCTGCATATACAGGGTTAGGAATTATTTAGCAGAGATATAAAGCCAGAGTCTGACGAGATCAAGACCACAGATCAAAACTACTCAAGCGTTCCTGATACCCAGAGGTTTTAAGATTATCTTCATAGCTTGTAATGAATCTGAACACTTGGGACAGTGTGTGTGCTAGCAATTTATATCTGGTACACAGAAATATATCAGAGGGAAAAAAAAAAGTCTGCCAATGGCTACTTTACAGTATGCATTTCTACATCATTTTTGAATAGAAAAAGAGAAGGATACTTTAAATGTGATATGGTATTATGTGTCCCTCACTATGTTTGCTCTAAAATTTGATATCTGTTGTGAGGGAAATAATGCATGACATAACCCAGCGTTTTCGCAATGACATAGTGGTGCAGGAAGAGCAAGTGAGAACTGTAACCTTCTGTCACCTCCCCAGTTAAATCTTCACTACAGAGGGGATAACAATGAGATATGCCTCCAGTCCTGAATAGTCTCATGGAGCCATTTTCCACTTCAAGACAGATGCATAATTTTAAAGCTGTATTTTAAAAAGTGAAAATCAAATTTTGTAATTTGTATTCAAATCTGTATTGACTTCATAAGGGTTTACCTTGATAGTGAGACAAACCACAAGGAGGACAACCAGAAATGCATAAATCCACAGGAAACAAATACCATCTTCTGCAAAAATTTCATGGCAGTTGACCAAGCTCTCTCCATAGGCTGTAAAAGGCTGGTCAGTGGTACTGTATATTAGCTCCTTTATCCAGTCCTACACTTTCTTTAGGTAGATGCATAAACTAGCCAAACTAACATCCAACATGTCAGATTTGTCCCTATGTTTTTTACATTGAAGCACAGAATTGCATGTTGCAAGGGTCTTTGTCCCACCACCGGTACCTACTGATTGCTTTAGTAGAAATTACTTCATGTGCCTCTGCTTTTTCTTCTTTCTGAAGCTAGCTCCCGGTATGAAAACCACTTCCTTGCCTGCACTTCAATTCACCAGTCCTCAGTTGCCTCTTGGTGAGCACAGGCATATCCAAAAGGCAACAGCGGCATTGCATCTGCTGAATGCCCACCCTATGTGCCTCTCTGAGTGTCAGCTGTGAAGCAGCATGCCAGACAGAAGTCTGGAGTAGCTGGGACATCTGTGAGTATGATCTTCACTTAGGACTGGGAAAAGCAATTATGCCTGTGGAATCTGCTCACATATATCTTCAAGGCAGGCTTTTGCCCTGTTACAAAGCTATCCTGCCAAGAAATATATTACCCAAGGGCATCAGAGAACAGTTTCGATGTCTCTGCCACCGTGGCTTTCAAGTTCTATTATATGTGCCTTCCTTTGCTTCAGTGGTAGTTACACTTACATAAAGACCAAAGACAGTGTGAGAAATATGTTTTATAATTTGATTATCAGTTAGTGAATGTGTTTTGGTTTTTTTTTAATTATCAAATCCGTGTGATCTTTCTATCGTTCATTATATGTACAGAAAAAAGTGTGCAGATCTGTAATGGTGTCACCCTGTAAAATGACTCCCATCAGCTTTCCAAATGAAACATGGTAGACGTTACCCATTTCTGCAACAGAAATACAACTACGATGAATTAACTTGCTCCATTTCCTCCTGCTTTAATCACTTTTTAGTGTTTAATAGAAATTAACAAAAGACATCTTTAAATCATTGCTGCTCTTTAAGATCTCTTGTGGCAATGATGGTTTAATCATCCACTCAAGAAAAAAAGAAAAATAGCTTGCAATGATGTTCTGTTAGTTTAGGATAGTTTCACCACCAGTGAGAATGATAAATGTTTGGGATTTACAATGTATAATTAGAACATAAAATGTATCTTTTAAATATTTTTAAAGTATGGATAAAATACAGCATAGCAAATTAAAAATTCTCTCTTGCTTCGTTACTATGTGGTACATTTATAAAAGAAACCTGAAAGAACATGGACTCTTGCCACCCTCAACATGGTTTCAGCATTTTAGCAATTAGACAGTAATTTTCTGCCTCAGTGTTTTTGGTAAGATTCCAGAAAAATGTGTATAATAAGCCCTCTTGTAAGCAGAAAGACAGTAATTGAAGTCATTATATATTTTTTTATTATTATTATTATTTGATGATAGCAAGCCTTTGTCCTTTTGGGGGTGTACTATAAATCCCAGAATTTCCAGAGAATATAATCCTGTGCTAATGTTACATTTTTATTTAATCTACAAGAAACTCTACCAGTTTGTAGGACTCTTCAGAGTCGCTTCAGCTGCTATTTGGACTGAGAAAGATTAGAATATAATCAAATGTATTCTGAGATTTGGGTCATCTAATGATTCACTTCTAAATGTGGAGACAAATCCGGAAGTCGTTTTTGAGTGAGACTAATTTGTCTAAATAAAGACATCTGTCTGTGGTTGCTTACCTGTGCAATCCGCATTTACTCCTAAATCTGTATCAATAAAGCCAATGGATTATAGAGTGCGACTCATCATATTTCAAGAGACACCTTGATGGATTGCAATTTGGAGGGCTTATTTTTCTCTGTTGATTACAGAGAGAAGCCAGTGTTATAACTACTATATAACCATGTGTGAATGCCAGTCCATTTTAATTCTTCTACTATATTATATATTCATAATTTAGAGATTTCTGGATAAGAAATGTTTTGTAAAAATAGCAGTATTTATCATTTCCACAGTAAATGTATAGACTTAGCTTTAGATTGTACTGCATGCTAGCTAAATCTGTAGCAAGCATCTTTCTCCTTTTAGATTTGCCGTAGATGGACAGGAGTGAAAGGGGGAAGAGTCAGTTGCCCAATGTTACACAGAATTCAGCAGTAGACAGAGAATAAAACGTAGACATGCTTATAGTCCAGACCTCATGCAGAACCATGTCACCTGTCGGATAAACTTGAGCTCGTTGTGTATAAACAATCACCACCATACCTTGTTATCCTTTGTATGAGGAAGAAACATCACTCTACTCACCTTTTTGTAAATATTAGGCTGTGGTTAGCTGCTTTGGTGATGTTGATAAATGGGCCATCTCCAGTGAATAATACGGTTGACGACATATTGACATCCCTGGAAGGAAAAGACTCACATGCATATTTTTAGGTATTTGTTGTGTTCCACCAGTGGAGGAATGTTTGCAAAATGATTATGCTGGTGGAATAAACGGCATCATTTTTTTCCTGAAATAATGATTATTTATCAGGAGATTTTTGGTGCTTAAAACACACATGGATTAAAATGCGACTCACCTACTTTCACTCTTACATCTTATTCTGAGATTTCTAATGCTACAATAATACTGAAGGAGACAGACATAACTGTTTTAGTAACAATAAATTATCAATTTCTGCTTTTCTGTGCCACAATGAAGGGTTTGCAGAACCACTTCTTAAATATATGGAGCTAAAACTTAACATGCAAAATAGAACATGGTAGAAGTTACCCATTCTACCCATGGTAGAAGTTACCAACAGCTGAACCTTGGAATATTAGTGTTGCTTTTTTGAGGGGGTGTAATTACATTGATACTATACTTCTGTGCCTAGAGAAGAAATGAAACTATGTTCTGTATCATGAAGAATCTAGTGGAATAAATGCTACCTTCCTTAGAAGTTAAGTTTCACTTCATAGATCTGTTGAAATCAAAATAACTGTGGAGTAAGTCAAGGGTGTCATGTTTGCTGTTGAACAGATAGTTCCTCTGAAGTGGGGTGTACTCCTCGACTAACTTTTTTTGTAACGATGGCCTTTTGAACACCAAGAATTCTATCTCACTACTGTGAGATAAATTGTTTTGACGTTTACAACCCGTATCCAGATTTACTTTATAGCCCATTCTGAATCATATACTTTGTGATACTGGTATGATCAGCTTGAAACATATACTCAAGAAACATTTAATGAAAATGACCTTTAGAAATCTTTCATGTTGTGACAAAAATGGCCTTTAAGAGTCTAACCTAGGTGATAAGTAACCCTTATTCCATTCAACATGCTTACCTGGCAAAACTTACAGAAAACTTAGAGAATAGTCTTAGAAGTTTCTTACATGCAGACGTACAGAGATATCTGTGCAGTAAATTCTTCAGATATTATTGGTCCTCATGTACCTAAATACTCTAAGGATCACTATGATTTCAGTCTCTACCTCTGTCTCAGATGTGCTCAGTAACAATAAGCAGTAGCAAATGTTTGGAAAGATTCAGATGATGTGGTACCATGTGAAAAAAAATATTCAGGGTAAGGATAGAAGAGCAATTGTCTGATAACTACACTCCTTTTCCATGTTTAAAAAAAACACAACGTATTTCTAGTTTGAAGAAAATATGTTCACACATTTTGTAAGTCATTGTTTAATTCTCAGCCTGTGGGATGTTTGCAGTTTGTTTAATTTGTGTTTGAGACACAGGGCAGTGTTTCTGTTTCATCCACTGATTTTCTGACAGAAAAACAAACAATGAAGAAGAGTAGCAAATTACAAATAGCAAGCACTTTCTTTGGCATAAAAAAGCTTTGTTCACATGTGGATTTGTATGAAGAGCTGCTGTTTTCTAAATGCTTGTGTGCACACAATTTCTTTATATGAAAATTTGCAAATGATAAATAAAAGTAACCTCTCTATTCTTTCTGGATTTGAAATGAAGCTTCTTAAGCATTGAGTTTAAGCCAAGCTTGCTAACAGTGTCTGATTGTAAATGAAGCTGTGGATCTACAAATCCAAAAAAATCATTGAGACTCCTCCTGAGGCTTTCGGGTCAAAGTGCACATTATTACTTGGTGACAACTGACATGTAATTAAGTCTATCGCCAAATTACTAGGACTGTCCTAATTCTGGTTCACAGTGCTGCAAACACAGCCTGAAGACAGTCAGAACCAGGTTCTTTCTTACATCCAGCACACAACTCTCACTGGCTCTACAGCAGAGTAAGATCATACTGTCTATTATTGTAATTTATCCATCAGAATACAATTTTTTTGTGCATAAATTTTGGGGGATCATTTCCACCCCTTTCAGGTTGTATGATATATTCTCAGCACACTGGAGAACCTGAGCCTGACAGTCAATGACAGGATTTTCTCAGGTCTCAAGGAGCTAGGCACATAGCTACTACTGACCATTCGTAAGTGGGAACATGAAAACCTAATGGACCTGGAAATCTCAGAGAAGGCATTGTATTCCAATGAACTCATTTCCTTCTCAAGAATTTTGTGAGTTCGTGCAGAAAACAGACTGCAGGGTTGAGAGCAAGGCCTAAACTCTCAGTCCTTGTTGGACTTTTGGGTATGGCAAAATTGCAAGGTCTACCCCCATTCCTGGGTACAATTCAGTAAAGACTCAGTTGGCTCTGTCCCAGAGAAACAAGCATGTTTCACACCAGACCAGTAGAACGGTGAAAAGCTCAATGTATGATTTTGTTGGTTCAAGGAAAAGCAATGCTAACAATACTCACATTTTAAGTGTTCTCACAGATGCACACAGTTACAAGTACAAGCTGAGCAAAGGGTCTTGTTCAGGTTTCTCAAGAGCATCAATTTGTGCACCTTGCACTCCAGACTCATTAAGAATATTTGTAAATGATTTGCCTAAGCTGTATTTTGTAGACGAACACACAGGCCTACCTCCAGATTTGCTTCCTGTTTGGCACATATCACAAATGCGACAGTGTCATATTTGAAAAATGGAGGCAGAAAGATTCATGTATGATTTATTAGAATTTGTGTGGAACATTGCAATTTCTAGCCCAGCTACATAAATAACCAGGATATGCTACATGACTTCTATCATTTCGGTCCTTTTCATAAATTAAACAGTAAATGAGACTAGCAATGTATAAGCAATTAACAGCAAAAGTAAATTGTCCTAGATGAACCTTATCCTCTTTCTCTAATAAAGCATGATTCTAAGTAATTATTCAGTATAGGAGCATGATCGATAGCCTACTCAAGACCTATTATTACAAACATCTGTTTAGTAACAAATATGGTGCCATTTATTAATAAATATGCTGCTACAGGGAGATTCATGGAAGGCAGAAACAGTGAATTGCTTACAGGACTTATACATATCTATATATGTGAGAATTTTATCTTATTCTGTAGGATCGGTAACAGCAGAAGCACCCAGCATATAAGAATGTGACATAATTTAGGTTTAAAAGTACTTTTCTTGACAATGGGAATATGTAGTTTATAGAGACAAACTGAAACGTATTGCTGCAGAATGTTATGAAGACAAAAGCATAATTAATTTTTAAAACATATTAGAAAGTACCATGAAAGACAAAGTTCACTGAAGCCTGTCAAATATAAAAATGTAAATTAAACCAGTAGACCACAAACTAGCATCCAGAAGTTACAGAGGGAAAGGAGGTAGGAGAGGGGGAGAAAGAATCAGAGGAAGAAGGCTACTGGCCACTGTAAAGGACAAGGTATTTGACTAGAAGATCATTTAGTCATAATTTGTATGTTCTTATATGCATGCATTAATGATATAGCTACGTACAAAAATTACAATCAGGATTTGTGCATGCAGGTGTCTAATATTTATGTAAATGCAGTACCTACCCAAAGGGAAAAAAAGTAAAAAGGCAAACCAGCACACATTCATCCAATGATTAAAAATATTTTCAAATAACACTTGGATATTTATCTAAGTCCTCCTAACTCTGTGATGTCTACAATTGATTTATCAGAAGGGCATTTACAGGCATCCTACTTTGGTTACAGTATTCAACATAACAAATTGCAAGCTCAGAATTTAATTTGATTATTACTTGGATGAGTGACATTCCCTAAAAACCTCAGCACTGTAGGAAAGCTATTTATTATTCAGTGAAGTTGCATACAGTGTAAGTAAGGCCAGAATTTAGGCCATAAATTTTACCATAGATTGAAAAGTACCACACTTCTGCATTCAACCGTCCCCACCTCTTCCCTGGAAATTCTGCTGAACAGTGACTGAAGCCAAATCTATTTTTTCCATCATATTCTTCTCTCCTCCCTCCCCACTCTAAGTATACCTCAAGAGAAATACATTTTCTTCTCCCAGCAGCTCAGGTCTAGTGATAGGTATGAAATGTATTGGTCACCCAACAGCAGAATACCCAAGTGATTATCTTGAATTTACTTGAAATGAACATTTGTATGATACTGGAGCAGCCAAGGCTGCTGTTTGCTCTGGCTTTAGTTTCGAGCCTTCCTCATAAAAGTGAAGACGTAAATGATGACATAAAGGGATAAAAGACTAATACATCAGTCTTCCAATGTTCTCCAGTATGTATCCTCATGTCTAATCTGCCATATTCAGAGTCCTGTAACGAATGCCGTCAAAACAGAGTCCCGTAATGAATGCCATCAAACAGGGTTTGCAACACTTACAAATTTGGTGGCACAGCAAGCACTTCACTTGCCACAGAAAAATATCAGTAGAATGATGAGGAAAATACCAATATACAGATTCAACAAACTTGCAAACAAGTTACAAGGACAATGAATATTTTTCACTCACCCAAACCCCAGCAGCTGGCAAACACTGTCTGCAGTCTCTTCATTCCAATCATCTGCACATGCCAGGTGCCACATCTTGCCAATCCTGGCCTGTACCAGCCCTTCGGTGCTTAGAGAACCATTAAGCAATCTCACTGTAGACGAAAATGGACAGAAGCATTTTAGATAGGTGGTAAACCACCCTCTACCCTACCCCAAGCAAACAGAAATGTAATATAAACAGATTTATTATTGCCAGCAAAGAACAAAAAATAGAAAGGTAAAATACGTTACAGTGGTAATAAACCCATGTCCAGGATACTGTGTTCCCACAGGAAGGAAAAGTTATTGTTACCTCTTTCTACATTTCTGCCACAGGAGAGTTTCGTACCCTGTATTTTGCAAATGTCTCACAATAAACAATACATTTTCCATCAACTCTAATCAATGTTTTCTCTTAGCAAGCATTGTGTAATTTCCAGATACTATGTGAAGCTTTAGCTACATGATGCTCAGTAACACTGGTTGGAAATAAGGTTAAAACAAGAGCTGACAAAAATTGGATTTTCCAGTTCCAGTTCCTATGAGAATTTTCACTGTTTTCACTGCATCTTTAGTCAAAAAAGACACACACAAATAATAAAAGCTCCCTGAAAACCAATCTTGCTACCAAAACTTCTCCTAAAACAAAATATTCAGAACAAAAATTCAGAATCACATTAAGTATTTGGTGAAAAATCTTATGCTATTAGCACAGTGATTAAGTGAGTTGGGCCATAAGGTTTAAGAAGATCGACAGAATCCCATGTATGTCTCAGTAGCTACAGCTGCATTTCAGGCAGAGTTACTGCCAGCATGAAGTAGGAAAAAATATACAATGCGTTTGAAATCTACTAGTTGCCAAAATATTTTTTTTTAAAATCTTAGTTGTTCAGGAAACCTTTTTCCACCAAAACATTTCCACAAAAAAGTAAAATGTACCCAACATAGTAAAATAATAAAAAAACCCCATATTTTTAGGAATGTCTCTGACACCCAGAGTGAATGAATGAAAGAAGTGATATACAGTGATTAATTAATGGTAAACTTCAGTCACAAGAAATTTTTGAGCAGTCTTGAAAAATTGCAGAATCGTTTGCACTGCAGGATTTCTCCAAATTATTTTTGACACCTCTCCTCTCTTCTACTTGAACTGTAATTCCTTTTCCTTTCTCTTCATCAGATCCATGTTTTTCTCCAAACATGTTGTTGGTAAGGAATAAGTCATTGAGCACTCAATAACTGCTTAATTCAAATGTCATATATTTTAGGATTCTGCAAAGGAAGAGGTATCCTATGGCTTTTCTTTGCAGTCCCTGGGAAGTTTCAGAAGTTGGAATATTTGAAAATGACAGTTTGTCTAGTCCAAATTGCCACTTCTGATAAGAAATTGAAATTGATTTCAGGAAAATGAGCAAGATTTTGGACGCTGAAAAGATTCAGTGTGAGGATGTCTAATTGGATTTTCTTTTTATTTAAGGTTTAGATTGATTCAGCCAATGTTTGGATTAAATGGGTTTTTGGAAACAATTCTCCCGGTCCTTTAATGTGAAGCAATTTGTTATGAAGTAATAGGCAATCTATGGCAAAATAAATCTTTGGGAAAATGTACATCATGTTAATGTAGCTGATGGTTACCTTGTTCTGATCTTCTTTAGCAATGACTGGAAAAATTAGTTGTAATCCTCTTGGCTTAAGAAGAAGCTGAATCATAGAATCATAGAACAGTTTAGGTTGGAAAAGACCTTTAAGATCATTGAGTCCAACTGTTAACTGAGCACTGCCAAGTCCACTACTAAACCATGTCCCTAAGCACTACATCTAGAAGTCTTTTAAGTACCTCCAGGGATGGTGACCAACCACTTCTCTGGGATCCCTATTCTAATGCTTAACAAGACTCTTGGTGAGAAATTTTTACAATATCCAATCTAAACCTCCCCTGGCGCAACTGAAGCCATTTCCTGTCATCCTATCTCTTGTTACATGGGAGAAGAGAGTAACCACCACCTTCTTACAACTTCCTTTCAGGTAGTTGCAGAGAGTGATAAGGTTTCCCCTCAGCCTCCTTTTCTCCAGGCTAAACAACCCCAGATGCCTCAGCTGCTCCTCATAAGACTTGTGCTCCAGACTCTTCACCAGTTTTGTTGCCCTTCTCTGGACACGCTCCAGCACCTCAATGTCTTTCTTGTAGTGAGGGCCCAAAACTGCACACAGTATTGCAGGAGAGGCCTCACCAGTGCCGAGTACAGGGGCACAATCCCTTCCCTACTTCTGCTGGCCACACTGTTTCTGATACAGGCCAGGATGCTGTTGGCCTTCTTGGCCACCTGGGCACACTGCTGGCACATGTTCAGCTGGCTGTTGACCGTTGCCTGCAAGTCCTTTTCCACCGGGCAGCTTCCCAGCCACTCATCCCCAAGCCTGTAGCGCTGCTGGGGGTCGTTGTGACCCAAGTGCAGGACCCAGCACTTGGCCTTGTTGAACCTCATACAGTTGACCTCAGCCCATCGATCCAGCCTGTCCAGGTCCCTCTGCAGAGCCTTCCTAGCCTCGAGCAGATCAACACTTCCACCCAGCTTGGTGCCATCTGCAACCTTACTGAGGGTGCACTCAATCCCCTCGTCCAGATCATTGATAAAAATATTAAACAGAACTGGCCCCAACATTGAGCCCTGAGGAACACTAAATTTAACTCCATTCACCACCGCTCTTTGGGCCCAGCCATCCACCCAATTTTTTACCCAGTGAAGAGTACACCTGTCTAAGCCATGAGCAGACAGTTTCTCCAGGAGAATGCCATGGGAAATAGTGTCAAAGGCTTTACTAAAGTCCAGGTAGACAACATCCACAGTCTTTCCCTCATCCGTTAAGTGTGCCAGCTTGTTATAGACGGAGACCACATTAGTCAAGCAGGAATTGCCTTTCATAAACCCGTGCTGACTGGGTCTGATCACCTGGTTGCCCTGTATGTGCTACGTGATGGCACTCAATCTGCTCCATAATCTTCCCCAGCACCGACGTCAGACTGACAGGCCTGTTCCTGTAGGATTTTATTCTATGCATTTTAAAGGAAGAATATGTTTGCAACAAAACAGCTAACTGTGCTGACACAAGTGAATCTGTGCCTTTGGACATACACATATGTTTATGTACATATATTTATATATGCCATATCTATATGCACATGTAAAATACTGAAATCAATGAGAACTGACAGCACACATCCAAGGATATATCTCATCCCTAGCAGTCCTCTTTAAAACAAAGGAAGATGATGTTGTACTGAGCTTAAAAGCCCACTTTTAATTCTTCCATTAGTGCTCCATAATAGATTGTCAGAACAGCACTTTGTCAGAAAGAGTGATTTATTTTCTGTACTAGGCCCAACATGATTTTAATATCAGTTTTACATTTAAATTATGGTTTAGAGAATGCTATTTCCATGTTATGTGAAATGAAGCCATATACTATACACCTACAATTTTACCAGAGGACTAAGCAATAGCAGCTGTTGGTCTCCTTGTTGTAGGAATCTGCACATCCACTATGAGCAATGGATGCTGCTTTTGCAGCTGTGCCATCCCTTCACCCTATGGCAGTGCCTCCACAATTCCAGGCAGGCTGGAGAGTGCCATATGTGGCAGTTTGGCTTCACACCCACAAGGCTATCTGGGTATTTCCATCAAGATGACTCTTATTCTCTGCCCTACACTGCAGAATTTATACTGCTGTGAAACTCAACTTAATCACAGCAAAAAGTGATAAAATTTGTGAATATGAAGTGTATACAGGCTGCCCAGAGAGGTTGTGGATTCTCCTTCTCCGGAGACATTCAAAACCCGCCTGAACGCGTTCCTGCGTGATCTACTCTAGGTGGTCCTGCTCTGGCAGGGGAGTTGGACTAGATGATCTTTCAAGGTCTCTTCCAACCCCTAACATTCTGTGATTCTGTGTGATACAGAAGGAAAGCATTTAATGAGTTTTCATTTAATTTTGAGGCCATTATAAGCAGCCACAGTTTTAAACACAGAAGAACTTCCTACCTTTTCCAGAGATCTTTGCCAGCTTACATACACTATCTCAGAAAAGTGACTGTTTTTTTCAGCCTAACAAACTCAATGAGGTACCGCTGTGTAAATTGGCATGACCTGCATGCAGCTACAGTAGTTTATGCTAGCTGAGGTTTTGTGGCTGTTTTCCTAGGTAATTCCTACCAAATATACATGCATTCCTTCTCTTTGTATGAAGGAAACCTTACTGCACTTTGCTTCATCAGAGCCGTCTTCACAGTGAGGTAGGTTGTCACAAAGGTTATGCAATGGTATACAATCCCCGCTACCACACTGGTGCTCGTCAATTGCACAAGCTCCTGAAGGAAAACAGGAAAGGAAAATTATTCTGTAATTACAAGGAAGGTTGATGTTCACTGGGGATCATACAGTCCACCTGAAAGGAATATTGAGTGGATAGTATGCAGAACCCTTGATTTCTTTTTTTTTTTCTATTCTATCAATCTCTTTTTCAAAATAAAGAGGATTTTCAGAGAAATAGAAGCTAATTAAAAACAAAATACATAGTATTATACCTTATAGTTTCTACTATAGTTAACAGTGCTCAGTTACTAGTGTTCTTCTGTTACATGTAATAAGCTTTGGAGGGATGAGAAAAAGTCAAATCCTGAACAAATCCTGTCAAAAGTGATTTCAAGTTTCAGATGTTCAGCACTTTCATAAAAGTTGAGAGACCTTAAAGTATGTCAAATCAAACATATAAGTAAAGAGGCATTGAAAGCTGAGAGTCTCCTTTGGAAACCTGTCTGGGAGGAAAGGTGGAAGCCACAAAAGTAACAGTAATGAACGAGGAAAGCATTCACGGAAGTAGGATTAGGCTACTTCAGTATCAGTTATGTAACAAAAGCAGATCAGGCAGAGAGTAAATATAAAATTATAATTCTTTCTATGCCCAAAATGTATTTTTAAGGGCACAATTCTATACATTTACAGGAAATATACAGTCATAAAATTTACTTCCATTAAAAAATTGTTTATTTTCTTTATTTTACCTTTCTGAACTTACTGACTGAAACATTTAATTATCTAGAAGTTTTATTTAAGGCAAGATAACTGCTTTGCTTCTGAATTTCTAATATTCATATGAAATGATTCATTAATCAGTCAGTATGACCTGTTGTACAGTATGAAAGAAAAAGAACAGGGTTTATAAAAGGCCCAAACCAGAATTTCACACATTCAGTGGCCATAACTGATGCCAGATTTTCCATGGAACTTAGTTCTCAGTTAGACAGATTTTTATTATATTGTATAGTGCCAAGAAGTATTTCTTTTCAAATTATGCTACTTTTTCAAAAACTCAATATTTCATGGAAAAATAAAATACAAAGAAAAATCAATTTTTTTATAAAAATAATTTATTTACTGACAGTCTTTTTATCCTTGGGTCTGCATGCTAATGCTATTAGTCTCTGTCCTTTGGCTGCAAAGATCATGAATAAGCATAATTCTTTTGCAAATGGAACCTTTTTGATATATTTAACCAGAATTGGCAATGGCCACATTGAGAACTCTGGCTTGCTAAGCTTGATTTTTATTTTACAGCAAAATATGGGCAAAGCTGGCTCAGCAAAGATGCTGAACCAGCTAAAATAAAGGCATAGTGTTGTTGGACTGAACAAATGTGATAGAGAAGGCAGAACAAGAAGCAGCAAAATGGTTATATGTTCATATAAACCTACCTCTCTGTCTTGCACAATGGGACTAAACTGAGTTGCCTTTACAAAGATAAATCAACGGTTAAAATTTTTTCAAAGATTAAGAAAATTAATAGGGTTACTGTTAACATATAAAAAGGATGCAACTAGCTAACATGCTAGGAGACATTTGTCTTATATGTTATTTAAAGTCAGAAAAAGAGTGTAGAATCTTGTTGACTTTACATTCATGTAAACGAATAGTACTTCACACATTTCTGAATTCAATTATCTTTTTTTTTTTTTTTTCTCCTGTCAGACTTCTGCAGAAGTAATACAAAGACTAATTAATTCCATCAAGATTTGGCCTAGAGTTACTGTAAGTATTTGTCCTGGTAAGCATATTGCTGTTCCATGTACTTCAGCATTTGGCTCCATTTTGCATATTTTTGGAGATCTGATTGCTGAATTATTTATATGAGTGACAAGTCTAATTGCAGTGCCCAGCAAAACCAGGAGTCTTTCAGAAGGGGAGTGTCTGGGACCAGAAACACTGCTGTTCAAATATTTAAAAGACTAACTCGTCCCAGATCTTCACATGTTAAGGATCAAATTTTTAAAGATGCAAGGACGACCGTATTACAAACATTAATCAGAGTTACCATACACATTTTTCTCTTCTAGTGGATATGATCAATAATAAGTATTTTACAAATGCATTTAAACACACATTAATGACACCCTCAAATACGTCACAAAGTGATGTTCTTTTCTGGGGCTTGTATACAGAATAGTTCGTATTTACCCTCTTAGTATTTGGACAGTTTTTGGTCAAAATACTGAGTCAATTTTTCACATAATGTCACATAGAGTTGCAGGTGATACAGATATTGGTCCAATTCCACTAAAGCAACAAAAGCATCACTTTTCGTGCTAGAAAACATAAAGTACAGATGGGCAACAGCTAGGCTTTTTCTCTTTAACTTTTTCATATTTCTGTCACCTTCCATCCTCCACTTTTTCTCAAATGCGCTTAACCAGTAGTATAACTTCTTAAATACAAGGGTTTATATGCTTACCTAGGTGGTAGCCTGTAGTGAAGTTTGCAAGAAATCCTTTCTTTGTTGCAGACTTGTCCGTAAGGAGGATTACTGTCATCTGGTTTGTTGTAGAGAAGACATCTGGCAATGGGTCTTGTCCTGTATAGACAGCTGTTCTCCAGGAGAACATGAATACATTTAAGCTATCCTGTTCCTATGTATTTCAAAATGTTTTGGGTTCAAAAGCAAATACTGTTAGCAGATGAATACAGTTATTCCCCCGATCCTAACTGTTAACAGGCTGCAATGATCTCAAATTTGACATGTCAGTATAGAAAAATAATGTTCAACTGAGAGATTATTCTTCTGTTTGTCCAACATATATGAGCAGTTTAATTAATTGAGATGTTAATTTTGTTTGGATTGCATAGAAAGCTGAGTGAGTGTGCTAATATTTGGGAAATATGTTGAGAAAGCATACATTATGCTTTCTCAAGTTTTGTTCCTAATTTCTGAGAAACAAAAATGTGAAGAAATGCAGAAAGAAATTAGAGAGAATTAATTTCCTTTATATTATATCCATCAGTTTGGTCCAGCTGCCTGATTACGTTAATTTTAGTACCCAAGTGCTGTTACTTGCCCAAAAGTAAGGAATTTTGTCCTCTGCCGTCTCTGACTTCAACTACATCATTAATATTTTCCAGATCAAAAACTTGAAAATGAAGTTGAATATTTTTTCCCTTTTCAGCATTTAAGTACCACACACCTAGGAAATAATACACATCCAAAAAAACCCATTTCAGTTGTTAACGTTTACTGTGTCATTTTCATATTGGAGGATTTGGGTGAAAAAAAAATCTCTGCTAAACTATTGAGAATCACCCAAGAGAATTCTAAATCTTACATTTTAAAGCAACTTATGCTGTCAAGATCCAAAATTCAATTGACTCCTATTCTCTAAAACACTTCTGAAAACTGGATTTAGACTCCTAAGACATATACACATGCATTTTTTACCAAAATAAATAAATAAATAAAATAAATAAATTTAGTATTTTCTCACTAGTAGGAATCTCATCTGGGGACTTGTGAAATTAATACCTGGAAATGACAGTCATATCTCAAGTGGAAGAGAAACACAAAATTACAATTTAGCTTCCCAACACAGTTCTCCAGCTAAAGGTGAAGTAATAAATAATTAAAATTTCATTAAGAAGCAATGACAAAGTTCTCTTCCTTGCTTCATCTATCAACAGCACATAGTGGACCACCTTGAAATATTTTCACTTTTGCCAGCTGTAACTTAATCTAAGTCAAGTAACATCAGTAGAATAACGATGACTTTAAACTAGTATGTTAAGAAACATTTAATAAAGAGAGGGTCCCTTGCAAAATACATACACACATTCTTTGCCCCTAGAAAATGTTAACTATTTAACAGAAGAGATGATGATATTAACCTGGCAAATACATTGAGGTGTAATGGTAAAACCATAGAATCATGGAATGGTTTGGGTTGGAAGGGACCTTAAAGACCATCTAGTTCCAACCCCACTGCCATGGGCAGGGACACCTTCCACTAGACCAGGTTGCTCAAAGCCCCATCCAACCTGGCCTTGAAGACTGCCAGGGAGGGGGCAGCCACAGCTTCTCTGGGCAACCTCTTCCAGTGCCTCACCACCCTCACAGTGAAGAATTTCTTCCCAATATATAATCTAAATGTCCCCTCTTTCAGTTTGAAACTGTTACCCCTCGTCCTATCACTACACTCCCTGGTAAAGAGTACCTGCCCATCTTTCCTGTAGGGCTTCTTTAAGTACTGGAAGGTCACTACAAGGTCTCTCTGAAGCCTTCTTATCTCCAGGCTGACTTGGGAACTGAATAGGGACTTCCAGAACCTTGTCTGTTGTTGCATTGACATAAAGATATTTGACATAATAGGTGTGATGGAATTGGCCTGTCTGAATCCATTCCAAGGGATCATGCTTGTCTTCATCGCTTTTTAATCAACTGGTACATGATTCGTTAGCTTCTGCTAAGTGCCATACAGACTTCAGTTAAAAGATTCCACTGTATATAGCTTAGATCTTTGTTGCTTGACAGCATCTGGCTTGGGAAAACAGATTTAGTAACTTTACTTTTATATGGCTAAACTTTTCCTGAACTTGGAGAAGAATGACTTACAAAAAGCTCGATTAGGGTAATTGTTTGGAAAGTTTTCAGAGCTGAATGTACTGTTTGGCTCCCAGAGTTCAACAGGCCCTCCACAGTCAGCTGAAAAAGAAAACATTTCAAAAACATAATTAACATTTTGTCTTACTTTTGCAAACCGTTGTAACAAAGAAAATTTGAAAAAGTGATTTTATGAAAAGAGTATTCAAGCTAACTTCATCACTGTAAGGGTTCAGTTACAGTGCCATTGGTATAAAGCTTGAACAATGAATTGTGGGAAGCCAACACTCCGGGAAGGACACAGAGCATCAAGGAAACAAGGCGTGTAAGAAATTTACTGTCCTTATTAGTTACAATGTCTAAGTCAGACCTGCTGACACACAAAATTGATGCCATAGTGATATCTACAGCTATAGTTCATATATTGCTGCTTGTGAGTGCTAGTGCCCAGGTGCACAACTGTATTCATGATGGTGCTATGAGGCATCTTCCCCATGTAGTTATGTTGATTTCAACAGGACCCTAAAAACTTTTACAGTTAAGCCTTGTAAATGGTAAAAGTAGCAATTTGCTTTTTCCTTGAAATAACTTCTCCAATAAGAAAGGTCTGTATGATAAACATATATATGCACTTATACATAAAAATAAATAAAATTAATTTAAAATCAAATATTGTAGTTACATATATACACACACGCATTCCCTCACACGCATAGACATAGCTAATTGTACTTCGTATATTCAATATTCTCTTTCAATATATAGTTTAGATGGTAGTTTACATGCAAAATATATCAGCATCATATTCCAAAAGTTTACTTTATATTGAGAAATACTATTTATTTTTGTTTCAGCTGTATCATCAAAATGAACTTTGGTGTTTTCCCACTTCTGTTGTTAGCAATTGTTTTATGCAAAAATAAACAGTGCTCCTTGACCTGCTTCAGGAAATAGAAGTTAAGGCAGAAGAAATCTACATTTTTTATTTGTCTTGTTTTTTTAGTCTTTGAATTAAAAACGATTTTTTTTTCTATTTTCAGACTTTGGCTAAACTTCAAAACACACACACACAGATCCACCCCTTATGGCTCAAATGTTGAATTTCATTATGTCTCTCAGTATTGCATACTCTGAGGCACTTGGTTTGGGGACTGCATAATCTACAAGTCCTACTGAATTTGCCCATTGAATCCCACTGAGAGGAAGCTTCACTAAATACAAGAAAGGTTTGAAGTCTCTCATGATAGCCATCTTACAGAACTTTCTGTTTCACCAAATCACTCCTGGCAAGAAAAGCTGAACTCCCTGAAAGGAAAAGGAACTGTTAACAATCACACAGTAACTACCAAGTGTATTATGTTTCAGCCATACAGCTCACAATGAGGACTAATTTCTGTAAATATCATTAACAAAAAATAAGGATTACATTGGCTTTTTTAATGAAACATCACTGCACATACAAACAGACAAGCTGCATGAAGAATATATGATTCGTAGCCAGTATCATCTGATGATATGAGCAGAGCAAAACCACCTTTTTTAATAGCAGAACAGGGGCAACTTATGATGAAAGCTGATCTGATGTTGACTACATGTAAGGCACATTAGCAATGATCTTCCCCTGACATAGAAAACCACCAGAAGTAATTGATTTTACCCATGTCTGGGAAAAAAGTTTTAAAAATTTCCAGTGCTCTTTAAGCACAAATTTATATGGAGTTACTCGTATATCTGTCACCAAATAACAATCAGTGCCAATAATCTTGATTCTTCCATTAAACATAATAGACAATCTTCTCAACAATGCAGAAAATTATATATGACTATTCATAAAAGAAAATCCTCTGTGCTTTGGCCAAAACTTTAATTTATATTGATCTACACATCTTAAATGTGGAATCTACACTGTAATTTCCACACTGTTTGTGTTAGAAGACAGGTTATAAATATGAAGATGAAAGCAATCTTTGTTTTAGATGAAAGTGTAAGCTGATAGTCTTATGCAGAAGACAAAAGCAAATCCAGCTTCCCTACCTCACCACCAAAAATTTTTTTGACTTTTCAATGAGCTTTTGTGGCACTGTGAATGATGCCAGTGCTTCTTACTGAAGCTCTAATTCCAGGAAAAAAAAATTGGCTCAGCTCAAATTCTTTCATCTCATGTTTATAGACATGACATTTATAGTGAAACCATTAATGTTAGTAAGCTTGCACCACATCCATCAAAGTAATTTCATACTTCTTTGAAGATGATTGATAACATTGACTTTTTTTCAGCAGGTTACAGATAGCATATACATAATTGATGCCTCAATTAATTTATGCAAACAAGTTAGTTTTTCCCCAGCAACATCTTAGACCGTGCTTTTGTACCATGTTGAAGGACAACATGGATCCTCTCTAATCTGTTTTGTAAGGAGTTATATGTCACATGACCACATCCTTTTTTTTGAATATTATTTTTGAACAATAAATTGAATAAAATAAATATTATAATTTAAATAAATTTTATTTAATTTATAAAAATAAATTTACATAAATATTATAATTTAAATAAATAAAAAATAATAAATATGAATAAAACTTTATCACTATATTTTGAGTAGAGATCTACATTTTGAATAATATTTCTTTGGTGTTTTGACAGCAACATTCAGATACTATTTACCACAGGGTCATTCTACTACGAATCATTAGCCTGATGCTAACTTGTGAGGTAAGTTTACCCACCACACCTGAAAAATGGCTGGAGGTAGCAGACATCAGGATGTCTCCACAGTATTATTTTAATGAAAACTGCAATCAGATTCCAAAACTCACTTTGGTAAATTATGACTGAAATTACTACTGTTATTAAAATTTAATTTTGCTGACAGACATCTTGTTGAACTTTACATCCCTGTGTCTCAGGATGGAGTTCTAAAACTGAGTATTGCTCTTATATTTAGAAAGTTTTGTTTTCTTACCTGTCCTGGTGCAATAGATTTAGAGGTGATAGATTTGATAGAATGACAATATTAGTACACAGTGCTTCAACATGAATACAATGCAAACAGCATTTTTCTATTATTTTGATTTTAGACCATTTTTATTTACTATATGCTGTCAAGAGAGCAGCTAACTGTGCTTTGTAAGTGACAGTAAATCTAACAAGACGCAGTCCTGGAACATAATCATTGTTTGTTTTAATGATTTGAAGTCATCTGTGACTAGGTCTTTTGTAGGAATCTCTTTTTTTTTTTCCCATAAAGTTCACACCTCTTTCACAATAAATTACAAATCCCTATCAGATATTTTAATGATTTTTTTCCACAAGCTCTATTTATATTTGTATTTGCACTAGTTTTTGCTTTGAATATGTGTGGACCTGGTTAACATCATATGCAATCTTTCTTAATTGTTGTATATACATTTACCATTTACAATGATGGCTACAAATAATTTTTCAGATTTTTTTCAGTGAGATTTTTCTAACTAGCTCTGTGAAACTGGAATGTTTTGAGGAAGCCTAAATCTGTGTGCTTTTCTCTAAAAGACTCTGCAGTATGATGGGCCTGGGTCAACCCGTCTGGAGAAGTGCATATGCATTACAGGTAGTAATATTTTGTGTTTCATTAACTTCTACTTGACTTGGAGAAGATGGCAAAAATGTGCAAACAAAACCAACCCTTTCACAGCTTCCAACTGAACCTGGGATTCAGAAAAGGTGTCAAGAAGAGAGTGAGATGAAATAAGGTCCCAACAAGCAGGAAAAAGGCCCCATCCGTTATTAGTAGAGCAAGCACTTATTCATCACTCTTCCATTAGGAATAGAGCTAGCAAAGGCAAAATTGAAGAAATCAGGCTTAGGTTTTGATACATTTCATAATTTATGCAAATATTGAAACCTCTCATTAGATCAGGGAATGGAAAGAGTTCTTTGGGGTTATTTTGTCCACTCATTTCCTCCAAAACTTGTAACTGTCTTTCTGTTCTTTCTGTTTCCCTATTTACATTTTTTTCAAAGCAAATATTGCTTTCTTTTTCTTTTTTAATGTAATCAGATATAGGAGGATAATAATACGGCAAATACATATTGGAAAGAACTCATTAATTGTGAGCTTTTTTCCGGATAGTACCTCTATTTTGTGTATTAGATCATGCTCCATTCTTAAACCTTTCTGGCACTATTATAGATTCATTCCCCTAAATATGTTTTCAGTGTGCACATGTTCTCAGAGCTTGGTGAATTTTTGCTATTGAGACCTCTAGTGATATTATTATGTGACTTTGCTCATTCTCTTATTCTCCTGCTACATTGCTTATAATTTCAAAAACAGAAGTTATAACCGTCCTTCTCTTTCTTCTTCCTTCCCCATCAGTGGCTTCCTGGAAGCTTTATTAATGAAAGCTTTTAGAGACAAATTCTGAATTCTTTAATTACCCTCCAGTCTTCAAGTTTTGGAAGATACTGTACTGATAGTTTAAGCTGTGAATCTACCAGTTCTTTTGCTATCAATGGAGTCATGGACAGGGAACCTGATCCTATGTATCTTATCCTGAAGATACTTTTATAACGCTGAAGAGACATTTTTCTAAAACTGAAGGTTGAAAATTCTGAATCATTTATAGACAAATACAGTGATAGGAAATAGTAATCAACTCTAATTTAGTGTTTACTTACTAGGAACTGAAGGGACAGTAGTAACAGTCGGAATTGCAGTTGGCTCTACATAGATACTTTCATTACACTTTCCCTTTGTCAGGCTGATGTCATCCAAGGCAATATCACTGGGACCATGCTTTTTAAAGCCATCAAAAATAACCTGATTTCATGAAAAAATAGAATTTTATAATTTAATTAAATATTTTTAAGCTTCCTATGCTGAATCATTCTGTGTTCTTTTTTGAATGCTCTTATTTCCACTGCAATCTTTCCTCACAAACGAAAACAGCACTGTGCAAACCAAGGGGAGCATTGCAAGGAATGCAGGAACTTGTTCATATAAATGATTAACATGATTTAAAACTATTCAATAACTTTGTTTTTTATGTATAAATACATGTAATTTTTGAAACACAAATTCTGTATCACTCATCTCATCAGTCCAAACTTCTCCTGATCTAATGGCCTATCTCCATGAAAAATTAAAATTTATCTCATTTGTTTGTTATTGTGCTTTAATATCCACATATTTAAAGTAATTCTGCTACCAAAGAATTTGTGCTGGTGAAATATGGCTAGATATAACACTCTTCCTGAGATCATAAAGCACACATTTGCTGGAAATCTGATGCAGCTATCACAGATTCATTTACTTCCTCAGATTCCTGGCAGTGCTTTTGCATCAAAACTGCTATAGCAGGACAAGCCATCCCAAATACCATAAAACCAAATTGTTTTCAATAGGGAGTTGCTGCAGGAATTGTCTAACATGTCTACTCCTTTTGTTTACAAACAAATCAGGTTGGTTGTTAACCATGTGGCACCAAATACATTTCCATCTGAAACATGCTTTCAGTAACTTACTCTGTAATTAATTAGTGGAAATACTTCTTCAGAATCTGAAGTCATTAAATTTAAATCTTCTCATGGCTAAGTGCCTCATTTCACACTTGCTGTCCAGATTTTAAACTCCACATCAGATTTTAATAGGCTTCGAACACCTTTGTTTTGTGGAAAGCTCTCTTCCATGTTAATATTGATTGTCCCACACAACATTAAGGTTTTGTGTTTTCTACAACAATAATACTTTAAATTCCAGAGTAGGGAAGTGGGGTGGGGGGTGACAATTCAAATGGGGACTTCAGTCTTCTGCATACTAACATTTATTTGATGGCATGCATTAGTAAACAGTACTAGACAGTATTTTGGAGCTGTGGATCATTTGGTTCATTTGGCAGAAAACTCTGATATCAGTTTAGCTAAAATAGATTTTAAAAAACACTAGCAGTTTAACAAACCTTAAAATCAGATGTTTCGTTTAAAGTTACTTGTCCATAATTCCAGTTGTTTCCATAGTTTCCTTCTTTCTGGAAAATTATCTTTTCCAAACCATGCTCGTTACTTACACTAACTCTTAAGCGGTAAACATTAGTACTGTACATGAAATACCTAGAGGTGGAAGAGCAATTTTGGTATTATTAGAACAAAGTGAAATTTCATGAACAAATATCAAGCTTTTATTTTATAAATGCTTTTATGGAATTAGGACTAATTTGCAGTTAGCATAAAAATAAAATTAATCCTATGTTTAGATTACACCTGGAAGTTTTACTCGTTACTTTGCTACGTTTTCTGCAGAGGCCTAGTTAAGCTTCATGACAAAAAATATTTCAGGGATTCTTATAATCATTTCTGTATAGAAATTAATATTGGCTGCAAAGTGAAAAAGAAAATACATTAGAGCTAACTGCAAGAATCTAACCCATAAAGGAGTCAAAGTTTCAGGCCTGGAGTTGAGACTTATCATGGAAATCCAAACAGAAGCAGGCTTGTATTGGTGGCACACTGACTTGGATTAATATTATACATGGAAGAAATCTATTTGGTTTTATTCTTAAACAAAGCATATATTTAGGAATTATTTAAGAATACCAAAAGCTTAGACAAGACGAATCTGAAGAGACCAAAGGCAAACTCAGAATCCGGACTCTCTCTTCTCTTAATCCAAGTCCTATGGGCGTTGAAATATAAAATCCTGAAAGATAATGAGCACATATTAGTCAATACAGAATTACTTATTTTTTTTAATGATATTTTAAAATTAGAAATAAAATAAACAATTTAAAGCACAGATAGTGTTGCATGACTTGAAAGATTCCTGACAAAATAAATGTGAATTATTATCCCAGGTTATATTAATCAGTCAATGACATATTAAAAATGAGCTTTTATGCTTATCAAACACTCCTCAGAAGTAGACATGAAATGGGAAACTAGTCCTTTTGAAGTCAGTGGGAGATCTGCCTTCTATTTAGTGAAGGCAGATTCACCTGAGCGATTTCTACTTAGTTTATAAAAATGTCTTCCTGTTTGACATTGCTTGTGATTTTGCAGAAGATTTTCCTGACATTTTTATAATTTTTATCTACATAATAATGGGAAATACGGGTTGTGTGTTGAGGGGGTTGAGGGAATGACTACATGAATATTTTATAGCAAGGTCAAGCATTATTAACAAGAAAAATACATTATTTGAGGAAACTGGGTTTTTAGATTTTTCTGAGTTAATTCCTTGCACTTGGGAATTTGGATTTCTTGCTACCGTATGGAAATGTGATGTGAGGTCTGGCTAGAGAAGCATTGTGATTTGTCACAAGAAAAGCAAAATTAAGGAGAGTTAAAAGTCCTAAAATAAAATTCTTGCTTTATTGAAATAATGGCTGTAATCTTAGATTTTATTCTGTCTATTTATCTATCTAATACCTATATATGCAAATATTATATTTACAAATAAATATAAATATAATGATATAATGTAAATTATATATACTATATTCCATTATTTATACTTCTAGATTAGCTAGCTTTTTCATTTGGGAGGTTAAAGTACCTGGAAATTAGTCTGAAATCTGAATCAGGACTTTCATTTCCTGTGTTGGCTTAGAAAGCATGCATTAAAGTATGCATGGTGTCTAGCTTTAAGAAAATGAACATAGCCTTCTTTTTCAGAAAAGGGCTTCATATAGTCAGAGTGACAGTTCCTTGTCTTTCTTTCATCAATTCTCTCAGCATTCAGAATCAATTGTTGTGGATGTATTAAGTTCTTTGCTTTCCAAGAGCATCAAACCAAAAATACACAGTCTCACTGAATGTATGTAATAGCTAGATATGATGATGCAGCTCACATTTTTACTTCAAATGCAGGTTGCAGAAATTTGAATATTCAATATAATAGCAACACTGCATATAGCTACATTACATATGTCAGCTTAGATCTAGCACAGTGAAACAAAGAGCACGTAAAATAAATTAGCATTTCCAAGAGAGCTAGAAATTTCTGTCAATTGTCTTGTTAAATAAATTTAATATTCTTTCATCTGATTTGCATTCTAGGAGTCAAGTGGGAAGATATAACTGTTCTGAAAATTGTTTAGAAAACGTGCATTTACTCAGAGACAGATGAATAATTTCTACCCAATAATGTGCTGAATAACATTTTTCTTTTCCTGGGAGTAACTTCTTCCAGAATAATTTGAAATTTTTTCAGTTATTTGTCACTGAAATAAGCTCTGTATAAATCTTACATAGAATACTTATAACAATTACAAAATCCATATTATGTTAATCAGTTTTAGCTGAACTGACAAATCAGCTGAGAAAGAGATTGTTTGGTTTTCCTGCTGAAACATTCATGATACACATTCAGAATCTGATTTCTATCAGTATTGTCTCTTTAATTGAAACCCACATTTGATATGATCAGTCTTACAATTAAGTCGTTTTGCTGTAGCGGTTGCTGGAGTGTTTTTATGTTTTGCACATCTGTAGAAAATCTGTATTTGGTGTGCCATTCTAACTGGGGACACAGACATTCTATGCACCCTGCAGGTCAACTTTATGTTAAAATTATTCTGTGACCATCATATGGGTGTCACCAGTAGATAGGGATGTGATAGAAGTGACTTCCCTAAAGTGTAACTATACTTTTTTTTCCTTAAGGTAAACATGCAATTATTTGACCTATAACACTTGCATAATAGAAGCTCCTTTCTCAGGTAAGGCACTTTGGCATATTAATGACATTGAAACTTTTCAATACCTCACACTTTAATCAGTTTATTTCTTCTTTTAGTTTTGGCGTATGTCCACAAGATGGCAATCAGTAGCATCAAATGTTTTGTCTGGTAGCCCTGGCTCATTTTTCTGGCAGAATAAAATTACATCCCAATAGTACCGCTACATAGAATATATTGTACATATGTGCAGTGGTATAATATAAGCTAAATCAAGCTTTTCCTTTAATCTACAAGCAACTTGTGTTCGATCTTACCTGACAGGTTGCCAAATGTATGATCAAAATCAGGACCACTCATAAAGGGAAAGGTAGGACCCTGAACTCTCTCCCAGTCTGAATCATCATCTAAATCTTGTATCCAGTAGCAAAAGCCATCTTCAAAAGTGCAATTGACTTTCTCATAATCTGTGAATAAGAACCTCTAGTAAATAAAAATGGTAGAGACGTTAAGCATTTTCTCAGAATTACGTGAGTGATGAACAATAAATTTTTCACTGTGTTTGAAAACTGGAGCCCACAGTGACTCAATTTCCTCTTCTATGCAGTATAATATAATTACTCAAAGAAATGCATCATTTGCACTTGTTAAGAAAATATATCGCTGAAGGTGCCCTACATGCTCTTTCACTCATGCATCAACTTTCTTTTTTGATCCTTCACCAGTAACATGGTGGTTGAATGAGAGACGACCCCTTGCATAGCTAGCACCAAGGGCTAACCCCACTCTTTTTTCTTTGCCAAGCTCTGAATTGCTCCAGCTGAAAGGGCTCACCACCAGAGCTGAATGCTCAGAAGTGCTGTGCCTCATGCACCCGGATGCCCTTCTCCTCCTCCTTCTCCTTCTCCTTCTCCTTCTCCTTCTCCTTCTCCTTCTCCTTCTCCTTCTCCTTCTCCTTCTCCTTCTCCTTCTCCTTCTCCTTCTCCACACCCCCCCCCCCCCTCCTTCTTCTCCTTTGTTCACATATATTTGCTGCAACATCCTCATCACTTTTCTTGGTATTTTGCTCAGTGTCTTTTCGTGGTGCCTTGAAGTGCAGGTCAGTCCCCAGCAAGGGCTTCCACATGACAAGAGTTTGCTGGCACCCTCCATGCTTCTTGCAGCATATCCCTTCCCAGTCACATTCCCTGTTCACATCCTGCTCAAGTTTTAGGAGCTGAAGAAGCGTTCATTTGTCCGATCTGCATCTAATTTTTTTTCCCGAATATTAAAGAACACCAGTGCATGAGTCCTATTGCTGAACTTTATTGTCACTGTAGATTTACTACACCTGGAATGTTCCCAATGCCTGTTTACTGAAGCAGGTGTTTTCCTGATTGTTAGCTTTACAGTTTGGGACTACTACTTGTGGCAATGAGTTAGTACACCAGAAACTCGGGAGAACAGGTTCTGTCAGGCGATCACAGAATAATGATTAGTGTCAGTGATTCAACAGCGTTCATTAGTGAACAATCTGATTGAGAGGAATTTGATGGAGATATGGCCAGTGTTTTACTCTTATTTAAATAGATTAACCTTGTAAGGCATTATCCTGCTCCTAGATCCAGGCCTGTAAACCTGTGGACAGTCTTCCTGAAATCAGTGATTTGATCTTTAATATAGTATGAAATTTCTCAAAGTGGATCTAGTTGGTAGAAAATAATGCTTCTCTTTTCACCTCTATTTTGTCAAACCTAATATACAGTTTCACCAAACTTACAGGATAACAAACAAAAACACACACACAAAGACCACTTACTGTTTAGTTCATTTGCGCTAAATGTGGTGTACGTTGCATAAAAGCCATTGTAATTTTCAGAATAATCGGATATAAACTGTGCTGTAGCCTCATGTGAAAAAATGTAAATTGTCTCAGGATTAGTCCCTGACAGGGAAGCTGAGAATAAATAAAGAATAACATAGTCAGAGAGTAAACAATCCCATGCACATTAAAATCCCCAGTGCTGTCAGAAAAATACAGTGGATTAGCATTTTGAGTCTTAAAGAATACTTTCCCTCTTGCTGTGATCCTGCCTACAATAACTTCAAAACCCTGAAGGCATTTAGGTGTTTGGCTGCCGTATAAGTATTCTGCACATCCCATCTCACATATCCATCAATATGGATATCAACTAGTGGAGAAACATCTCTTATGGTACACATATTCAACACTATAATCTTCATATACATGTTTATTATTCTGTAAATGTTTTCAAAATTTACAGATATCTACTTTGACACTCTAGAATCAGAGCATTGATTATACATTTTTTTATATATACTTACTCTCAGAGTTTAGTAATTAGCACATACACTTACAGATACTCAAAGAGTAAGGAAACTGTGAAATTACATAGGAATTTCATTTTGTGATGCATACTTAAAGGCATATAGCACAGGATCGATTGCAATGTCCTGAGAAACGACTCGGCAGGGTGCTAGGTAATCTCATCTAGGCTCCATTTTCCATCAAAGCTGGACCAGAAGATCTTTCAAGGTCCTTTCTGAGGTGGGCAGTTCTATGATTCTATGGGACAATGTATCTAAATTTTGACTTTAAATTCCAAATTAATTTAAATCCACTCATATAAATTCAATATGTGTGAAATGAAAGGATCGATACAAATCATACAGTAAAATAGTTGCTTCTCCATCTAAAGCTGATATGATACTAGGCAACAACAGTTAGACTAGTGACCATATTCAGGCTAAAGAAAATCCTGAATTCCTCACTGTTCTGTGACGGTTTTTGCCTCCACTTTTTCTGTTCTGAAGTCCTTGCCCAGTTTTGCATGGATAGAGGGTCTTTGCTTTTTTGAGGAGGATCTATTTACCTAGTTGTAATACTATATTTTTGAAACAGTGCCCAATTATTAAGGAAAGATGATGTGCATCATCTTTCACACTATTAATTATATATGCGCTATTTTCTTTCCTCCTTCTCAGGTTCTTTTACTTAAGTGGAGAGTCTTAATTTGGAAATGTCTTATAGTCCTTTCCTCTATATTTGCTATTTCCAACACCTGGAAATCTGCTGCTCAAACTCTATTTATCTTCAAGTACATATTTTCCACCTCTGATGGAATTCATCTGAATAGACTGAGTCCTGTGAAAAATGGGCAAAACCCTAGTTTTCCAGAATAAAACATAGGGACAGAGATAAGGTGTAATCAATATTTCAAGGTCTGAGGAAAGCAATGCCATGTTTGTAATGGATTTCAGGGAGTATCACAGTACTTCTCCCAACAGTTTCATTAAACGCTTTCATTTGAAGTTACAGGATCTTCTAGACAACATATTTCCAGTAAAAGGTGGACTCCACAAGACCGTGGCTCTGGTCAAGTCATCAAGATTGTTCAAATAAGATATTAAAAAAAAGTAGAGATTTTTTAATATATTAGTGAAACATTTATCTGGTCACTTCATAAGAGTAGACATGTATATTGAGATCAATTGTCTAACAGGGTAACTTTACACAGATGCATTCTTCCACTTAAATGTAGGCATGCAATTTTTTTCATTTAAAATGAAACATTCATTTAAAAAATCTTATTTTACCACTTAAATATCATTAATAGAAAAAGTAATATTAGCTGAAAAATAACCTTACCTCTTAAAATCTTGTTTTGTCCTATACCTTCAAAAATATTTAAAATGTCCGCATATTGTTGAGTATCAAAAGAAGTGAAGTTCAGTTTAATGGATAGCCCTTGAGGCACTCTAAGATAACAAGAGAAAAACAAACCACAAAACTAAAAGTCATGTTCTAATAATCTTTTTTTGACTGTAGTAAAAGTCATTGTGTGCTTGAATGATGTTAAGTTCAGAAATGATGCAAAATTACGTTGATCAAGATTATTAATCAAGATGACCTATTTGGCTAACTTCTAGTTTGCAAAATTACCAAAGGAATAGGGCATAAACCTTTTGTAACAGTACAACTACTCCTTTACTCACTGGAGTTAAGTATATTTTAGGAACTGAATATTCTAAACTTCAGAATGTGATATTCAGCTGAACAGTTTTTTGTGTGTTTTTTTTTTTTTCTCTGCATCTTATTAATTTACAGTTACTTTTTAATACATGTTATTAATAGATAAGATCTCACTGCTCAGGTAGACTTCCTAAAGTCAGAGAAACAGTATCATGTATCAATATGGATAGCAAGATATCAAAATCTGTCTCCTGAAAATACAAAATAATGTCTCTTATGACAAAACCAGGATTTGCATGAAGATTTGAGGATCTCAAACCCACTGTTTGGGAACATATTATCAAACCTAACCATCACTAAGTAAGTTTAATAACAAAAGTCACCTTAACAAAGGTGTGAAAAAATGCTGAGTTTTATTTTGCTTCAGTTATATTCTTTCACTAATCTATACTTAAGTAGTTCTCCCATTGCCTTTCCACTAAACATATATGGTAGTCCAAATTCTAAAACTCTACTATCACAATCAGCTTAACTTTCTATACCACTGTTTGTTGTTTTCTGGAACTGAGAGACTCAATGAAGAGAGCTTTTCAACAGCAGTCTGCTAGTGCTTGTCAGTACTGATTAGTAGAAAGTGTGAACTAAGTATCTGAATTTTTGCATTTGTTTTTTGTTGTTGTTGTTGTTGTTATGTATTTCTCCATAAGAAAAAACATCCTTGGTTTGAAAAGAGCAAAATATATAATCTTTCAGGAAGTTAATCTTTCAGGGAAATGTTGAGTATACTGCTCATACTTTTAAAAGGGGAGGAAATTACATCTTCACTTGGGGAGGAGTTAATGGGGTGAAAATGTAAAAGCTTTTCCTAAAGGCAATGGGAAAATCTTTCTAGAAAAAGAAAGGCAGAAGAGAAATAAAATTCTGGATGTATTATAGGGTGACTTTTAACACATTTTTATAGGGATAATAAAAATAATAGGACAAAATGTCTCTCATTTCTTGCTGGGAAACCCAAATGGTTCCCTTATAGAAACAATTCTGCTTGAAAGGGAGACTAAATTTGAGCACAACATTGAATTTTTCAGGCCTTTACTGTCAGTGTTGCCAGAATTTTTAAAGCAGATAACTGGAAAATAAAACCAGAGGGTTGTTTTTGTCATTGATCAATCTGTAATTACACAGATCTGTAGTACCTATACTATATTGTTTGCAATTCATAATTCTTTCCAAAATTAAGCTTTTGTTAGCTACATCTCTGGTATAGATATCTACCTAATACAATGCTGCTTCCAGCTATAGAAGTTTTTGAAGCAAAATTAACAGCTTAGAAGGAGGTAGTTCACTTAAGACACGATTATTTATTGTGCTCAAAATCTACCACACTGTGAACTGAGGAACAAGTCATGCTTATGTTCTGAAGGTTATAATCTTGTGTTTTTCCTATATTTTAAAGCCAGGTGTAGCTGGTAATTATTGGTGAATAGTATTGCTGAAGATGAGAAGGAAAAAATGTACTAAACGGAAGGAAAACCATGACTTTTTCCTGAAGTGTCAAGGTGAAGACAAAAGTCCTGAACAAATTCAAAGGCTAGCACTTTCACAGGAGCCTTGGGGATGACAAGTTCAAATCTTACCCAATTTTAAAGGCATTTCCTTAATCTCCATTGAAACACTTCTACCAAATTAATATTTCTCAGAATCAAAGAATGGCCATTATTACAAAACCATAATAAGAACTACTGCCTTTCAAAGCAGTAACTTCTGAATTGGCAGTCATTATAGGGATTTTTAGGAGCTTCCAACTTACAATCATCTAATTTATTTTAGATGTGTACTTTAGGATGAGATTTATCACATACTAAGTTTATTGTTTTTTCTCCCTTGCCCATGAAGTGGACCTAGAGTGTCAAAGTCAAATAGCTGTCCCTCCCTGTATGTAGGTATCCTGGATTATTCAAATTCTACTTCTTGTGCCTAGGGCTCCAAAGGCATTTGGTGCTATTTTGTCAAATGATACTCATATGCTTTTAAAACCTATCCTGAATGACTTAGGAGCACAAGTCCTGTTAACTCCCATATGAAACTTGTACCTGTAAATGACACTGGAATTCTTGAAAACTCCATGTGTTAGTAACATTTATGTCATATAAAACCGTTAGCTAAAGACTAGTATTTACTGTAATAACTTGAAACAAATATTTTGCAATTATTTTGTGTTATTAATTTTGAGCTTGCAAGTATGTTCCTGTGCATGCATGTAACACGTGAGATTTCTCAAAATCATACCTAGGAATTTTTGTAAGTGGGAAAATTATTGATATAGTTACGGGTTTCAGGCGTGCAAGTTTTTAAAGAAATGTTACATAAATACAAAGGAGAAAATGCTGTTACATATTGTCAATGCTAGCGTGTTTGGGAATAGAAACAAATGGTATTAAGTTGATGAGCAGGAAACAGTATCACCTCATAATCAAAAGAGTGTTAGGTAGAAAATTATTGGAAAATGGCTTACAGTATAATCCATTGGCAAATGATATTTGCGTTATACGGTTTTGGGTAATTCATAGAGTGAAAAAACCCGGAGGAATCAGTCAACATAAATTTTCCATCACAAACTGCAGCTGTAAAGATATAATGAAGAACATTTGTCAAAATGCCATTTGAAAAACAGAATCAGACCCAAAATGAGGGCAATTTTAGATATTCGTTTGCATGGATTACCTTGGAAATGCTTTGTGGGCAACAGTGGGAAGACAAAGTAAAACACACTACCAGCTTGCTCCCACTTCTAATTCCTGTAACTATTTGACCTCAAAGTACTATATGACAAAAAAGACAGTACAGATAACTCACTTGTAAATTAGAGAAAATCCAGCTAATCCAATCTAGACCAAAGCAATCCAAATAACTAAAATCCAACAGTTGGATTCAACTAGTCCAACTCTCTTTTGTTTTATTTTTTACATTCATAAGAAAACAGGATCTTGCCTTAACAGTTATTATCTACAGCTACTTTAAATCAGGAAACTATGTTGCACTATCTGAAACAATTTGATCCCATGTGAATAAAAGCAAGAAGGGATACGGTTGACTATTGCTATCTCTTTTATGAGCTTCCTAGTTCCTCGCGTTATATATTATTAAGTACTCAAAGAGATAAGTGGCTGTCGCAAGTTTCCCGCCAGTTATTGAATTAATTCATTTGCGGAAAATGTCATGCATCATCATAGTTTTTCAAAAAGCTTTTATTAGTTTTGTTTCCTTGGTTCTGCTATTTCATTCTACACATGTTCTTCAGTTTAAAAATCAGTTATTTCAAAAAAAAAAAAAAAAGCATTTTTAAGCCTCAGCAAGATTAGAAATGCTAATTCACATACAGTTATTTTATTTCAGCAAACACTGAAGCACTGTTGAAGTTTTTGCTGCACCTTTTGAACAGTATGTTAGGAATCTGAGGATGGGCTTTCTTCAGTTTTTTTCAAAAGCATCATAGAGCTTTCAAATAAAGATAAAAACAGTAGCAAAATCATCAATTTGAGGCAGATAATCAGAGCTTTTCATTAACATCAGAAATTAAATCATACCTATAATGACTATCCAAATTACGAATAATCAATCACATTGAAAATTAAATGGAAATTTTATTGAGCATAGTCCTCCTCTGGGAAATGATATATACAATGATCAATCAAAGCTCCTTGTTTGTTCATTTTATAAGTGTAAAATTCTTTCTGACTACCACTGTAGCAAACACAACATATAACTTAAGCTTTGTTTCAATCAGGCTCAGGCATGCATATTAAACAAAGACTGTGCAGAATGAACTTCACTAATGATGGTAAGTCTAACGCATGAGCTGGAAGAGAAAGATACTCCCTTTTGCAGTCTTCATGGCCTTTGAGAGGAAAACAGAACACATCAGATTTTAAATACATAGAGAAAAAGGGCCCATGAAAAAGAGAGATGCTATTCTATACAACCTTTTATCAGAATAGACTACAGCTTTAGAGCCAGGTATTGTTATAGAAGTACTTTTTCTGTCCGTTTTAATTCATGTGTTTCCTAGCCTTACCAATGGGCTGTTATTTACAACAATTTTCCATTGCGAGCAATAAAATCAGCATGAGAAGAAGGAAAGTGCCCAGTTTCTTATTAATGAAGTGTGCAAAAAAATGTGGTACTGTTAACAAGTGGTTAACAAGAGACATCCTGATCTAAAAAGGAACTCCTGCACTGGCAGTAATAAAAAGAGCTGTAGCATACTATTCTAATAAAATTAATGACAAAAGTTTGCTCTTGTCAGCAGTTCGTTTCTGTTCTTCTTGTTTGCTTTTATTTGTTTCTTCTTATCTCTTAAGTGACAGCAAGTAACTTGAAACAGGACAGAAAGATTCAGGCAAAAGTCCCTAGGCTGCTTATCTGCAGCCTAGCAACGGTCAGTGCTTAGTATCTCCGGAATAAGCAGGAAGATAGCTGGGACTGATCCTGTTTCCCTGAAGGACCCCCCAGTGCTTCCTCATTGCAGGGAGGAGGCAGCTGTGGTCAAAGGCAGGCAGGGTCACAGAACTCATTACATTTCTGCCTCCTCCTGGAGCCCTCAGAAAAGCCTCAGTTGTTCTCCTAATGAGACAGGAGACATCTTTTGTAGGAAACACTTTCACTGCTTCCCCCACATGCATCTTGCTGTCCGTTTCTATTTACTTATGTTGCATACAGGGCACGTTAGGAGGGATTAATCCTATTATCCTTGAATTGCAGGGAGAAGCTCCCCAAACTGGTCAGATCAAGCCCACATATTTTGCTTGACAGGACCTTTCTCTGCCAAGGGCAGTATATTACTTCCCAGCTTACGTATGATTAGTCTCTCTCAGTACTGTAGTGATGCTGTGAGGTAGGTAATCACAAAATGTTAGCCTAGACATATAATAACTGCAAAGAGAGTCTGCAGAGAGAAACAGCTCCTGGGATCAGCCTCCAGCCTCCCTTTCCTTATACTTATGTGCTACATGGCTCCTTTTCAGCAATGCCAGCCGTTATTAATAGACGCTGTTCAGACTTTGACATTTCTCTAGAGACTTTTTCATTTGAATTACTAACTGCACTTTTGCAATGCCTTTTGTTACTGCACTGCATTGCAGAGCCAGAGAGAAACGTAGCAAGATAATTTTAATCAATAAATCAAAAAAAAAATGAAAGTGTTCAGTTGTCTGAATCTCTGCTGAGAATCTGAACTTTTACTGAATTCTGTCTAATGCAGGCCGAGACTATTAAAATTCACCCTTGTGTCCTGTGTTTTAAACCCACTACCATATTCTAAAATCAGAAGTACTAAAGGGAATAATAATCAAGATGAAAAAACAAACCAAGTTATTTAAAGGGCACCAACTCTTTTGTGTGCAAGAGCACTTGTAGTATGAATCACAAATTGGCTGTAAATCTCATTGTGAAACTCTGAAGCACTTCTGAAAATCTAGACATTTTTAGGTTTCATGTGACTGGATTGAGTTACTAACTAGGGATGGGACATAAGCGAAAAATCAAAGAGGTAGAAAAATTAGCAGGCATCCCAAATGTGCATACAGCTTATTGCCACTCATTCCACTGGTTTTGCAAAGTCTGCTAAGAAATCTAAATACAGAAATTTGGAAAAGCTCTGAGTTTTTGGATGGAAAAATTTAAAACTGAAAATGTAACATAAAAGTCATGCAGCAGCAATTTGTCCTCCAGCCAGAGCTGTATTTCTGTAAGATTATGAGCTGAAACTGATAAACTAATGAATGAATTGCTTGGAAATACCAGGCATCGATGAAGATGAAAGGGGCAAATCGTCTAGCTCCCTGAAGTGGACTGTAACTGTAGCTAGTTTTCTTATGACTTTCTGTCTATTTTTATTTGTGTGTACATTCCTGAAATTTTCATCTGTTGTACATACATTTTAGTGACTGTTAAAACGCTGATTAATAATATCCTCAATTACAGAGGAGCAGGGCCTTCACAACATATTTGGCAGAGATTCAGAAAGAGATGCAAATCAGATCCGAAAGATCCAAAAGCCATGTGCATAAGAAGCTATGCCTCAGCTGAAAAACTGTACTCAAGCACAATTCATCACTTAAACCACTGTCTAGCCTCCAGGGCACAGCTGAGTTATATTTACCTAGCTTTGACTGCAAGTGGATGAGCTTATTTTTGTCTGTATCTACCAATCTACAAATATCAATTAAATTCTGTCCTATATAACAGGTCTGACCGTAATATCTTTAGTAAAATGTGAGCAAGACTTGTAAACTCAAATATAATCACTCACAGTAATGAAAAAGCACTCATTTTGATGAGGTGTCTAATACCTCTGTTTCTAGAAGGATCTGCACATTTTTATTTAGTTATATCTAAAGTAAAACAAAATTAAAGAAACGAAAACAAAATAAACAAATACCACAAACAAAATCCGTGGCTCAAAACAGTATGATGGTAGAAACAATGACTAAATAACTCTTCGGGGTTGTGCTACCTTAACGCTCGCAGTGGAACAAAGGTCTAGCTGAGGCTACTTTAGGACCTTCTGATTTCCTCAGCTGCAGTGGGACTTGCTCAGAGCACATCATTGTTATGATGTAGCTGGATGCAGCTGTTATACTAAATAGACATGTGGATGTATTTCACTGGATATTCTACTGAAGTTTTTTGATGGGTTTTCCCCCAAAAGTTCAGCTAAGTCTCTTTTCTGAGTTGGCTGTACTCAAAAAAAATAGAGATGATAGGCCTACAATTCACCTTTTTTTTTTTTTCTGAAGAAAATTCCACTTCTAGCAGAAGGGGTCAGCATGTCACCAGCCTTCAGAAACAGGCTTGAAGATTTTTTTAAAAAAATTGGTCTTTTACTTCCTTGTTTGTTTTTAAACCAGAGCCCGGCACTTTACATGTTTCTGAAAGCTCAGACCAGACTGTCCCCACCATTATTCTCAGGAAAGCTCAGGACACTGTTCTTACAGCAGAAAGGAAATGAACTTTCCAAGTTTCCTGCACCGAATTCTACATTTAAAAACCAAACAAACAAAACACTGAGGGAGTTAATTGTTCCAAATTCCCCTAAAACTTTTGCAAAGTCCTTTTTACAAGAAAACTTTGCAGATATTAACTGAGAGCAGAGACTGTGAAGAGCAATGCAGACCACGTTAACACACATGCCTCCCCACCAAAAAGCTGCATATGCACTTTGGTAAGCGGCAACGTAGTCAGACTCCTTGACACAATTTCAGAGTGTGCACTGCTGCATGGAACAGCAGCCGCTCTGCACAAAAAAGTGCTTAGGGAAACTGGGCAGTTAAATAAAGACAAATAAACTCACTGGCACTGAAGGATATAAACTTTTTCCACTAAACACTAATCAGGTTTCAAGTTTGTAAGATTTTCATAGAATCACAGAAGGGTTGAGGTTGGAAGGGACCTCTGGAGTTCACCTGGTCCAACGCTCTGCTCAAGCAGGGCCACCTAGAGCCAATTGCCCTGATTTTCACGTCATCGTCTTGCATCTCACTGTGGTGCCAGCAACTCAAACATTTGTGTTGGAGTCAGACAGACACTCCCATTCCCTAGCACTTGGTGCAGTGAGATGCAGATGGGAGGCCAACAGAAAGAGTTAGAGTTCCTGACAGGGCTCCATCCTGCAGTGGCAGCAGTCACACTTGTCTGCCCTGGCTGTAAAATGCTGCCATTGCCCACCAGCCACCCCCACCCTCCTTAAGTTTCTGCATGTACAATATCAATGTATCTGCATGTACATAGTAACCTGGAGAATGCTGTTTGTAGTGTTCTATATGATGATATTCTCCATGCTGGAATCAAAAGAGAAACCTCTCTTCTGACTCCAAATATGCCATTAGGTGGTGTCTGATACTAGGTAATGTGACTTCATATCTGTATAGGGTCATCACTTTAATTTATATTTGAAAAGAACATTATTTGATTTTACTGGTACACAACTACACATCAAATGTCTATATTATTTTATAATTTACATTATATTAATGTATAGTATTAACATTTATGCAGTAAACAATTTCTGTATTATTTTATATTAATATAGCCAGATTGTAGTATTTCTTCATTATTTATTAAACATATTCTTCATTAATGAGAATTTTAAAGAAAATTGTTTCCATTTACTAGATAATGCTTTAACAATCACTCACTATTTTTAGTAGAATTGATTTGGACTTCACTGTGTGGTTTATTGCCTATAAACTATTTACAAACTACTGACAGGTTTAAGTATGTTTAAAAAGACTGCTTTACATAGGTTTACATTCTTACCACATCTTTTTTCAGATTCATCTGAACCATCTGGGCAGTCCAAGACTCCATCACAAAATAAATCTTTTCTAATGCAGGTTACACCATCATCACAGAGTTCATCAAGTGGCAAACACTCAGCTGGAATGTTAAAGACAATAGCAATAACAGCACAGCAGTAATATAGTTTCACTATAAAGGAAAATTGACTTACCTCTGGTTACTTTACACAAATCAAATCAACCACTGTATTGCGTTTTACAAAACTGCATTTTTGGAAGCCTGGAATGAAATATCATATACTAAAAAGATAAATGTGGCACAGAACAGAGGAAGTTCTCAGAGGTGACATATTTTTTGGATACTATGCTTGATGTAGGGCTGGAAGAAAATTTCCATGAATTCCCATTTCCTTCCTCTACCCAAATAAACTACTTTATGCAAAAATAAATTACATTTTCCAATTTCTTATGCTTGAATAACATGAGAAAACTGTACTGTGGTTTAAATAACAGTGAAATATCTCTGGTTTTATTTGAATACAATTTATTTTAGTTTCTCCAACTTCAACACATCTCACTGTTGCACTTCATCATACTAAAGAATCTTGGGTTTTAACCAGTGTATCTTGAAAATGAAAGCCTTTAAGACTTGGAAATACTGGGACTAGCAGAAACACTACTCTTTTCAGATTTGCAAATTAAATTTATAAGTCAAGAGCAAATATCAGCAAAAGGAATATATGGCCAGAGCCTTAAAATTGTGGAAGCTCACTAACAGTGTTTTCTTAGACAATAAATGTTCATCCACTGCAAACATGCTCTTTTAGTCTTTAGGCGGTTTTGGTCTTAGACATCTTTGTAATTCAAGTAGGTCCTATTAAAGTGAACAAAACCACGTAGCTAAAATAAACTGTGGATAACTACTAATTTAAAAATTATTGAAAATTGCATTAAATTCTATGGAAACTATTCACCTAGCACTATACATGTTGTTCCCTTTCTTTGCTTCAGTAAATGCTTACTGGAAAAGGCAAAAATTTCTTATGCAAGAGGGGAAAATACTAATTTGCGAAACTGATCTTGCAGCCTCTAACCATTACTGCTTGATTTATTTTTTCATAAAACTGTTAGTTCTGTAATCAGATTAAGTACACACTTGTATGATATTGTATTGTATATCTGTATAAGTGACAAAGACTGAAATTGGTTTGGATGTATTGTAGCATTTCAAAGTGCTTTACAAAACACTTCCAGTGTTAGCAATGCAGTGCAAAGCAAAAGAGCTGCCATTTTGCATCCAGTCGGTAACTGAAGCAAACCAAACATACTTTAGTCAGGTGTTGGAAGTGTTACAGTAGCAATGACTGAATTGCCACAAATGAGCAGAGATGAAACTGTGCATTTTGGCCCAGAACAAAAACCAGCTGATAATCTAGGAATATGTTTTGCACAAGCCCAATATGCAAGTAAACATTGTTTGCATACAACATATTCTGTTCTAGTTTTGTTCTTCGATTCAGAAAACTAACCAGCATTGCCACCTACTGGATAGGAAAAAATGAACATTTTCTAGTAAAACATTCGGACTTCATTTTTTAAACAGCAAATTACCTTAAATTGCAATGTAATTGCTATACTCAACTAAAAAATGGCAGTAAATACATTAGACGCATTTGAAAATGTTTATAAATGTCATATGTATTTCACCATTTAATAAGGGTAGGGGAAGTTTTCAAACATCTTTGGCTTTCTGTCCATTGGAAGTCATGTGAGAGTTTGCTAACAGCTTTGAGGTTTTTTTTTTTTCAAAAAGCCACAAGAAATATTAGGAAACAAAAATGAGCAGTCAGTATGAGTGTCAATATATACATCAATATACACAATTCATATACCATTTTTGTAGAATATACTGTCTTAAAAGTCCCTTCTCTTTGAAGATGTCTCCTTAGTCAAATCAAAGGTAAACCCGCATATTGTGTGTTTGTAGGAATGGGATGTGAGAATTCAATTATGAAAGAAGAGGCTGTACTCAGACAGTGTAATTCAAAGATCTCAGACTGTTCCATATAACTTCCCTGCTTCTCCCCATATGTAGTTACCTACCTACAGTTGTTGAGGACTTGCTTGTGGTGAGTTGTCCTGAACCTAGGCAAACACAACTCAAGGTTAGAACTCAACTTCTTGCTCTCTGGGAGCACCTTTGCAGTCGCTTGGGCAGAACTAAGCAGCAGCTAGTCTGCTTTTATATATGCATTATTTGCTGTATCCCCAAATCCCAGCTTAGGTAATGATATGGTAACACCAACCTGAGTGGCTTGATCCTGAAGGACAAATTCACAATAAACATGAGAAAAATAATGTAGACCCCAAGTGTATTTTAAATCTCATTCTTTTAGCTCCAGTCACATGCTTTTAAATAACTTCAGAAGACTTTTGAGTTTTTTTCTCATTAAAATAACAGCAATGTTTTCTTGTCTTCCCCTGGTATGTAAAAGTTCTGACCTGAAGTTGGTGTCAGGGAGTATGTAATTAGACTCATGGCATCTGTTGAAAACAAGACAAGTTATGACAAATTTGATATTAATACTAAAATTTATATATACATTTTCTTATAAATAGCATTGCTCAATAAATCAGTTATTGCAGTGCGAGGAGAGGAGCCTCAAACCTATCTAGTATTTGTATATTACATATAGGCATACATACATATTTGTGTGTATACATATTTACACATGAACAAATGCCTAGGTACATAAGTATATTTGTATTAGTGATTGTGAACTGCAAAACATTCTGGAAAAACGGAATGCTTATTTATGATTGTTACAAAACAACTTCCACTTAGTGCTGCTCTTAACAACAATCACTGAGGATGCCGCTGGTGTTTCTGGCTCCCAAATAGTATTTTTTTTTCCTCTTTGAATTTGCATTAGCATCCCTGTTTGCTATTTTTACTTTCTACATTAAGACTCAAATATCTAAGCAGGATGATGATGTCCTCAGCTGGAAAAGATCCCCATGTCAATACAGTTAATGGATCCTGTGCCTTAGTTTATAAGATGAAGGTCCAGAAGGAATAAAGTGAGAGATGTAGTAAGGCCTTCTCTATAGTTTGTCCTCTATCAGTTTTGCTGGCAGACGTTGCTGATCACTGGCCATCACAGACTTACTTTTGTTAGCTGTTCTTTCTCTCCCAGACCTACAAGTGCACAAACCTGCATGAGGACTTCCTACAAATTTTCTATCAAACCATTCATATTTAGCAAACACTATTAAGCTAGGCTAGGCCATTTTGTATTAAATGGAGCATTCTATCCCAGCAAATTTAAGGACACAGTTCCTCTGGCAAAGAGAGAGGAGAGCCCAGCAGAAGGTGCAGGGAGAGTGTAGCTGCATGGACATACAGATATATTCAGAGAAGGAAGCTTTGTTCATACCTTCACAGTAGTTTCCAAAGTCTTACATACACGTGTATCTACCTGCATATCTGTCTATATATTTTCTAAAAGACAGCTATTTTGGAAGTAATGAAACATTCAAAGACCTAAAACATGGATGTGTGCATGAGCAAGCAATTCTAATGAAACAGTTGTCAGAAAGCTACGTCTTGAAGACTGTTGAAAAAAATTGGAATTGTTACAGGCACTCCCAAAAGTGCACACACAAGCTGACAGCAAAAGCCATAAAAGGAAAAGCACAGGACAGTGACAGAGGCATCAATGGCATAAGCAGAAATCACAAATGGTCAATTACTGTGAGATCTCACTAAAGTGACATGTGAGGTGGATAAGGATGGTTTTAGGTCAACAGAGCCAAACCCCAAACATCCAGCAGATGTAAACATACCAGATATGGTAAAACTTGGGTATATACCAGGATTCGGACTGAAACAGAAAGAGCAAGGAGGCAGCTAGTGTTAGCAAACACGAAAGAATAACCCCAAGCAGACCCTAGACCAAGGGGGAAGGAATCCACACCAAGAACATTATTCCTATTCCAGCCTGGGGTGCAGAAACTCCAACTCTTTTCCCCCTTCCTCTGGCACCTCCCCCCTCCTCCCAATTTCTTCTTGAGGTTGATTAGTGACATTGAACTTAGGACTCAGGGGAGCATTGAGATAGCACACCAGAGGTGGGGACAGATAGGAGAAAATTTGTATGTTAGCAGTTTTAATTGTATTATTTGGAATACACTGGGAATTGTGCATTTTGTACTATACATCTTAGGAGGCCTGTAATTAGACTAATAACTCTTTCATTGTTATGGCTGTAATTAGACTATCAATAAATACTTGACTCCTATATTCATAGGTGCATTTCTTTAGCTCGCATAAATTATGTGATGTTCCTGGTCTAGTACCCTGCCCCGGAGAATTTGTATGTGATAATTTGTTAGCAGTTTCTATGTGACAGCTCTACCTGCATCTCGTGCTACAAAGCACTTCCTGTATTATTAAGCAGTCTGACTGACTTTTGGCAGGTTTATACTCAGCGAATTTGTGAGACCAAGGAGTTAAGTCTACTACATACCCTATCGTCATAAGATGTCCAGTGATAGTGGTAGGAAAGTCTATCGATCAACATTATTCAGCATATTGGTAACCACAGCAAGACAGTAGTACTCCTCAGACTCATCTACCTGTCTAAACCTAGGAAAACTTTGGCTTGTGACTCAGATGGTTGATGGAGACTCAACTTTTGTTTTGATCCACTAATTAAGCTCTTAGAGCTTTTGCAAAGACTTCAGATCACTGCTTTCTCAAATGGTCAGAAATGATGAAAAGCTGCTATCACTGAATGGACCCTAACAGTCAAGCCCTGACTACAGGCAAAGAGCTTTACTAAATTACATCAGCTGAAAAGCAAGTCTTGTTTCTTCATGTTGTATTGGTTACAAAAGATAGTTTCTGTTTTATGAAAGGTACTGACCTGATGAAGTTAAAGGCATCATTGTAGTAAGATTTTCAACAGCTACTGGAAGAAAGCAAGTTCATTATAAACTTTTATAGCACAGTATCTAGTTTTACACAATTCAGAGAAAGAAAAGTAAAAAAAAAAATCGACTGTGGCTATTTCTCTTTGAATCATTATCAGTATCCCACTTCTCTCCTTTTGACCATCTCGCCCTGTTCCCAACCTTTTCTCAAACTCTATGATTTTCCTAAAGAGGAAATATTAATCTCTTTCAATCCTCAAGCCCTATTCATTGTATTGAATATGAAATGTCTTCATCTGGGAAATTTTCATCTTGGCACTTTTTATACTATCGAGATTTTCAGAGCACCTGTGTCTTATAGGACAGTATTTAGATCAGATGAATGAGTTAAAATTAACCTGGGATAATTTGCAAGAAAGAAAGTCACTTTTAATCACTGTGAAATCTGTCATTTCAAGCAAGTCACACCTGTGTTGTAGCTCCCTCCCTCTCTGAAACAGGAATAGGACTTCTCTTGCAGAACATACTGAGATATAGGATGCAAGAATGCCATATATGATTATGGTTGTTAACTAGTTACAGTTATTATTTTACTGAAGCACTCCCGATGGAAAGGACAGATGATATGCCATGTGAAAAGATACATTTTAACGATCCACAGCAAGAAAAATTTGGCTATTTCAAAGTTCATCAATATATATACAACCTTTTAAAAAACTCTTCATAATTTTCTTTGGTGGCATTTTTGAAGTATAATGAGCAATCACTTTCCACAGTGATATGCAGTTATTTAGAACAACTTCTTATACGTGGTGCAGGTAGTAAAGATAAATAAAATCAAGATTCAGAATTTAGCCTTTGAATATCTGAAGTACTTTGTAAAAAATGCACCTTTTAAAATAGAGTAAGACACATTGCACACCAGATGTACCACTCCTCTTGAAGCAATCAGTTGCTACTTAATAGTATCTCCAGCAGGTCCACAAATGTCAGCTAATCAACTTCCACTTCAAAGGTTTGAAATTACTTTTTATCCTCATCCTCAGTGAAGGTCCGTTTTGAAGTTTATTGTGGTAAAAACAAAGATTCCTATTGATCTTGTTTGGCTTCCACTTAGGCTTCAATAAATTCTCCTGTACTTACATAAACCCACTGTATTAGTATATTTGCAATATTCAAAACTACCTAGTCTTTAAAGTGACATTCCTTTTTTTCCAGTTAAACTTTATCTAAGCTTTAGAAAATACGAAATCAGTTCCTTGGCTGTACTTCTCCAGAAGCCACACTCTATATTCAATTTGTTGTTCTTACTGACATCTTTTCAATCAATGAGTCTTCACTCACTGTGAGGCTGAGCCATTTTCCTTATTCTTTAGCAAAACAAAATGATATTTGCATTTACTTATGAAACTGCACAGTTGGGATTTAATTGCTTTAATTTGAGTGATAACAAAATAACAAATGTTATGCTACATAAAAGAGATGAAATTGAGTGGTTTTCACTGGAAAATCATTACTTTGCCCTCCTTAGTGAACATACACAATGCTGACTCACACTTTCTTGTTGTCAAAGTTGTAAATGGTTCTTTCAGCTGCTACTGAATATTCTGTAATGGGGAAGGAGGGTAACCATGACCGTAAGTAACAATTCCTTTGCTGTTTGTGAGCCAAAGTTTTCATTCATGTTACCTGTAGTTCTCAAGGATTTATATAATAATAATAAAAAATGTTTACTAGCATTACCTGTGACTTGTATGCTGTTCACATCAATTTTCAATGTCTGGTTAGTTTTATTTGCGTTGATACCCAAAACCAGCTCATTTTTTACTTTCTCAACTGTTACCATCTGGGTAAAATAAAGATTGAAGATCACAACAACACTGGCAATACAAAACAGAGAAGGTGGTTAGTTACGCAAGTTAATGAAGTAAATCTGTATGACTAATCATCTAGACAGTATTTCGTTCCGTTTGCAAAGTCAGAGTATCTTTAAGTGTTGGCTGGCAAAGATGACACATAAAGAATCACCTCTTAATTATCAGGTAGCTTTGAACCTTGTAGAAACAGGCTTTTTTTTTCTTTATCTACTCTTATTTTCAGTGTGGAAAAAAAAAAACAAAATCAGAACAACACTCATATCAATTGCTGCAATGGACCTGAATTTCAATAAACCAAAGGAGAAGTAGGTTTATTGTTATTCAACGGGTCTTCTACTTTAAGCCCTAAAATATTGATGGTGAACCTTGAAATGTTGTGAGTATTAAATAATACATTCGTGTTACAAAAATATAATACAAAGTGATCACTTCTATAAAGCAAACCTCTTCTATGGATTCTGCATCTGTGAGGATCTGCTGTGTGACTGCCTGGATTCTCATAAGGAAACAGTAATGGCTGAGAGCACGGGTATTTTGAAACAAGTTGTTAAACTGCATTTAACTTCTATGAGGCCTGAATTTTATCCAGAGTGCTTTCTGTTTACTCTCTCCCAGACTTTCTAGATACTATTATTGAGTTTTATATTTGTAGCTAGATTAAGGTAGTGTCAAAGTATGATGCTTGCTAAAGATAAAGTTTTTTTCCCTTTACTTAAATTCAAGTGTAAACTTTTTTATTCTGAAGTATTTATGCTACCCAATTGCAACTGACTTAGTAGGGCTTTTTGACGAGGGGTGATTAATCCTGCCATTTTGCTGAGCATAGTTTGCAGTTTGCAGTATATGGAAACACTCTCATCTTTAATTTGTTACGTTTCTGATAACCTCTAGGCCATGCTGAGCAAACAAAAGCTTTTATTGCTGTTCTTGTGACTCAGTAGAGTTTGAGGGTGAAGTAACAAACAGATTACCCAAAGGGGTAAACAGTTTTTAAATGAAAAAAGTCAACTAGAAAATAATTTTGGGGACAAAGTAATATTTCAAGTATTATTTCAAAGTAGAAATGAAGACAGATACTTACTGGTATATTTAAAACCAGATCGCACATTAACTGAAATCAGATTTTCTGTGATTTCTGTGGTATTTGTGTCAAGATATGGGGGTGGAATTGGTTTTACCAAATATAGATGTTTACAGTGCAGATATTTAGATTCCTACTGTAGTTGATGGAAAGAAATAAGACATTCTTTGGTATAATTGCTCTCTCCCTATAAAAGGCACTTTAATTGACCGGACGAGAAAAATCTAAAAACCCATCATTTACAAAGAGTCTTCAGCAACTAGCTCAGAGTTGTCTCCATCTTTGATGCCCAAATTTTGATGGGAATAGTCCCATTCTTTTTGCAGAAACCAATTGTGCTGATTGGATCTACCTTCACAAGGACAAAAACCTGGAAGAGACCTACTCCTACCACTGTGTACTCCATTCCCTTGATGTTTTAAAATCCTTCATAAAGTGATTATACTCCACCTTTCTAGCTAATTAGGTTTATGCCTTCACTATTCCAGTCAAAAGATTGCTCTAATTCAAATCTGCTTCCCATTTTCAACATACATGTATTGACAGTTGGCTAATCTCCATTTTTCTTTTGCAAGCACTATCATTCAAATGAACTATGTCCTCTGAGTATTTATCCATTTTATGAATTTATGGAAAACATTTTTATCACAAGAACAGCTGGTATCACAGAATCACAGAGTTGCATCATCTGCTGACATGTAATGTGTATTTTTCTTAATTTTGTGTCTCACCTACAAGACAACTAATTATATCATTCATTTCTCAAGGTATTCCAGTTCTTCTAGAGTCTTAATATTTTGTCCTCTGTTTTATTCTTACCTATCATACTTTGTCATCACATCTTTCTTTATTTAAAACTTAAGTTACTAATGATAATGTGAGATTTGCCCCCCAGTCTAAGCAGCTTTCCACAAGCAAGCTCAGCACAAACTGATACCCTTTCTTTTCTAGCTAGTTTCCTACCTACTTCCCTGTCCTTACCTTTCCCATTTTTCTTTATAAATTGACAGTCCCAGGGACTATTACATCTTTTTTCTTCTAATGCTAAATGATGTTTTTGGAGGAAAGATATGCCTTGTAACTTCATACGCTCTTTCGAGGGCCTTATCCAATCTCTAATGTACTTTTTCATCTATTCTGTACACAGAAGAAATATCTAAATTAATAGGATCATTGTCTCTTGCACATATTTTAAGTAAACTTTGTCATATGCAATTACCCAGCCTCTGATTTCTTGAATCTTTCATGGTCATCTTCAGATTTCCTGTAGAAACAAAAAATCAATAAACCAAAACACAACACAAAAGCATATGATTCCCCTTGAGTTTATAATGTTGTGGATAGGATGGAAGCGTATTCTGAAACTGTTCAATAATGGGAGACAGTATTACAGACATTTTGCTGAATCAGGACCTCATTAAGAACAGTGCAGATGGAATTAACACTACAGACCTCAGCGCATATACTGGACTTTTTTCCCAGCTGGCCTTCAGTAGGACAACCAACATAATAGGACATTGAAAAATGAAGTCAAACAAGCTTTAATAAATGAAGAAGGTTGTACTGTAACTATTTTATGGACTCTTTAGGACACACAGTGTGTAGCTTTACCTGCTGTCAAATGACATACTCATTTGCTAACACCCTAAGGAATTTGAGTTAAGTGGATTCGTGTCCATAGGGACATATGAACGTATGTCAATTCATCTGAGTTTATGCCAGCAGATCTCTAATCTGAACTTTCTTCTAGATGGCAAGGGCCAGCAACCCTGCAAACACAGCACAACCAATAAACCTGGGGGGGGGGGGAGATTTTAGTAATTCTTTAAAATATAAAAGTGTCGTGAGTTGATTTTAGGGCTTAGCCTTACTTGTTTGGTCAAGGCATGGACATAGAGGAGTCCAAGAAGGAAGCTTGCCCAAGTAAACACATTGGTGTCAAACTTCCCACGGTAACATTTGGAAGATATAAGGTGTGATGGGAACAAAAAAGGATGTTTCCAAGGATCTCTTGAAAAGCAAGGTATTGGTCAGCACGGCTGAGAGAAATAGCTAAGTGAGGATTTTTGACATTTTTTCGCAAAGTTTAAGTAAACTGTACCTACTTGAACTGGGAAATTTCACATCTCTCAAATTCATTTTTCAGGTCACTTGCTTGAAAGACATTTTGTATCTATATGGAAAAGAGAAATCTTGAACCCATGTAATAACTAAAAATACACCCAGTTGCACATTGCATTCATGGTTTTAATACTAAATATTTTTTCCTTCCCAGATCTAGACTACAGAAGCAAACTTTTTCTTTGATGCTTCACTGATTTTCGCAAATAAGGAAGAAATTGAGTTCTGATCAGGCTTAGGTCCAGAAATATCTCTTTTTGGAGAGAGGAAAATGGCATCAATAGCAGGTCATGTTAGGAAATTAATGTACCTATCAAATATGCTTGAATCAAGCAGAGACCAATAGGTTCTTACCAATTGTTCAACATCAAACGCAAGGACTTTGAAATCAACTGACGATCTGTTTTGCAAAGCAGGAGTGAATGATGTCCCTGAGAGTATTTTAAATGTTCCCATGTAGCGATGAGTATTCCCATCTGCTTCAGCTAGATAATTAAAAATAAAAATCAATGTTTGAATTATATGGAAATAATTTAAAAACATTACATTAGATTTTGTTCCACAGATCATCAATACAACAACTTTCAGCTTTCTGTTTTGCTTTGCAATCAGAGATGTTTTGCCTAGTGCTGACTTTAAAAGTGATAGGCATTTTTCAATGTTTGCAATAGTCACGCCTGTAAACATATTTTTATTAACACCATTTGTCCCTGGTTCTCATTACTTTCAAGTCTGTTTTCAGTGCTGTTTTCCAGCAGCACTGTGAATAGATAAAGGGGACAATGGTATGTCCAGTTGATCTAACACAAGGGACAAAGATAAATGGGAAGAATAATAGTTTGAATTATTATAGAGTGAATTATGGAGGTTTTGTGTATTCTCAATTAAAAATATTAGGAATTATTACTTTACACTTTCTTATTAAATACTGTGCACTTTTTTATATAAATGTTCATTGGTTTTGATGACAGCACTGGAAACACTAGTGTCAGACTAGTTAAACTATTTTTGACCTGACCGTTCTTACCAATACATGCATGAAATGCTGGGAGGATTCTGAAGAAACTAGGTAACTGGTCCTTACTGCAAATTTATTCTTGATTTTTAATGTGTTACAGCATATGAGGTATGCATAAAGCAATTAATTAAACATTAAAAATATTTCCGCACTGTGTAACACATTGGAAATTTTCAAATAAGACTTGAATTAATGTGGTTGATAATGATATAAAATGCTTTTTGCTTACCAGTCACAGTACCAGTGGTATTTTTAGGTTGTGTTTGAAGGCATTAACATCCAAGACAAGTTTTAAGACAAAACCAGATAACTAATAAGTGCTATAATAAACAGCTTGTGATGAAGGCACAACCTAGTGACACCAATTTGCTACTATCAACTAGTAACAGCAGACTACTTTGAGCTTCTTTAAAGGCCATTTATCCTTACAGCAATTGCAAATCTGTTTAAACAAATGTTTGTAAATAGCAAAGGCCTTTTTTTGTTATGTGTGTCAAATATAATTTTTTAAATTATTGCTTGTACACGATTAAACTCTTGCTTATTTATCTTCTAAAACCTAAGTCATTAATTTAAAGCCTGTCTCTAGATGCAATAATATACCATCATTACCTTTAAGATCATTTTATTTTACTGGAATGTAATAGCATTCTGGTAAGAGGAGAGGAAAGTCAGCAGGGAGAACAACTATTAAAATGCGGAATGAAAAACGATAGCAACTAAAGGAATAAATATGAATATTCCAACAAAACAGGTTTTTTTAAAGTATGGCTTACAGCTAGTATAGTCTTCATGTACTTCAGTACGAAAAAGTATGGATTTTTGGTTAATAAGTTACTAAAAACTTCAATGTATCAGAATTATTTTTTTCAACTATAAATATCATTATAATGAAAAAAATGTGTTTCTTGAATCTTTTGCCTAACCTGTTTCCTTCACCCCATTTCAAAACACTTTTTCGCTACTAGCCGTGAGAGCTTGGTGGACCTAAGCACATTTCCGTCCAATCAAAAATCTAGATGTACTGGGGAGCCTAGAACTGAACACAATACTCCAGGTGTGGCCTTACCAGGGTAAAATTAACATACATCCCCCAGATCTTTAAACAAAATTTTGGTTCCATTTGAAAATCATCCTACACTGATTTTTGATTTGATTTACTTTGAATATTAGTAGCTTGATTCTATCACATTCTGAGCATTGGCTAAATATTAAGAATGACTTTATGTAAGGCTGGGAGCTGACTGTCTAATGCAGGATCTCTCTCACAATAAATGACTCTAAAATCATTTTTTATCATGAAAATGAAAAGGTTCCAAGAGATGTAGAACACCTAAAACTTCCCACAGACTTCAGTGAATTATCAATGACTTTGAGTCAAACCTCAAAAAGCAAAAATTCACAATTTGCCACATTACTTTCTCTAGATGATGAACACAATTGAATAATCAAAGCTTTATAGCTTGGATTGCATTCCAGGGACCTCTCCCAAAATCTAAACCACGAAAATTTATTTCTATGGCTTTGGGACATGCTTCAACGGCTTGTATTTTTGCCATAAGATTGTTCACATCCATTTTCCAGAGTAGGAGAGGAAGAAAGCATAACACACACACACACACCAGCATTAAAAGCACAGCATGAAATATAAAATATAGTTACAATGACAATATCACTGGCTTCAAAGTCTGAAAATCTACTGAAAACCCCCTGAAAAGGTTAAAGTTTGGCTACTTACCTCGTTCTAACTTCTGGATTGATAACCAGGAAAGTACAAGCAGTCCAACACAAACACACACAAAAATTGCAAGCAGAGAAGCAAACAAAATTTCATAGTAACTAAGAGGGACATATTTCTTATTAGATGATTTTTTCAGCTTCATTTCTGTCTTGAAAGCTTGTATTAAGAACTAATAAAAGACACAACATGGACAGATATTTATAGGAGACGCTTGTAAATTAATTATGTCATAAAAATTCATTGACATAGGTTTTTACAACATTCCAGAACAGTCATATTCATGCATAAGATATGCAAATATGAAGAAATGTCTTCAGAAAGGAAGCGCTTAAGATTATGTCTCAGATAAAGAATAAGCAAAACCACAGAAATGTAAGGTTGGTCACTGGATTTGCACTATTTCTTGTCATCTGTTATTTTTAACTGAAAATTAATATAAAATACTGCCGTCAGATTTACTGCTTATATAGGATTTTTTTGGTAATTTGTCACAAGCACAGTTATGAGGTCAATAGTTAAAGCCGTATCTTTCATCATTCTGCTTAAAAAGTTTCTTTAAAATTAATTTCAAATATATAGGAAATGCAAGGCTAATTAGTTGTTTAGTACTATGCCACAGTTCAGCAATGTGTTTGGCACTGAATAGTAATTCAGCAGTACAAATTTGATCTGTGTAAGGCATGGTTCTTTAACCACATATTTGGAGAACTAACCAGAGAAGATATTACGAAACGTGTGCTTTTTCTGTATTTTCTTGCCAGGCATAAATGTGCCATGGGATGCAAGCTCTTGATAAACTTAAAGCATTGTGGATGGCTAGTCCTACATCCTTAATAAAACAAGAGTAAATTAAACAACATATCATCCAGTCACAAAAGTTTTTATTACAAATTTAATTTGTCAAAACTTTTGAATTAATCAGCTCCAGAAAAGTGGAATTACACTGATTTTATGTTTGGTGTCCTGTGAGCTCCTGTTTTTGACTCTGGATCAGAGGTCCTACATTGAGATTTATGGTATGGCATTCCTCAGAACTCCTTACAGAACTGGAGAATCTGAGCAAATCAGCCATATTGCCACCTGTAAAACGAAAGGGAAACTTGCCTGAGTCAATCTTTGGAAGAGAGAGGCTCTAGCTACCGTAAATTGACAGAAATGGAGATAATAAGAATAGGGAAGAAATCATAAAGGCTCGAAATAAGACTCTTGGATGATGTAACAGTTCTCTGCCCAGTCTGTGAAAAGCGGGATATTTGAAAGCATCTGCAACACAGATTTAAAGCACTCTAAATTGCAATAATAATCTTGGTTTGTCAGTAGTATCCTCGATTTAGTGTATTATCACAACACAATGAAAGAAATTTAGTAATACTTCTCATTACTAACTACTAATAATGATTCACCTCAAACCAAAGTTTTTAAAATGAAATTTAGGGCAGCTTAAACATATTGCCCTTACAGAGCAAAAGTGAACTAAGTCTATGTCCTGCAAATGGATAAGATCTTTGAGTCATCATGCTAGATGAATTACAATAAGGATTCCCTTTGTATGTGTATGACACACAGACATATATATATGAATATGTGTGTGTTTATATACACATATATATAAAAGTGCAAATTAAATCTGTATTGCTGAGCACTTTGCTGAACAGTGGCACAGTGTAGAATCATAGAACCATAGAATCATAGAATCATTTTGGTTGGAAAAGACCCTTAAGATCATCAGGTCCAACCACTATCCTAACACTGCCAATCCCACCACTAAACCATGTCCCTAAGCACCACATCTATATGTCTTTTGAAGACCTCCAGGGATGGTGACTCCACCACATCCCTGGGCAGCCTGTTCCAATGTCTCATCACTCTTTCAGTAAATAAATTTTTCATAATATCCAATCTAAATCTCCCCTGGCGCAACTTGAGGCCATTACCTCTTGTCCTGTCATTAGTTACTTGGGAGAAGAGACCAACACCGGCCTCACTACAACTTCCTTTTAGGTAGTTGTAGAGAGCAATGTCTCCTCTCAGCCCCCTCTTCACTAGGCTAAATAACCCCAGTTCCCTCAAGTGCTCCTCATAAGACATGTTTTCCAGACCCCTCACCAGCTTTGTTGCCCTTCTCTAGACCCGCTCCAGGACCTCAACATCTTTCTTATACTGTGGCGCCCAAAACTGGACACAGTACTCAGATGTGGTCTTACCAGTGCCAAGTACAGGGGCACAATCACCTCCCTGCTCCTGCTGGCCACAGTATTTCTGATGCAGGCCAGGATGCTGTTTGCCTTCTTGACCACCTGGGCACACTGCTGGCTCATGTTCAGCCGGCTGTCAACCAGCACCCCCAGGTCCTTTTCCACCAGGCAGCTTCCCAGCCACTCATCCCCAAGCCTGTAGCGCTGCATGGGGTTGTTGTGACCCAAGTGCAGGACCCGGCACTTGGCCTTGTTGAACCTCATACAGTTGGCCTCAGTCCATCGGTCCAGCCTGTCCAGATCCCTCTGCAGAGCCTTCCTACTTTCAAGCAGATTGACGCTCCCGCCTAATTTCCTGTCATCTGCAAACTTACTGAGGATGCACTCAATCTCCTCATCCAGGTCATTGATAAGGATATTAAACAAGACCAGCTCCAATACTGAGCCCTGGGGAACACCGTTTGTGACCGGTTGCAACTTGATTTAACTCCACCAGTCTTTGGCCCCAGCCATCTACCCCATTTTTTACCCAGTGAAGGATACACCTGTCTAAGCCATGAGTCACCAGCTTGTCTCATAGGATGCTGTGGGAGGCTGTCAAATGCCTTACTGAAGTCCAGGTGGACAACATCCAAAGCTTTTCCTTCATCCACTATGCAGGTCACCTGATCATAGAAGGAGATTAGGTTGGTCAAACAGGACCTACCTTTCATGAACCCATGCTCTCTGGGCCTGATTCCCTGGATGTCCTGCGCTTGCCGTGTGAAAGCACCCAAGATGAACCACTCCATAATCTTGCCTGATACTGAGGTCAGGCTGACAGGCCTGTAGTTCCCCAGATCCTCATTCTGGGCATCATATTGGCAAGCCTCTAGTCTTCCAGGACCTCTCTCATTAACTGGGATTGTTGATAGATGATAGAGAGTAGTATCTCTGTTACTATTTATGATTATTCAGCAATAATTTTAATACCTTTCATTACAAGGATTTTAAGTTTTTATTGTTTTCCGAACATTGCCTCTATTACAGAAGTTCAGAATACCTCTAAACATCCCACTTTGCTCAGTTACACATGTTATATTATCCCACATCTAGCAGAACTACATAATTATGTGCTGGCTGCACCGGGTGCAGTTGCCCAGGGGCTGATTGGGGCTGCAGGGCAGCCTCAGTGGGAAGCAGATGGGGTTGCCCTGGGCTGGACACAGACGGTACCAGACGGCTCCAACCGACTCCCCGCAAGGCACGGCGGACCCCCACAGCCACGATGGTGGCACTTTGGGGAGAGCCAGGGGGAGGGAGGGCAAAGTGCTGCCCGGCGGTGGGGGATGAGGGGAAAGGGTGAGAAACGGCCCTGTGAGCCCTGCATGTCGAGGTGAAGGAGGTGATCCAGGCTGGAGCAGGGGTTTCCCTGCAGCCCCTGGAGAGACTGCTGGGCAGCAGGTAATGCCCTGCAGCCCCTGGTGAGACCTTGGTGGTGAAGGTATCCACACTGCACCCATGGAAGAAGATGTTTCAAGAAGGAACTGCAGCCTGTGGAGACCCCATGCTGCAACAGGTTTATCCTGAAGGGTTGCAGCCTGTGGGAAGGATCCACACTGGAGCAGAGGAAGCATGTGAGGAGGAAGGAGTGGCAGAGAGGAGCTCACAACCCTCCAGTCCCCATCGCCCTGTGCCACTTGGGGTTGGTAGTAAATCAAATGTTTTTTTCCCAAGCCGAATCTGTTTTGCCAGTGATGGTAAGGGATGAGTGATCTCCCTGCCTTTATCTTGACCCACAAGTTTTCCTTTCCTATTTTCTCCCGCTGTCCTGTTGAGGAGGTGGAGTGAGGAAGCAACTGGGTAGACGTCTGTCATTCAGCCAAGGTTAACTCACTACAGTTTTTCATGCTGCCTGAAACAGTACTAGTTTATTCCTGTCTTATTCCTAATTAGACATTTTTTATCACAAATCTGAGGAGTTTTGTGCAGATGGACTTTGGATTCCTCTGTCATATTTTGCATAATTTAACTATTTGTATCATTGATATTGTATACGGCTAATAAAAGATAAACATTATTATCCAAAGACATCACTGCATGTTAAATTCTGAATTTATGCCCTAATGGTGAAGTGATTAACAAGAGAAGTTAAAGTTGTGGTCATTTACAATTCAGTTCTTTCACTAGCACCTTGCATGTGATAGTCAAGTTGTATATGCACTCGTATACATTGATTACAGTCTGGCCAAGGACATAACTTAGCATGGGCAGTCTCTAACCAGAGTTATGACTCCTACAAATGAACTCATTTCCTAAACAATTCTAGCTGGCAACAATTTCATGGTAGTAACAATTATAGGCAAGCCCTGGACACTGAGCTGATAGTAACTAAGAGCGAGCTCTTTCATTAATTTTTTTGTAACATGCTATAGTCTGTACTACTATGGTCTGGTTAAAAAAGAATATAAGAACACATGTTTTCATATATTAATTTATAAATCTTCAAAACGAGAGAGGCAGACTTCAACACTCTGCCAGTGCTACTTTACCATTAATCATGGATTATAGAAGCAGAGCAGTTTATGCTGGAAGTCACCTGTGATGTTCATCTGGTCCAACCTCCTGTTCAAACCAGGGGTAACTGAAATTAGACCAGACTGTTCAGGGCTATGTCTAGGCAAGATCTGAATGTCTCCAAGGTGGAAGACCCCACAACCACTCTGGAAAAACCACCCGTGCCAGAACTGATTACCTGCGTAGTGATTTTTTTTTTCTTATGTCTTACTGGAATTCCAGTTGCAATTTGTATTTATTGCCTCTTGGGCTTTCATTATCCAATTCTGAAAAATGTCTGGCTCCATCTTCTCTGTAGTCATCCCTTAGGTAGCTGAAGGCAGAGATTAGACACTCCTGCCAGCTTATCAACCCGCAGTCAGTACTGGTACATAGGTTTATTCCATCTCAGATTCAGAACTTTGCACTTGTTGAACTTGAATAAACTTTATGAGGTTCTTGTCAGGGCATATCTGTGTTTGTTAATAACAAGTCCTGTTAATGACTGTATCTTAAAACTTCCCTCTAGCCATTGACTTCACCTGCTTCTACTCTTTTATTCCTCATGTAGTTGCTTCTCTTCCTGTTATTCTTCTTCCTCCGTCTTGGCTGTATATTTTTTCTTTCGATTACTCTAAAGTTTATTGTTCACTTCCATTTCTTCTATAGACCGATAGGACTCTTGCAAGTTGGTTTGCTACATGACTAAACTGATGAAACAGTGTGATCCATTCAGGAAAAGAGTGAGCATTAACTGATATTACTATCAAGTTAGAGTGAATTTCCATCTACTTCAAGTTGTGAGTATTCAGAGGCCACGAACAGCCTGAAGTGCAGAAGTTATTCACTGGAGAAAATAATATAACATTAAAAATAATGAACCAGATGATTATTCAATTCTATTGGCAAACAATTTGCAAATAAGAAACTAATGAAATCAGTTGTGTGTTGTTTTCCAAGCTCTAGTTTTATGATACTGCTTGTGAACTGTATGATGGAATAATTATACCACGATTTAAAAATAGACTAAATGGTACAAAGGCAAATATTCTATTAATGTGTTCAAAACCAGAGAAATGTGGCAACATATTTACGTATTGATAATTGATAGTTTTTTTGAATTATTACTATAGTCATACTAATGAAATATGAGACCAGGTCATTTTTAAAGAAATAAGTCATTGCCATAGTAGAAGCCTAACAGATTCACAATTTAGTTCATTTATGTTGCATCCACATCTGCAGCTCCACAGGTTTTATAGCCTTATTGGGCTGCCTTTATTTTCTTGTTCAATCAGTCTCCAGCACAAGGTAAAAAGACTGCTGACATAGAAAGGAGGGGTTGTTATGTTTAGATACCTTCTCTAATACCCAGTCTATCACAAACATACATAAAGCCTGACATTCCATTAATAGCTAGCTATCTGTGTGAAAATATTTTGGTAACCCACACAGACTTGCCCTCCCATATCAAAATGAAATGAAAATCAGCTTTCCTATGGAGGCTGTTTTCAGATATCTAAGTGATTTGTTCCTTTTGCTATTCAGACTTCCATAGAGGGAGGCAAAAAAACAAATCAATGGATCTGCAGTGAAAGTGCAGAAACAGATTATGAGCTTATTTTTACTATTAAATCATAAAAAGAAGTTTAAAAGGGAACTCATACAGAAGCACAACTTCTCAGTAGTGCCATATTTAAAAAAATCTAAAACCTGCATTTTGATTATCTTCCAACTACATGTACTGAGGATGAGGAAGATATATGATAGTGGTCAATCAGCTGTCAAATTTTGTATGAAATGAAAAATATGGACCTCATTTACTAAATGAGTTATCAGAATTTTTAGTAGTTAAAAAATATATGATTTTTCATGTAATCCATTATTTAATATTGCTTGACTAAGAGTGGCATACTATATACATCACTAATGTGCTATACTCTCTTCAGAGATCTTCTTATGCATATCTGACCCAGCAAGACATGACTTAGCAGAGGACCACATAGTCTTTGCACACCCTATTTTCACGCATTTCCAGGACAATCCAACTTGAGGACTTGCTGCATCTTCAGTTTTCTGGGATGGTATTTCTTATCCTGAGGTTCTTAAACGAGATCACAAAATTTTAAAAGTGCTCACAGTATTAAAGATGTAAGTAATGACTAATTTGCTTTTCTTTAAATTGAAATAGAGATTATGAAAAAACTATTCTTTGGAACACAAAAATACTGAATAAATTTGGAAAGACCTGTATTTTAGTCTAGTGAAAGGTATGAAGGAACAAAGTCTTCATTTTCCCCCCAAAGTCATATAGTTTGAGCTAATTAAAAAAACAACCTACTAACCGTCCAACCAAAACCCTCCAAAATCAAACAAAAAAACCCCAATCTGGTTTCAGGGTCATGTAACAAGTAGGACTAGGTAATGTAGGTCTCCATTAGGCTATGATTGTCGAAGGCGAGAACATAGAGAAGGGAACTGGACACTGATACCTGCCTCCAGTCCTTAAACATTCCTCAAATTTGGGCTTTAAGTATACATTGAAGTAACAATTGTTGAAAACTCTTGAGTTGATTGTGGCGGGTCTCATCACACTGGAAGATTTACTGGTAATGGGAAGACCTGCTCATGGAGTCATCTAACAAGGGTGTTTGCTTTAAGACACTACCCAAGATCTTTCACATACACACGTGAGAAGAAATAAGTTTCCTAGGAGTGAGTGATCACTAAACAGATGGGATGTGTAATGTGCAAAATAATACAGTAATGGGAAACTGAATACAATTAAGTAACTGATACAGTTACTTTATATGGAAGACCATACTGAAACTCTGACAAAAGGTTCTGAGAAGTTTTAGATTGCTATCACATGAGCTAATATCTATGCTGTTTAGTGCATTCACAATTTAATTAAATTCTGACTTCCAACAAGCCTATAACAAAAAGGAAAAAAAAAAAACCAACATAAAAACCCCATGGATTTATACAACCCTTGAAGGGGCTTCAGAAATATGGATTAAAATTAACTATTCAATGAAATGATCCAAATGGATCGCTGGGAACTAACCTGTCTCCATGTTAATTAATTCATATCAGGAAAGTAATTAAAAATACACTGCTGTCATTAGCAGTCATAATACTTCAGACTGACTTGGTGAAAGAAAATTTGCACAGAAAGCAGAAGTGGAATATACTACCTTTCCCACAGTGAAAGACCTTTTTTTAAAAAAAAAAAAAAAAGTAAGAACAACAGCCACAAAACCCCACAAAAAAAAACCCAGCACCAACAAAATCATAACTTCCCTTGTTTAAGCACATCCAAAAAGATTCCACAGGAGAGCACTGAGGTTCCTTTCCAGATCAATCAATACCTTGTCTGACTTTGGGTAACTGCAACTCAACTTTCACTTACTTTTCCAGTAGTTCCCAAAACAGAATCAGAGAATCCTATTTTAAGTCAGAATCAGAGATGTGTTTCTTAATAGATTATAACAGAAAGTAGATCAAATTAAGAGTATCCAGAAAGAAAAATCTGTGATGAATCCAGTTTTCTTCAGCCGAAGTGATCACAGCGCTAGCAGCTGACACTGAGAGTAAAGGAAGACTTTCACCTAACTTTAGAGATCTAATGGTGAGGGGTAGAATTTTTTTCTGGAGGCAGTGAATCCTTCTTCATTGACTAAAGAAACATCACAAATAAAATTTGTAACATAAATATCTAGTTGTTAGGTAGTTAAAATTAAGTGAGCTGAGTATAACATGATGCCTTCGATTAAGAAAATTAGTCATACTGAATTAGTTAGCTAGTTTTGCACCCCTAGTTGTATATGTTTCCTTTTATTTCCTCTTATTATTAGAAAAAAAAAAAAGGTATGGATCATGGGAACAAAGTGGAGATAATAGCAATCAATAAATAAAACACTATTTAGTGGAGGCTGACGATAGAAGAGAACAAAATATCATGAACTATCTGAGTAATGAAAAGAGCATGCCAATGCAAAGTTCTCTAACGAGTAAGTAGGATGAGGCAGGAACAGATATGGCAGACATGGGAAAGAATCAGTCTTAACTCCACTGATAACACTGAATGGCAAAATAAGCAGGTAAAAGACAAAGGTCAAGAAGAAATAGCAGCATTATTGCTGATCTTATTGAATTAATGTAAAAGTCAGTGTGGAGCAGTAGCTGAAAACAGCAGTAAATTTACCACAATGTAATAGTTTCTATGAATAAAAGCAATTACAGCAACATTACTGTACATATAAATTTGTGCCTTATAGGCCAATATGGAAGCATTGAAAAGAAAATTAAAATGGCAGGAGAACAATTCTCCTCTGTCTTCCTTAGCTTTTATTCAGAATGACAACATAAATGCAAACTACCTTTTTCTATACTAGACACACAGGATTTTGTCGGTATATATTTGTTTCTAAAGAAGCTTTGGAATAAATCTTTGGATGTTTTTATGCATGTTAAGGGGCCACAAAACACAGAAAAGAAAAAGGACTGAAACAAGGAGTTAAATATAGGCTAGTCTAATCTCTTTCCATCCTATGTAACTTATTTCATGGTATCTATAACCTCTGCAAAGTATGGGGAAAACCATTGCTGGTTGTTCATGCTAGTTAGCAAAGTGTTATTCCTGATACATACTCAAAGACCTGTGCCTCAAAAAAATATGAATAATAGGAAATTTCATGTTCAAATATGAATTATTTCATTAAGGTAATTTCAATTATCAAACAATTTATTGACTGCAGGTCACGGAAGTTGATAAACATTACTATCCCCTGTTCTGCAGATCAGCTAGCTGAAGGTACTTACAAGGTCATTAACTATAAAAAGTGGGAATAGCACCGGTTTCTCTGAAATTTAAGTGCTTTAGAAGTTCCAGTCTCCAGGTCCTCTTGATAAACCTCTTTTAGACACACCTTTAAAACTGATCTTTTTTTCTTACAACCCTGGAAAACCCTCGTCGTCAATATCTCTGGAGCAGGAAGAGTAAGAAATGCCTAAGCAGCAATAGCTGTCTCTGTTTCTACCCTTTATAATCAATACTACAAAGACCAAGATAATTTGTCCAAAGCCTTTGGAATGATTTGGGAACTCTCTATGTGAAATCCAGTTTGGTTTTATGAAACATTTGTATGCCTGTGTAGCTATATTGTGAGTGTGACAGCACTCTTACTTGACTGAGATTCTGGAAGGCAGACCATAAGAAACAAACCCTCAAATATCTCCGTTATTATGCCATTTGTTACCACTTCATAGGGGTTATTTCTGGTTGACCACATCAACCAGAGTAAAGGAAAATCAGATACACAGGTGAGACAGAGAATGCTCCATTTAAAGGAGAAGATAGGGAGAAGTAAATCTGAAATTTTTGAAGTTCACTCATATAAATAGTGCATAAAAATGAGGAAAAAGATCAGTCCATGGAAGCTGTAAAAGAGCACCGATAAGCATTTACCTAGTGCTCAATGTGTCAAATATAAGCATGAGCTTGGTCTCTCTAAATACACGTATTACAAAGCATTTTGACAGCACGATATTTTCTGATGTTAAAAATACTCTGCACATCCTTCCAAAAAATTCGGCCTCAGTCTTGCTCCTTTTCTTTTGAAATTTGTAGTAAAACTTTCAGTAGAAGCTGAGCTTGACTTGTAGAAGTTTTACACCAGTGCAGAATCCTTTGAAAAATCCCACTTTACACCTAACATAACAGTAGGGCAACAATTATGTGTTTGTTTTGGAACAAACAAATGCCAAATAAACTATTGTAGTCCACGTTTCAAGCTTCCCCAAGCAAGAAAATACTGATGAAAACTTAGATCACCAAATGATTTGAACACTCTTATTTTCTTGTCCTTTATACTTGACCCACAAAATAACTACTGAACAAAAAATAATTTATATTCTTTTAAACACAGGTGGAAGGGCATCCAGGTTAGACCTCTGTGATAATCCATTCAGCTTCTTGCACCAAATCAACTTTTTGCATCGGACATTTGACAAGGTGATGGAGAAATAAAATAAAGAATGTACAATAAGTTTCTTTTTTTTTTTTTTCATGATAATAATTTTAACAGTAGCTGACAGATAACACAGAAGTATGAAGAAAATGCTTTTGGATTTTGAAAATGAGGTCAACTAAGCATGTAATTACTTTCTCAAAGGTTCATATAATTTAACTCTATTTGAACAGGAGTTCAAATTTTGGTCATTGTGTTCATATTGTTCCTCATTACCCATTGTGAGTGCTACAAAAATAAGACTATCTCTTTCAAAACAATTTAAATGTTCCCAAGATGCTGTATGGTAAAATGTTTTATAGCTTTCTGTTGTTAAAACTATTGATGACTTCTTTATCTTAATGTCTATCCAATATGGGACAAAAATACCTGATATCAAAAACAACACATGAAATACTAACAATGATATTTGAAATTGTACTACTTTTTCTATGACAAGCTTTCAGCCTCAATTTGTCTTCATTTAAAAATCAGAATTGCCACTCAAAAACCAATGAAAACTGGACAGCTGAGACACAGGACTACTCTGCATGAAAGGATTTACATACAAATGTAAATAGACTCTGACAGACTGGAAATGTTTTGGAGGAGAACAAAAAACAAAAAGAGAAAAATAGTTGCTCTTTTAAGTCAGTCTGAAATGTGGCAAAAATCAAAAAATTATTAGAAACTGACCAAATGGCGATGCTGCCAAAAATGAGACCTTAAAAAATTCCCTATAGATGAGACCAATATTTCAGATTTCATAAAAAATTCTTTCCCTCATTGGAAGGGAGGGACAGGGAATGAGAAGGGCATGCTTCGGTATAATTCTTCCAGAAAGAATTTTAATTTGTAAATCGATCAACATTTTTGCTTGTATTTATCTCTTACTTTTGATATATAAATATAGAAGAGTTTTAGCATTTCCAGCTATCAAATATGTCAATTACTTCAGTAGAAATGTCAAACCCCTGTAATCACTACACTGCCTATAAATCTGATTTTTTTCCAACTTTGCATAAGCAACACATTTTGAATCAATTTACCTTTAATAATTTGTCTTATTAAGTACTAGCCCCGTAAATGGATTTGAGATCCCTGTTCTTTTTCATTTACACATAGAAGTGATAAAAGATTACAGCAGTGGAACCAAGCTGGCAGTTCTGTTGACAAAAAAAGAATGTATTACCCTCTCTCATGCCTCTGTCAATTGTTTAAACTATAAATGGAAAATTAAACTCTTTTCAGTCACAAGATAATCATCTTTAACTTAAAGTGTGCCGGTTAGACTGAGTTGTACATATATTCTAAGGCATCATTGTTGAGGTACAACTACATTGTAAGGTTTTCCTGTTACTACCAACCAAAAAAAAAAAAATCCATATTAGAGCTACTGTCTTGGGGATAAAAAGATTTTAGCAGAGTCTGCTAGAGTCTGGCCTTCAAGGCTCTGCTCTGGAGGAGTAAGAACCCATAGAGCTAACAAGTTTTAAAGATTTAGGATGACAGGGTAACACAGATGTAACATTCAGAATCTGTAAATGCTGAATTAGCAGTCCTGTATCTTTTATAATACTAAGTTTCTACTCTCTTTCTTCTAGACGTAACAAAGAATAATCATGATAGATGAGTCCTAAAAGAACAGGCACGAAAAATAAATCTGATTTATTTAAATTTGCTTGATTTTTTTTCTTATTTCTTAAATAAAATATTTTTCTACACAGTGGCAAACATCTGACTTTCTTCAATAACCTTACATCTTCATTTGGGGTCCTAACATCCTACGTGTACCAGTATGCATTTTCCTTTTACCCCCTCAGCAATATTTGCTCTTGGTGATTATCTTTGAGACTTTATCTTTGAGATCAAGTTTATCCAACAGAAAAAGGAGGTCATAAATTATAAAGTCAAATTGTGTCATCATATGCATCTTTGCAGTGTTTTTAAAAAAAGTACGTGGAGGCTGAAAACAGCATAATCTCCCAAAACAGTGATTTTTACTGCAGTCACACATGATCACATTAGTCAAATGCAAATAAAAAGGGCAATTTTTCAGAGTGAAGCAGTCTAGTAAAATGCATATTAGATGGTTTAATAATACAACTATGCAAACAATAGTATTTATAGAAACTGTAAAAATTTGAGAAATAAAAAGATAATGGAATTATAAATAACATTTATTACTATTGTATCATTTCAGTTGTTTTCTTTTGACTAGAACTTATATGAAAAAAATAAAATAATTAGAGATTTTTTTGTTTGAAAATTATATCTAAACTTTTTTCTAAAAAAGCATGAAAAATGTGACACTTTTGAAACAGTGGAGACGGGATAGTTAATAGCATTTACACTGCCCCTTGGAAAGTCAACAGAATACACCTCATTCAAAAGTCACAGAGATGGAGACAAACTGTTTATTAAAGTATAAAAGCTGAATTTTCACCTAATTTCTAATAGAAAACATCCGAAAAGATCAGTCCTCAGTGAAAAATTAAAATACAGAGAATTTGGAGATACTCTGTTCAAAGTGAGATTTAGATTCGCTGAGACGAAAATTAAAGAAGGAAGGAACATGTTCGAAGGACATGCAGGAAACCTTGAAGAAAAATAAAATCCAGGTAAAAACTTGTAAAGTAAGGTAAAAAAATAACAGAAATATTGTAAAAGTTAAAAAAAAAGTAAAAAAAAGCCTCATGAATTTTGAAAAACACCAAAATGCGTAGACTAAGGTGTAACATAATGTGCAAAAGATATTTTCTGTAAACTATGAGTAATTCAGTCATTAATTATTGCAATTTTTCTTTCTTAAAGGAACTCATTGATTACTCTTCTCTACAGTAATGTGAAAATTTCCATTTAACAATGAAGAAGTTATTTAGTAAAAATTTTTTAAAGAATCTGTGCTGAAAGAATGTGACTGTAAAGTCGTTTTGTGGTAGATAAAGATACAAAAATACGATTTTTGATTTAATTCTTAAAATACAAGATGGAGAGCATGTAAATAATTAACTGCAAAGTTTTTGAATGTCTGTATTTTTGGATGAGTAAAATGTATGCATCATTTTGGAACAGTTATACATAATATTTAAGTCAATATGTGCTGTGTGGGTGTCAATAAGCATTTTGATAAAGGCGTATGGTGGAAATATCTCACTTTTTAGAACACTTTAACAAGATTCCACATGAAGAAGTATTAAAGAAACTAAGTTGCCACTGAACTGGTGTATAGATCCCTGAACGGTGACCCATAACATACACAGAAAGCAAAAGGGACAGCTTAATTCTCACTTTTCAGGGAAGAGAAGAGTCTGTAACGGAGTCCCTCAAGGGTCGGTGCTGGGATTGTTTTTTAGCCAGCTTCTTCATCAATGACCTAAAGAAAGGTGTAATCAGTGAAATATCCAAGTTCATTGCTGATGTTAAGCTTTGGTTAATTGTCAGATGCACTAATGACAAGGAGCTCTAGAAGGATCTCTCATATCTGAGTTAATGGGTAAAAAAGGTGGAACATGACCTTCAGCGCACATAAATGCAAGATTATACATCTAGGGGGAAAAAATATCTAAAATATGACTACATTATGCTAAAGTTGGGAGTATCCATTATAACTCAGGAAAAAGATCCTGGGAAAATCGTTAGCAGTCATCTACAATTTTTAATTCAGTGCATGGCGGCAGCCAGGAGAGCAAAGAAAATATTGAGGGCACCATTAGGAGGGTTAATGGCAACGTTAAAGAGGACATCATTAAAATTTACTTAAAACGCTAATCAAAACCCTTGGGGCACTCTCATCTCGAGTGTAGCTTCTGCTGAATGGGCAGTTTCCATTCTCTACTCTACCAGAGTAGACTTAGGGAGGGTATAGAGGAGGGCAAATAAAGTTATAGGTGTGGGATTGACCAGGTTTCTGTATGCTTTCTAAGTAGCATCTCCCATTGAGAGACAGAGCACCCTATTGAGATTACTTGGATAGATGGACCATTGGTCTGACGAAGTTGTTCATGCCTTGTGTTTTCTAAAAGCCTACTTTATATACACGCGTTGTCTTGCTTCATTTTTTAAATACAGATCCAGTAATGATCCCAAGTTTACATGTTTATTGAGTCTTCAACAGAATTTTGAATATCCTGACATGGTGAAGACTAAGAAACGTGTTCACCTCTAAACTTTTATATGTAAAGCCTGATACAACTGCTAAATGTGTCAGAGCACCACATTCGCCTGTGATGCTTGAGCCTGGTTCCAGTAATCTGATCGCTTTGTAGCTCAGGAGTGATTTGCTTATGATAAGGTGCTCAAAATTTCCTTTCCTGCAGACAAGACTAACACTAGAGACTATGTAGGCCCACCGTTGAATGAGGCGGGTGCTCTGGTGACAGAGGATACAACGAAGGCAGAGTTACTGAATGCCGCCTTTGTCTCTGTCTATACTGCTGGAGACTGCCCTCAGACACCTGAGGCCCCAGAGAAAATCAGGATAAAGGAGGAGTTTGCCTTGGTTGATGAGGACTGGGTTAGGGATCAGTTATGCAACCTGGACATACACAAATCCACGAGCCCTGATGGGATGCACCCACAGGTGCTGAGGGAGCTGGCAGAAGTCATTGCTAGACCACTCTCCATCACCTTTGGTAAGTTATGGGGAACAGGTGACGTGCCAGAGGACTGGAAGAAAGCAAATGCCATTCCAGTCTTTAAAAAGGGCAAGAAGGAGGACCCAGGTAACTACAGACCGGTCAGCCTCACCTCCATCCCTGGAAGGGTGATGGAACAACTTATCCTTGGTATTGTCAAGGCATATCAAGGATAAGAGGGTCATTACAGGCAGTCAACATGGGGAAATCGTGTTTGACCAACCTGATAGCCTTTTATGAAGACATAAACAGGTAGATAGATGATGGTAATGCAGTGGATGTGGTTTATCTTGATTTCAGTAAAGCATTTGACACCATCTCCCACAGCATCCTTGCAGCTAAACTGAGGAAGTGTGGTCTAGATGATTGGGTAGTGAGGTGGATTGTGAATTGGTTGAATGAAAGAAGTCAGAGAGTTATCATCAATGGGACAGAGTCTATTTGGAGGCCTGTGTCTAGTGGAGTCCCTCAGGGGTCGGTACTGGGACCAGTACTATTCAATATATTCATCAATGACCTGGATGAGGGAACAGAGTGCACTGTCAGCAAGTTTGCTGATGACGCAAAACTGGGAGGAGTGGCTGACACACCAGAAGGCCGTGCTGCCATTCAGAGAGACCTGGACAGGCTGGAGAGCTGAGCAGGGAGAAATTTAATGAAATACAACAAGGGCAAGTGTAGAGTCTTGCATCTGGGAAAGAACAACCCCATGTGCCAGTACAGGTTGGGGACTGAGCTGTTAGAGAGTAGCGTAGGGGAAAGGGACCTGGGGCTCCTGGTGGACAGCAGGATGACCGTGAGCCAGCAATGTGCCCTCATGACCAAGAAGGCCAATGGCATCCTGGGGTGTATTAGAAGAGGTGTGGTCAGTAGGTTGAGAGAGGATCTCCTCCCCCTCTACTCTGCCCTGGTGAGACCACATCTCTAATATTATGTCCAGTTCTGGGCCCCTCAGTTCAAGAAGGACAGGGAGCTGCTTGAAAGAGTCCAGCACAGAGCCACAAGGATGATTAAGTGGGTGGAGCATCTCTCTTATGATGAATGGTTGTGGAAGATGGGTCTCTTTAGCTTGGAGAAGAGGAGACTGAGGGGTGACCTCATCAATGTTTATAAATATGTAAAGGGTGAGTGTCAGGAGGATGGAGCCGGGCTCTTCTCAGTGATGATAGGGCAAGGGGCAACAAGTGCAAGCGGGAGCATAGGAGGTTCCACGTTAACATAAGGAAAAACGTTTTCACTGTGAAGGTGACAGAGCACTGGAACAGGCTGCCCACAGAGGCTGTGGAGTCTCCTTCTCTGGAGAAATTCAAAACCCACCTGGATGCGTTCCTGTATGATCTACTTTAGGTGGCCCTGCTCTGGCAGGGGAGTCAGACTAGATGATCTTTTGAGGTCTCTTCTAACCCCTAACATTCTGTGATTTTATGATTCTGTGATTCTATGATTCTGTGATTCTGTGAAATGAATGCCATCTCTGCAGTTCAGCTGGATATGAATAAAGACATTCAAACCCAGTGACTCATCTGGACACACAGAGGTGCCATCACTCTTTTGTTGACACACCCACTTCCAAACAGTGACAAAGGATTTACAAATGTTAAAGGATATCTCCCCGGTAAGATGAGTTATAATTATTTTCCATCATATTTGAGAAGTCATGGCAGACTGGTGAAGTGCCCATTGACTGGAAAAAGGGAAACATCACCCCTATTTTCAAAAAGGGAAAAAAGGAAGACCCAGGCAACTATAGGCCAGTGAGTATCACCTCTATGCCTGGCAAGATCATGGAACAGATCCTCCTGAAGGCTCTGCTATGGCACATGGAAAATGTGGAGGTGATTGGTGGCAACAAACATGGCTTCGCCAAGGGAAAATCCTGCCTGATGAGTCTGGTGGCCTTTTATGATGGAGTTACAGCATCAATTGACAAGGGAAGAGCAACTGATGTCATCTATCTGGACTTGTGCAAAGACTTCAACACTATGCCACATGACATCCTGGTCTCCAGATTGGAAAGACATGGATTTGACGGATGGACCACTCGGTGAATAAGAAATTGGCTGAAAGATCACACGCAAAAAGTCATGATCAATGGCTCGATGTCTGAGTGGAGACCAGTGACAAGTGGTGTTCCACAGGGATCGGTACTGGGACCTATGCTATTCAATATCTTTGCCATCCAGAGGGACCTTGACAGGCTTGAGAGGTGGGCCCAGGGCAACTTCATGAAGTTTAACAAGGCCAAGTGTAAGGTCCTGCACCTGGGTCGAGGAAATCCCAAGCACGGCGTGGTGGTTTGGGGTCTGGCGGGGTTTGGGTGGAGTTTTAGTAGTGGGGTAGGGGACTACAATGGTGGCTCCTCTAAGAAGCTTCGAGAAACTCCCCTCGCTCCAATTTCAGACCTGCCTCTGGCAAAGGCCAGACCAATGGTGCCTCTGAGAATATATGTTTAAGAGTGAAAGAAGTGGTTTCTTTTTTTTTTTGTTTTGTTTTTTTGTGCTGGTGAGTGCAGGGGTGGGGGACAGCAGGGACGGGGGAGAGACAACCATGCAGACACCCCGGTCAGTGAGGCAGGAGAGGGGGAGCTGTGCCAGAGCAGAGGTTCCCCTGCGGCCCGCGGTGGGGGGCGGCTGAGCCCCTGCAGCCCCTGGAGCCCCGCGGCGGCCCAGAGGTCGCCCTGCAGCCCGCGGAGGGCCCCGGGCCGGAGGGGCAGGGACCGGGCCCGGAGCAGAGCGCGACTGCGGCCGCGCTGGAGCCGCCCGTGGGTGGGAGGGCGGCAGCCCCGGGAGGGCCCCGCGCTGGGGGGTTCTGGGGAGCTGCGGCCCCGCGGGAAGGACTCGCGTTGGGGCAGCGGGAGGAGGAATGTCTGCCGGGAGAGGGTGTCCTGGTTTGGGCTAAACCAGAACTAACTCTGTTTTAGTGCTTTAAGTTTTCAGTTAAGTCTCTTCTAACTAACTGCACTTTCTGAAGCAGCAGCCTGTTTTCCCAGACAGTGACGGCTTCTAGCAGTGATCAGGCCTGAGGTTTATAGATCGTACCAAGGAACGGTGTGCAGAGAGGCCCTTGCTTGTACTTGTTCTTGTAGCGACCAAGGTCACTGCTAAATCTTGTACTCCGTGTTGGGGTGCAGGGAATGAAAAAGGTCACGAGCACGTAAAAGGTCGCACCTGCAGGGCAGAGCGAACCAGACAGGTGACCCAAACCTGACCAACAGAATATTCCATCCCCTATACGTCATATTCAGTATAAAGCTGAGAGATCATGAGGGTCAATCTTTCTTCTTTTATGGCCTACATCTGAGAAGGCCTACATCTGTTCTTCTCTCGTCAATCCCGATCTGTGCATCCCTGAATCCAGTGCCTGAGTCCATCTCCTGCATCTGGTTCCATCTGCTGCCGAGTCCAGCCTGGGACTGCCCCAGTGCCAGCCCTGCAGTGTCGGTGGTGACGTATCATCATCAGAGTGGGGGGAGCTGGGTTCAGTATTGGTCTTGTATCTATTTGTATATATTTGTACATGTTGTATATATTTCATTATTTCCTTATTCTTATTATTATCTTTTCTTTTATTGTTATTCTTTCACTGAAGCTGTTTTAGTTTTCTTTTCCAAACTGTAAAGTCTCTCTCCCTTGTTCTCTCTCCTTTTTCCTTTTGGGAACGGAGAGGGGTTAATAGAGAGCATCTGTCATTTTTTAGTGGCTGGCTCAGCCTCAACCCGTGACAAAGGGACACCACGGTGGGGCAGGGGAGGGCTGTGAGGACCTCTCTCCCTGAGGAGGAAGGAGCAGTGGAGACACCTTGTGCCAGGTAACCCCCATTCCCTGCCCCCTGAGCTGCTGGGAGGGAAGAGGTAGCAGAGTTGAGTCTAGAAAGACCAGAGAGGTGCGGGGGGGGGAGGTGTGTTTTATTTAAGACCAGATTGTACTCTCATTATCCTTGATAGTGGTGGTTGTTTTGTATTAAATGTGTGTTGTTAGCCCCAAGGTGAGTCTGTCTTTTGCCCGTGACCATAACTGGTGAGTGAGCCCTCCCTGTCCTGTGTCTCGACCCTCAAGCCCTTTTGGTTGTATTTTCTCCTCCCCATCCCTCAGGGGGCAGAGTAGGTGTGAGAGAGCAGCTGCAGGGGGCTTTTACTGCCAGCTGGATAGGCTCAAACCATGACACACAGATACAGGCTGCGCAATGAGTGGATTGAGAGCTGTTGTGGGGAGAAGGACTTGGGTGTGCTGGTGGATGATAGGATGAACATGAGCCAACAGTGTGTGCTTGCAGCCCCAAAAGCCAGCCGTATCTTGGATTACATCAAGAGAAGTGTGGCCAGCGGGTCGAGGGAGGTGATTCTGCCCCTCTACTCTGCCCTTGTGAGACCTCACTTGGAGTACTGCATCCAGCTCTGGAGCCCTCAACACAAGGAAAACATAGAGATGTTAGAGCAAGTCCGGAGGAGGGCTACCAAGATGGTCAGAGGATTGGAACACCTTTCCTATGAAGACAGGCTGAAAGTTGGGCTTGTTCAGCCTGGAAAAGAGAAGGCTCTGGGGAGACCTTTTAGTGGCCTTCCGGTACCTGAAGGGGGCCTACAGGAAGGCTGGGGAAGGACTTTTTACAAGGGCCCACAGTAGTAGGATGAGGGGTAACAGTTGGAAGCTGGGAGAGGGCAGCTTTATGCTAGATACAAGGAAAAAGTTCTTCACCCTGAGGGTGGTGAGACACTGGAACAGGTTGCCTAAGGAAGCTGTGGGTGGTCCATCTCTGGAAGTATTCAAGACCAGGTTGGATAGAGTCTTGAGCAACCTGGTCTAGTGGGAGGTGTCCCTGCCATGGCAGGGGGGTTGGAACTAGATGGTCTTTGAGGTCACTTCCAATCCAAACCATTCTATTATTCCATGATTCTATTCATAGTATTTTTTACAGCTAAGCATGATGTTATATGGCATGGAATATCCCTCTGGCCAATTTGCATCAGCTGACCTGGCTTTGTCTCTGACTAATGTCTTACCCACCCCCATCCTGCTCACCGGGAGTTCAGAGCAGGAGAAAAAGAAAAACTTGACACTGTGCAAGCACTGTACAGCACTGAAACACTGATTTAGCCACAAATAAAAAACACAGAACCATATAGGCTGCTGTGAAGAAAATTAATGCCACCCCAGCCAGACCCAGTACAACAGATAAAAAGAGGATTACTTAATCTAATGATGTAATGTACTGAGTAAATAAATAACAATGAAGTAGATAGGAGAACCATTATATCTCATACAATGATAGGAAGCGTACACATTGGTGACAGTCGGTGACGTTGTGGGTACTAAATGACATGAAAAAAAGAGGAAAAAATTAGAATGTAAAAGTGAGTATTTTAACAGTTAAGACTACTTAGGTAGTAGGGAATTTTAACCTCCTGGGTAGGAAACTCTTAACGAACACCTCCGTTCTGAAAAGTTTCACTTTAGTTCGACTTTAGTTGCCCTCTTTTTACCCTCCCTAAGTCTACTCTGGTATTCTTCAGGTACAGAGAATGGAAACTGCCCATTCAGCAGAAGCTATGTTCAAGATGGGAGTGCCCTGCATTAACAAATCACACAGTCAGACCAATACTATCATGCTGGATCTTTCTTTTTATCATCTTAAGCACTAATACAAAACTACCTAAATCTATATAGGGAATCACATATGTTTATAGGCTGTAAATTATGAGCTACTTTGCAGTTGGGCTATTTATTCTGACCTTTTTACCTGTGGGGAACTTAAATTCACCTCTTTCTAATCTCTCTGGTATTTCCTGTTCATCTTGTTTCTAGTTAGCCTAGCCCAATGTTGTGTTTGCACAAGATACCTGTTGTGTACTTAATGTTGGCACTTACATGTGCTAAGCTACTATTAATCTACTTCCTTATTCTATTTTACAGTATTTTGTATATGATAGCAAAGAGTGTGCAATAACAATTATAATATTTGAAGAATACAGTTGTCCACTGTATAAAAATGATTGCATAATAGAATTTTCTACATTGTCCTACACTAAAGTCTACTAGGCCTGAAGGTAGATGTGGTGGCCCAGACCCATATCATGGTTGATATAAGTCTGGACATTTTGTTATCTTCAGAGTATTGGACCTGATTTGGTCTGAAAAGTTAAATAAGACATCTTTTGAAGTTAACTTTCCATGTCTTATTCTGAAAAAGTTTTAAAGCAGTTCTATGATGTGAAACAAAAAAGTAATATAGAGAAAATCATCAAACATTACCAAATACTAGTAACTTCTGAAAAGCAGATGGTTGAAGTTCTTCAGGTACTCTTTGTTTGCAAAATGTGTTAATTTTAATTAACATGTCTGCTTCTTAATTTGTAGACCCTGTCAGACTTGACAGAGATGTTTTGTTAAAATATATGACCGTGCTACTTAAAATTATTTCACCTTCAAAAAGTTCTGAAATTTTTAAAGAGTATTTTTAAGAACCTCTATTGAAAAATACTTGTTTCTGAAGTATATTCCCTGTGCCACTTTTCCTTGTATATTTGCCTCTAAGCTTTCTTCTGTCCTTTTTTCCATTTCATACTCTGCCATAGTGAACAATGGGCAGGATGTGGGAAAGAGAAAATCAAATAACCAAAATAATCCTTTCCTAAACATAAATTTATAAATTTGTTTTCACATTTTATAAAGAATAACAGCATATTATTGTATTCACAGTATAACTCTTTAATTGCTTTGCTTAATATATAAAACACTCCTTTTGTTAATTCATTTTAAATATCTTTTTTTCCAAAGAAACAGGTAAGAGTAGGTACTTTTAATAAAGACAGTAGAGGGTTGCGTGATTAAAAAATTTAAAAATGTCCAAAACCACAGAAATTAAATATTTGGTTAATAAAAAAAGAAAGAAAGAACTAACGAACAAAATAAAAAGGCATACAACTCTGTATCAAATTTCTTCTCCAGGAGATACTCTATTTCTGTAGTCTCAGCTCTGTATCTCCTGAATGAAACAGGAGAGCATAGTTCCTTCAAATAGTTATTTAGACAAACTAATTTTGGCTTAGACTTTAGTACTTAAATGAATAAAATACAATTCACAATATTCAGAAGAAAACAATTATTAATCACTCTTGCTCTGATCCTAAATTTCTTTAACAAACAGAATACTCTTTCATCTTCAAAGAAGTTTTTGTAAGTCCATATGCTCTTTTGAGAGGAAAAGGTCTGAAATCTATGAATCTTAGTATTGTGGGTGAAGGAAGAATCTACTTCCTGTTCCCTACCAGAATTGAGAAATTTAGTTGAAATAAAGCTTTCTGTAACTGCACATGGAGATGTATTTTTGACAATTCTGAAAGGAATTTTGCTAGTATAAGTTAAAACATGTATAAAATTTCACATATTCGCTCATAATATCCAACAAAATTTTTTTTTTTTATTTTGTATTAATTGATACACTGCTACCAAAAAGAAAATTAATATACTATATGTGCAACTTCAGATGTCGTGTAATGGTCAAACACTACATTTTCCCTGAAAGTAAAACCAGACTTTTGCTGAACTACTGTTCAGTGAAGAAAGGCAGGTTTGTTAGGTCTTGCTCACAGCTTTGAGTAGTAACTGGCTTATAACCGGTTGCACTTAACTTCACTTTTCATGCTATCATAGACTGTTATGAGGCTTAGCAAGGGCTTGCAGGCTGTCTTTTTGCATGATATGATAACACACAAGACAGTTTCAGCATCTGAAGACAAATGAACTCAAACAGAATGTCACATAATCCTTGTGGTATTCAGGAAAATGGAGTGCAGAAAACACATTAAAAAATGTAGTATTAACCCTAGTGTTGTAAATATGTCATTGTAATAGAGTGCAGCTAAATATTTACTCAGAGTAGGAATCTGAGGAAATACGATGCTCTTAACATTCCTAACACTAACACTTCCTAATGTTCATTTTTACAAATGTAAAATCTGCATGCCCCAAGCTATTGTAGTCTCCAAGCTCAAAATCTATTATCTGGGAAGTCATAGGCTAAAATGTTCATTTCACCGTCAAGTCCATATTAAAACCAACCAACCAAAGAAATTCCCACAACCTTACAACAAAAAGCTCAAACAAAAACCAGAGGAAGTCTGTTAGTAATCTTTCACACAGGCTGATATGTGCTGCTGAGAGAGTGGCACAGGTGAATATAGCTTCAGGTAGTGGAGAGAGGTATTTGCAGCTAGAAGCATTCTTACATCAGCACAGCTGGTGAAGACCAAAAAGCACTTTCATTGCTTTTTGTTAACATGGTGGTAGCAGCAGTGGGCATCTGAGCACAGTGGAGGTAGAGGCGAATATGTAACAGCATTACTATAGCTGCAGTTCTTATGATTAGGAACTTCTGTTTGTTGTGTTATTTAGGAAGTCTTTTCAAAATAACCATTACTTGTGATGGGGGTTGGAGGGAGTAAGAGACTGAGGAAAGTAACTCCTACGAGCTACTCAGGCTGGGACAGAGTGGATAAATAAATAAATAAAAGGTGAGGCTATAACAAACTCTGATTTTAAGGCCATAGTCCCATTACTGCACCCAAGGAAGAATCACATCCCCTTTCTTACTAAACTAAGAGTTGCAAGAAACTGCTGTACTACTTGAAAGCTTCCACTCATGTGACATATTCTGTCAGTAGAGCCCCTTTCCTGCAAAGAAATGATTTTTTTTTTATTCTACTGCACAGCCTTCTGGGAGAAAATTACATCATTTAGTAGAATAGAGGGAACAGACTGGATTTTTTTTTCTTGGTATTTTCGTTGTGATTTTTTTCTCAATTTCCCTTTATGCTTGTTACATCAGGCAGGAATTTGATTAAGACACTGTCTGTCACAATAAGTAGAGCAAATATGTAATGCTAAGAGCACAGCTTTATCAATCTTTTTCTTAGAGTTTGTTTTGTTTAATCCATTGACTCTCTTTTTAGTTGCCTGGATTTGTTTACCTCCTTCCTTAGGCAATAATCGGCTTTCATCAGCTGTGAGAAGAACATCTATTTATAAAAGTGGATTTAAATGAATCTAGGCTAAAGTAATTTTAAAGTTATCTTCTGTACCCACAGATCCTCTTGATATAAAGTTTTAATTTGAAGTAACTTAAACTTAGAGGATCTAAAATTTGAAATTACCTTTACGTGACTAACCGCAACTAGGAAAAAATTACTCAACGAACACAAAGTGAAAAACCACCAAAACTCTCTGACTCTGAGTGCATACTGGAGTGAGACAGCAGAGAAGGCTACAGCTCCCTTAGTTTTCCTGAAAAGTCCCTATGCTATTCATTGCGGGATAGGACTCACTTTTGTTAATGAATAACTTCTTAACATTTGTACTGTTGGGTAGTAAACAGTTCACTAAGGTTGTGTGGGAACATTTTTATATCTATACATAATACATGCAAATAAATAACTCACTAAAATTGTATCTATTTAAAAGAATTAAAGAAGTAAAAGTATGTATTAAAAGTATTCTTTGAAAGTACCTTCAAATATATTTTTTACTTAGTAATCCAGTATCTACTCAGATATTACCCGCTATTAATTAGGGCTGTAGAGACATACCTCTCTGTGCGTATACGTGCCACTTCTAATGAATTAAGAACAGTTACCTGCCTGCAGATGTGCACAGTCTACCTTCAGTATAATTTTTCAGCAAAGACTTCAGCATTTAACCACATTTTTCTGTGAGCAGAGGGCTGTGTGACACTAGACACCTACGTAGGTCTGATCGCTAAAGTAGAGCCTAAGACCTTAATTCAGAAGACCATGTAAGCTCACACCTACCTGCAAATATATCCTTAAGCCTCACTGACATTGAAACAAAAGAAAGTGACTAGAAGTAATTTTGTGACCTTGGACATCACAACAGACACAGCATGTTGCAAGATAGCACCTCTCTCATTTCTAGACATTTCCATAATAAAAGCAAACAACACTGATTTCAGACAAAGGGTAGCAATTGCTTAGCTACAATCTAACTTTCTTTTTCAGGATGTAATCTGCTCTGCAATAAACAAATGCCAGAAAATGAATGGAAGCATTCTGCACCTTCAAGATACTGACTGATCTTAGTATGGAATGTTTGTTCTTCTGGATATTTTTGTCAGGTTACAAAACACATAGAGGGTATGGGCACTCCTGAATACAAATGATAACGATTTTAGTGAGAAAGATAAGAAAGAAAAAATAGATCTCTAAGAAAAACAGGACTGCAAAATTTAGTAGTAAAACCAGCTAAAATAAGGAAAATAAAAATCAAGGGAAAGTGGTTCAGGTCTCACAGAAGAAATTGCACAGTTCAGACCTTGCACTGGAAGAGATATCATTATCTATAGAAGGAAGAGAAATGCTAGACAAAGGTGACTGAATAGCTTGACACAAAAAAACACCCAACGTTGCATGAGTAAAATCTACCCAGTTACTTAGGATTGATTTTTATATCATCAGCCAAAGGAAAGAAGACAATCAATACCAAGAAACAGATACAGATGTAACGAAAGGCCATATAAGCTTCATGTTATACATTTTCCCTTTTAAGGTTTTTTCAAGTAAATAAATGGTAATGCACAGGAACAAAGTCTATCACCAAATTTTAATAAGTAAAGCACTTGTAAAGTTAACCTTAACTTAGTTAATGACTAGAAGGGCACTGAGACATTTTACTGTACAACTGTAAAGAAAATTTAAGAAAAAATTCAAGATATATGCCATGTCTCTTGGAAAATGAGCTATTGTAGTTCTGTATGATGTGTCAGAAAGCCGATTTTATGAGTCAGCAGCAGCACACAGAGATGAGCAATTTTTGCACTCTGTTAAGATTGTCCTGATTTATTTTTTTAAGTTTATGTGAGGAAACAGGCATTTCTGTTTAGCCTTTTGAAAGCTTGTATAAGATAATGCATGGCTTTATCAAGGATTTACAACATAAGAAACAAAAAGGACATATGCTATAGCTCAAACTTCTACTATAAAACACAAAACCCAGGTGGGGATCACCTGAAAGGGCTCAGGGAGCTAGCAGTTATATACTAGAGGTTGCTGGTTGAGCCCTGAATGCCTGCTTGGAGAAGCAGCTAGGGTCCCCCACTGAAAAACTTAAACATAGGTGGTGCTCTTACACATGTTCTCAGTAAAGTGTGGATGAATAGGTGGTCCTACAGTAAGTAGGGTGATCCAAGCAGGTGTCGTCGTCCCGTCCCCGTCCCCCCCGACTTTTTTTTAAAAAAAAAATGAAGATATTTCTTCAGCCTTCAAAAACTAGGAGGAAAATGTCCTTTTCCCATAGGCAAATAAAATCTGGAAATTTAGAACCTGAATTAATATAAGAGCCTGTCTAAATCACAGCCAACTACACCTACCATGTGTTAGTGGCTTTATGGAACAAAAAAAAGAACAAAAATCAACCCATAGGCAAAAATCCTTCTCTTTATGGCTTTTACAACTCTCTTTACTGACCTAAAGTGGCACACTTCTTAGCTCTAAAACTTCATGAAAAGTGTCAATTCGGATGTTGACAGACTGCTGTAGAGAACAGAAATGTAGGATGCAAATGGGGGAGGAAGACTTGGCTAACAGTCAGTTATACTCCACTCATCCTTTGATGGGCTGGAATCCCCTTGGATATCAAACAGCAGACTATGGCTATATTAATCTAACAGCATAACCTGCTCACAAACTTCACACAGGACCTAATGTACGTTATAGTCACACTTAAAAGATTGAGCTCTTCCGAAAATTGAGCTCGATGCTTAACTCTGTTCCTCTAAAAATACCAGATAAGAATTCAGGACCAGAAACTATATGCAGAATAGAAAAGAAAAGCTGAAGATACTGTAAGCAGTGCAATTTTACAGGTAGCTTCTTGTTATTCAAGACATATTCAGTGAATTCGGAGTCAAAAAGGCACAGCATAATCATTCCCATAAGTTCAAGGAAGTGACCTCACAGACCCATACTTGATGGATATGATTTGGACAAGCTACATTTGATTTGGGTCGTTCAGTAACCATACACATTAATTCTAACAATTGTCAGATCTTAAGGACACTGACTGTTCAGTCAGTTCGCATGTGCACTTATATTCTTCCAGACAGTGTACACACTGTAAACTTTCAACTGGAATTGATTGAATGCTGACTGCTGCATGAACTTTTGCCTAAAACTGATCTAAGATGATGATCAGTTTTGGACTTTGTGCAGATTTTATTTCCTCTAATACAAAATTGTAGCCCTTATCTCTTCCAAAAGCCAATCATACCTGGACTGCATAAAACCACACACGGTCAGCAGATGGAGGGAAGTGATTCTCCTCCTCCTCTCCTCTCCTCTCCTCTCCTCTCCTCTCCTCTCCTCTCCTCTCCTCTCCTCTCCTCTCCTCTCCTCTCCTCTCCTCTCCTCTCCTCTCCTCTCCTCTCCTCTCCTCTCCTCTCCTCTCCTCTCCTCTCCTCTCCTCTCCTCTCCTCTCCTCTCCTCTCTCCTGTCTTCAACCCCACTCGGAGTACTGCATCCAGTTCTGGGTCCCCAGCACAGGAAAGACATGGACCTGTTGGAGCAGGTCCAGAGGAGGGCCACAAAAATTATTAGAGGGATGGAACACCTTCCCTATGAGGACAGGCTGAGAGAGTTGGGGTTATTCAACCTGGAGAAGAGAAGGCTCTGGGGACACCTTATTGTGGCCTTTCAATATATAAAGGAGGCTTATAAGAAAGATGGGGACAGACTTTTTACCAGGGCCTGTAGTGATAGGACAAGGGGCAATGGTTTTAAACTGAAAGAGCATAATTTTGGATTAGATATAAGGAAAAAATGTTTTTGCAATGAGGGTGGTGAGACACTGGAACAAGTCATTCCAAGAAATTGTGCATGCTTCACCATTGGAAATGTTCAAGGTCAGGTTGGATGCGGGTTTGAGCAACCTGGTCTAGTGGAAGATGTTCCTGCCCATGGCGAGGGGGTTGGACTAGATGATCTTTGAAGGTCCCTTCCAACCCAAGTCATTCTGTGATACTATGATTAGACATAAGGTTCAATTGTATTGACACATGATCAGGGATGTTTCATTAATTGTTAGGTTCCTTAAAATACTTATGATGGAAAGTAATGTATGAATGAAAATTATATTTTACGTATTCAGTGTAACCAGTAAAGTACTGGTTTTTATTAATTTCAGATATCCAACTCTAAATTACAGGAACATTCATTGAGATAAAATATTTTTTTCCTCAATTATATTTCTTAGTAACTAATTACGAAAAGATGTATTTACATTTTTGCAGCATCTGGTAAAGTATGTAAGATTTAGCAGAGACTACTGGACTCATCATAGTGTATATATATTTTTTTCACTAATCTCCCTGTGTTTGAGGCCTTTTCTTCTCCACTGTCAATTTCTATCATTACAAAAGGTATTGAAAATAGAACTGAAGATATCAAGTTAAAACAGAAAATTCCCAGACATCAAAATATGAAAAATAATTTCTGATTGGGCTGAAAGGGGAAATGCATTATAAACCAGAAGAGTTTATCTGAACCTAAAAAGCAGAAAGTTTTAATGTGAGTAATTAATGACTTTACAATAAAAATCCTATGATAAAATGAAACAGAGTTACAAGTGGATGACACTTGGTTAATTCTTCTTTTTTATGTCATTTTCTTACCAATTAGTGCGACTAAAATGGATAATGTATGATGTGACAAATTAATTCTGTGACACTATAGTACAGGAACATGATGCAATCTTATTCAGCACTTTGGTTGTTAAAATGCAGTTTTAATTTCATGCTTTGTGTGTTGGGCCTTTACTCATAATTTGAATCAGTACCTTCTGTCTCACAGACTGCCTTTTCTTAACATTTAATAGTACAATATATATATGCTAGCTAGTTTATCACTGCTGTTCTACTGCCAGATAGTTTGCTAACCTCTATTATCCACACTTCATATAGGAAAATATGGATGTTAATATATAAAGTAACTTCACATATTGAATATGCAGTACGTGGAAGAGTGGGATAGTTAGGATTGCAACCAACACTACACAATATTTCATCTATGTTCACCCCATGTTTCCTTTCTCTGCCCCACAGGCGGAGTTAGATATATGTACTCACTACAATACACTTTCTAGCTTTATATACAGACCTTACCATGACTTCATAAAAAAAAGAATCTTTCTGATATGTGCTCTAAGACATTAAAATCCAAAGTGTTAAGGTTAGCAAAGTGCTAAGCTAGTATTTGTCAGATGTTACTCAGAAATTGTTAAGGAACAGAGTTAAATTTCATTTTTCAGGAAGTTGCACCAAAACCCTTTAGTTCTGGCCCTTGTTCTGGAAAGGAGAACTACTTACTAGTTGCTCTTTAGCTCTTGTGAATTTTCTTCTGCACAGTTGTAGTTGCACTACAACTCCAAAAGAGAATGTAACATTTCTGGAAAACTAAAACATTTTTATTTTTCAATTTCAGAGTCTTGTTCGATTTGCCACCCTTTGGGAAAAAACATATTAGCTATCAGGAGGCACCCACTTTTTTTATTGCTGAATCTTATTCTTTTCACATTATTCCTATTTTAACTCAGACAAATAAAACATAGTTTCCTTCTTCCATGATTAGAAAACAGGATTTTTGATGTTCACTGATGAGGTTTTATACTACTCTGAGAATCACTAGGATTTCTGCATTGTGCTACAGCAGTTACACTGACCATCTCTTCTGTTTAACTTTCATATTGATACTTCACTGAGCAGTGAAGTTGATATTACAAATTTTAGACAGACTCTGGACTGTAGCATGCAAGTTGTGCTCACTGAACGCCATTTCAGTAGTGATGATTTTTTTGGAAACTGCCAGAGAACAGTCTATTTTCAGACACTTTAAAATGCATCTTTCTAAAAACCCTCTTTTATAAGGAGTGGTTAACCTACACAGATTTTAGGTCACTGATATGTCAGAGGAACTTTTCCAAGTACTTCTGAAAGATTCCAACCATTTCTCTTCATTATTACGTATGCTAAAAATCAAGAGAGTTTTCCCAGAAAAATACATGCCAGAAAGCTTCAAATGCTTTCCTCAAATCTTCTGTATGCAAACCTTCAAATTTTCTTTCTTATTCATACCCCAATTACTTCAACTCAGTTAATAATTACACAGTTACTTCAGTGATACTATGCTTTTATCTTTTATACAAATTCAAAATCAGAAATTTAGTGTTAATCAATTTCTAATCAGTGTATTTTTCGTAGTACTTCATATATATTGTGATGATTATAATTTAAGTAGACATCAACTTTTAAAACATCTTTAATAAATAGAAAATTACGAACATAAAATTGAATGCTAATTTAAAATTATCCCTTATTTCATTTTGTAAATCTAATATTCTCTAAGAAAATATTAATTGATTTAATCTAACTTTTCTTGTCTCTTTTATACCTGTCTTGGCATAATTTTCCATTCTATAACATAAGCAGCACCTAAAATAACATGTAACAGAATATTAGGCTGTCTTTCAATGTAAGTGGGAAACAGCTTATTTTTGGTTGTACTAAGAGCATGTATAACCTCCTTCTATTACTCATAAGGGTTAAGCGCAGATTTAGGTAAAGCCCATATGAACTGCACCCCAAACATATTTCTCTGAGTCATATTTCTCTGAGTCACACAACCTTTTATGGTTTCTAAGTGCTTTCCGGGTTGTCTAAAGGAGATTTTTTTTTTCACCAGGCTGTATCAAACTAAAATTGTCCTCCTTACACTGGCTCAGCTATGCCAGAATGACCGAACAGGGGTCAGAGACCATTAATCCTTTACTCCATACTACTGAACTGCTCACAAAACACAGCACTAGGACTCCTCATACTGCCTACCAACATCTAAGTGTATCCAGGCAGGTGATCCAGGGGATTTTGGTGCTGATGAACAGGTATCTAAGTTAAGCAGCATGGGTAAAGGAGACAAATTCAGGATCTATATTCAGGGGGAATTCAGTGGACTATATAGAGGACAAGAGTCTGGCAGCCCTTCAAGCATTTTGAATCTTCATTGCTGCCTTGAACTTAGACATCACAGTGTGCAAGGTGACTAAACTAATTATAGAGTATGTTCTCCATCCAGAATAAAGGAGGACTTTAACTTTTGGTTGTTACATAAAGTCTTTCCTACTTCGCAGAATCAATATGAAATTCTAGCTAAATGAAAAGTTGAGGAAAAAGCAACATTGCTGATTTTTTTGTCTCTGTGTTGCTCTCATTCAGACTTGGCTTTTTGCCTGGTCATTTCTTGGTGCCCAATGGGAAACATCAAGGAGACTGATGCATCAGCTTTTGCTATCTGCAAACTAAGGGGGAAAAAAAGACCAATTTCATGGCACAAAAAGTCTAAAGTGATACCGAAGGCAAAAGGTTCCAAAAGGTTCCAAATGCTGTTACCTGTTGTCAGAAATGGATCTTTAAAAGCAGATAAAAGCTGATCATGTCCCTAAAGTAAAATAAACCAGGAGATGACAGGAAAAGGTATTTATAGTGAATGAAAGGAAAGAGCTTTGCTTTGGAATCAGACCATAAGGGAAAGCACAGCTAAGGATAACTCATTTTACAATCTTCCCTAGGCTGTGTTAGTCCTCTTGCAATTTTGCAGAATAATAGAACTGAAATGTTCTTTCCTGGAGCTGTGGGTTCAGCTTCATTAGGTATTTTTTTTGTATACTGGCATTTAGATAGCAAGAATATATGTCCCTTTTATCACCCAAAATGGACAGATACAGGTAATTAGGTTACCTGTTCTAATATGTGGAAGGATCAGCTAAGCTTAAGGGTATACTGCATTTATTTCTTTAGTAACAGTCCACTGCTTTTTTAAGAATTATGTCAGCCAACTCTTACAAATCCAATTGGTCATAGTTGGAAATTGTTGCTAATAGGCCTGATCCAAAGCCCACTCAAACAGGGAGACTCTCACTGACATCACCATTTCTGCCATCATGGACGTCAGCTGGTTATGAAGCAAGCCTTAGGAGATCACAGAATGGTGACTCTATTTTTTTTTAAAAGATATTAAAAAATCGTATTTGCGTTTGAATCTTGATGCATTACATATTTATTGAGGTAAATTAAAATCGAAATTCACTGTAAATATCCCAGATTTCAGTGGTATTTTAAATCTGTGTCCAAATACAACTTCTTAAATACATATTTAATTAAGAAAACATGTTTAAAAGTAATTTTCTAACAAACTGTAATGGATATTGTTCAGTTACTGTATTTATAAAAGTGTCAATATCTAAAAAGAAGCTAAGCCACATTAAAAGTCTCTCCATTACTTAGATTAATCCATCTACTTAAACAGTGAAATTTAGTCCCATGTTTTAAAGTGTTTAGATGGGATGAGCTGGTGATCAACTTGAGAATAGTTGTAAAATACCTTGCATGTTCATGAATACTAAACAAATTAGTTGTTGAGGGAAACATATTGCCACAACATTTGGAAAATCATCAAGAGAAAATTAAACTTGATTCATAATTTTAGCTTTGATTCAGTAAAGCATGGAAACATATGCTTAAAGCTAAACATGGTCTAGCATACTTTGCTTAATCTTGTCTGTAACGTGCAGCCAACATGAATGAGTAAATTAAAATAGAGAATGTGCTAAGAAAAGGGATGTTGCAGTGTAAGACTTCAAATATGAGTTTACATCTTTTGAGAATACGGGCAAGGGGAAGTGGACATCTGTCAAGAATACTAAAGTACTAAGAGACAGTGATATGATAATGGCAGACTTAAAGATCCGTCTGAAAATAAAGATCATATGCGATGTATTTGTTTGTTTTTTCTTAGTGTAAAACAGATGGCATCTGCATGGACAAGAAATACAAGTTTGCATCACAGTCAGGAACACCATCCATCTTACTACTGGCATAGACCTGGTAAAGTCAAGTCAGTATCTATGTGAAGAGCAAGGTGTGGAGAAATGCCGGGCTTGTAAGTTCCGGCTTAAGTAAAATAAAGCAAGAAGTTTATCATGCCCTGCATAGAACAAGGACAAGAGCTGAGCAACTTGCTCATCTGGCAAAAAAACAGCAAAAGTTTAACAATGCTGGAAAACACTTATCCCTTCTACAACCTTGCAAGGTGAGATAACAGCTGAAAGAGGGAGCCTTGTGGCAGCAAGACAGCTCTGTTTTGGCTGAAGAGTGAGGGACCAAGTGGAAAAACAGTTTCAGCAGAAAACTTTGAAGGCCATGGTGCCCAGAGTGAAAACTTTGCTTAATTATCCAGAAAATTAATATTAAAATTAACACCCTTGCACATGTTAATGAGAATTGTAGAGATCATGCTATACATATGACTGTGTTACTCAACTCTCCGCCTAAATCATACTATACATAACCCCTAGGAGGGGAAACAAAGAATTAGAGAATAAAAAGAAGAGAATAAAGGGTAAAAGTAGTGAGAAAGAGGTTGAAGACCCTGAAGAGATGGTCGACAGGCTGTGCTCCTCTTCCTCCACCCAAGATAGGGACACCTTCTTGGTAAGAATTGTGCCTTTTCTTCTTGGTGAAGAATACCTGGGAAAACTTGGCTAGCATTATTATAGTATACTAGCAATATTGCAGTAAGTGTATTTATATCAACGGTAATTTTATACTGGTTATATCTGTCGCCTTAGTAAATTACCTATATTTGCAACATTGCAAAAATGCCTCAGTGAAAGTCCCTGAGAGGGCTCTGACAGGCAAACACAAATCCATACTCTTAATGCCACACAAGGTGAGTAAAATATCTTCCCTCTGAGGATCCAGGGAGATTATGCAAGGGTAAAAATGACTTTACAGCTTGAAAAATACATTTGTAAGGTAAGATGTGATAAGAAAAAGGACAAAGGAATAAATATTACCTCTTTATTACCTCTTCAGCCACGTTCATGTGGCTGAAGAAGTGGATATTAGCAAGTGTGGGTCAAGGTCTCAGCCTGAAGTCATTGTTTGGATTAATTACATGTTTTCAGTGACTGGATTTGAGTAATTTTTTCTTAAGGTTCTTGAAAAAATCTGAAACACTTCTTTGAGGATATCTTAAAATAAAAATGTTAAATGACTGTTGAAGGACATGTAACATATTTACAAAAAGGATGAAAGAACTGGATAAAAACTGCAAATCTATCAGTGCAGGTCCAGTTCCCAGGACAAATATCCGAAAAACAATGGAAAAAAATACTTAAACTAGTTGTAAGCACCCTAAATGAAACAGAAATGTTAGGAAAACAGAGACGTTAGAACATGGGCATCTCAAGAACAATTCACTCAGAACAACCTAATTTTTTTTTTTTTTTTTTTTTTTTTTCCCCTAGGACAGCAGAGGTTGTAGATTGGGTCAGTCTGATGTTTTTGACTTAAGTAGACTTCTGATTCTATTTTATATGAAAATTTCTCATAATAAAATTTTGCAAGGTAGATGTTAAGCTTTTAAAAATTAATTCTCAGAAGGCTGCCATCAGTGGTCTGGTAACTGGAAGAATACCTGTGAAAAGATTTCATAAGGATTACATTTAAGCAGAAACAATTGCCAAACAACATTATTTTTATGTAAACATAACTGTATGTATACAAAATTAAAATATACACATTTTATTCTCCTGCTTATTTCTGATTAGCTTTAAATAGGAATATTTTTGTTATTTATCTGAGCTAGTGTCTACTGACTAAAAGATTAAGATCTCAAAAAGCTGAATATTTTATTCTAAACAAATTAATGGCAAGTCCTCATTAAATCCTTCATCTCCAGGTGGAAAACTCATGAGACAGTGAATAATAGTTATGAGACAGTGAACGAGGCATGAAGCAAGTGAACTCATCTTTACTGACACTGTCGTGTTTACAGGTTACGAAAGACAAATTTACCTCACTGTTATTTTGCAGTGATTTCTAAACTTGCACAGAAATATTTCACAGGTTTCTGTAAAAAAAAAAAAAATCCAACAACAACAGAAAAACGGCTTAAAGGTTTTCATTATTCATATTCAACCTCTAATTTGAAAGTTTCTGTCCCATGCACATGTGTTTTGCTGACAGTACAGTTCTAGGCGCTGCTTTTCAAACAAACCCCTCCCAAGTGTTGAAAGAAAAACTAAGCCTTACCGCTGTGAAGGATTAATCTGGCCACCGGAGGGCAGTGCTGCTCTTCACGAACCTCATTTTATTTCCGCCGCTGTTTGTAATAAAAAAGAAGCGTAACAAACCTGGGTTTCAGGGTGTCACTCTGAAAAGAGAACCTTTACTGCTATTCCTAGTATTGCAGCGACAGCTTAGAGTAGGGAACACGCACGGAAACGTTCCCACAGCAAGCTATGTTCTGGATGTAGTTAATTAACTGGTGGGTAGGCAACTATGCATTACCCATGTATGTTTTCGGGGGATGCTTCAAAAATTTAGTTTCACCCTGGATTCAACTGTATCGAGTCTATGCAACTTTGACACACGTAATAAATCTCAGTTCGAGCTACACAAAAATGGGAGAATCTAACGATAAAGTATATTTCTGAAAGTGACAGCCTTGATTTCTTGCTCCAGAGAACTCTCGTTGTTCTTTTGCTGTTATTGTTACAGTTACGAAATTCTAGAAAACTACTGCAAACAAACTTTGTTTCTGAGAAAAGTTGCAGTTACCATAAATTATTCCACTTATGTTTTAAGCATTTCATTTTGGTCTCTAAGTAATAACCAAAATTATTTGGTTCTTTCACTCATTTGGAAACTGATGATCACATAAGCTAAGCAAGAACAATTCTGCTTCTTGAAAAAATGATTGACTCTTCATAAAAAGATCAGCAAAAACAATGTGTTCCATATGGCTGCAGGAACTTCTTGGGTATGAATCCTTCCATAATGCATGCGCCTATGTATCTGAAAGATTCACTTTCTATTCAAATCCTTGAAAACAAAGTAACATACCAACAAACATTAATTCAGATTATTTTTGTTGAAATCCTTCCATTTAAGAAAGATAAAAGAAGGCATAAAAGCTAATGAACTTTTTTATTCCTAGAAACAGTTTCTTTTTTTGCAGCATTCTCATTTTCAGTACTTCACATTAAGACGAGAGAAGCATTTCTTAGGTTCTGCTTTACCACTACCTGTTTTATCAATTTAAAATGTGTGAAGGTGGGTATTATAATCACTCAAGCTGTCCAGCACTGAAAAATAAAGCTTCAAAATTTTTTCTTCACGGAAAACTTGTTTACAAAATGCAGAAATATCCCGAAAGGCTTTCTAAAATGGTAACATCTCTACTGTGGTGGTGATTTTATGCACAATTTAATTTAGTCTTCTCTACAAGATTTTTAACAAAGTCCAACCAAGCTCATCAACAGCGGTAGATGCGAAATGAGGTTGAATGTGACAGAGAAGATTTCTATGTAGACGGTTATTCCTAATGCTGATGGTGGATTATCTTTTCCCCACCTGCTACTTTCCTCTGCTCCCAGGGAAGGGGTGAAAGCTGCCCCGCAGCCCCCCAGCACCCCCAGGGGCCGTTTGTCCAGCAGGGACTGCCTGGGGCTGTCAGCCCCTTCCCGGGCAGCACTCCCAGAGCTGGAGCTCAGACAGGCTGGGCAAGGGGCTCTTGGCCACGGGGCGCCTGGTAAACCCAGCTCAGCCCCGCTCAGTCCAAGGGCAGCCCAGCCCAGCCCTGCATGAGCAGGGCAATGCAAATAACACACGTAAGAGAAAGATACTACTGACAGTTCTAAGTGGGTTACGTGAGGTTGTACTAAGGCTCACATAGTAATGACTGTTGCCATTTTTTGTTTATGCTGTCGCTAAGAATAATGTATACTTTATGATAATACATTCAGGGGTCATTAAAAAAGAATTTTTCATTGGCTACAGTAAGAAAATAATCTGTTTCAAATACGTTATGTCTATTTTATTTACTAGAGTAATCATTAGAACACCAACTCACTCCAATGTTTTCTAGAATTGAAGAAAAGCTAAGGAAACAACAGAGATTACTGATTCTATATTGGAAAGTTAATTTTTGCTAAAGTTAATAGCTAAAAGTAGAATGAAAAAAACTTTTCGTATCTTTTAAACCCACTGTAATTAGTTACCTTTTGCAAAGCAACTGGAACAGTTTTTCTTCCACAGTCAGGCTACTGGATCAGTAGATCCAGAAGATGTACATATGGAAAATTATAGGTTTTATTATCTTCTTTAAGAAGGTCTTCAGAAAAGAAGACTTAGCACTTACAGTCAATAATGAATCTCAAAGAATAGTTAGCCCAAACTGGAAAAAAGGACGTTACTTCCTGTTTCTCTTTCTTAAGTGACACTATTTAACTTGGGAACTTTCTCTCCCTTTCCTCTTCCTTTCTTCCTCCTCCCCAAATCATCCCATGAATGACACCAAGTCATCACCATCTCTGACAGGAAGATCACTCACTGGGCTACTGCTAACTCTGTAAAAAAATTTTACTTTGATCAGCCTGTGGCCATTGCATAAAAAAATAACAATCTTTCATCTGCACAAATGCAAATAGGTACAAACTGTGAGTATGTATACACTAAAATTAACAGAATTTTTTTAGCAAGCATAGACATTATTTCTGAAAGAGTCTTCCAAATACAGACAAAAGATCACATAAATGGACTTGAGTTTAAAAGGTAAGTAATCTGTCTATGAAGAAAACGTATGTTGACATTGCCCATGGTAGCACACATCTGCAGCTCCTGTCACAGAAGTTGTGAGCAGTCATCAACCAGTTGTCATTCCAGCTTTTCTGGGTCAGAAATTCCTGGGTCAGTTATGATATCTCAGTTGCAGAATACTGTATTGGAATATTACTTCTAAAATGACTTTGTTTTTGAAGAGGCTGAAGTGGATATCTGGCATTCTTTTAGACACTTCCAAAGCATTTGACACTGATACATGACATACAGGTCCTGCTATGTGGTCTATAGTAGAAGTGAATGTCCTTCTGAATTCCCATTTGAATAGAGAATGCACTATAATAGCCAATGATCTCTTCAGCTATTTTTGGAAATATTCATTTCATTTTGTTTCATTTCAATCCATAGGCACGGAAAATGGAATTATGTAAGACTGAATACTTTTCCCACTAGTCTTTGGAACGTATGGTGCTTTAACTGAGGAACCACTGGAAGATAAAAACTGTTAGCGTATAGCTGCAGTAACAGGAACGTTATCTCAGGCACTCAACAAGAATGTGGTGGTGATTGAGCTATCTTTTAATGAAATACATTCTTTTATAGTCTCCACTCCTAAGACCATTAACAACATAAAGTTCACATGAGGTGATAAAATTCACAAACAACTACCTACATTTTTCATGCAAAATAATGGAGGATATGATATACCTTCTGAGATACACACTTGCTAACTATCTGAAAAGCCAAAGGATGCCAGATGGGTACTTTCATGTTAATTACACATTAATTAACATAGTCTACCAGTTACAGAATTTTAGACATTTATCCCCAGCTGCCCCATGAATTCTTTCTGGCAGCATAATGACACCACAAATAGAAGTGTGCTAACACTGTAGAGTCTGCTGGGTGTCCTTGGTTAGTGATTCTTTAGGGGTACTTTGGTAAGCAGAGTACTTGAGCTAGCACACAAATATTTGAATAGCCTGATGATCTTCAATGCCAGTTGCATCTACATTCATAGAAATTATGTCTCATCAAACTAACTTGCTATCTCTCTTTACTAATATGTCCAGGTGGATGGATAATGTTAGGAACATTGATGACTCATGGAAGACAGGCTTTAGTGTTACTGAACAGAATGTGTGAAATTTAGGATTACACAGAATTAGTAAAGTTTATGTTAGATGTGCACATATCTAAATGATGGATTTAAAAGATTTTTTAAGCTAGTATTCTTGGCAATGTTCCAGTCTTTCAGGACTTTCCCATCCTTCCCTATTACTCTGCTAATGCCAGTCAGAGATCAGATTATGAAAAAATCCTCTTTACCAAATGTATAAAAGTGTGCCAAAGACACGCTTACTTCTGGGATACAAGACGAAGTTGTTTTATCTTTTCAAACTCTGGGTATTCTGATATCCACTAATTACTTTTTTTTTCTGGATTTCCTTTAATTTAAATTAAGGCTTCTGGACCACGACATGGGACCTGAGGAAAACAGACAAACAAAAACCTCATTTGGTGTCATCAAATGTCAATTAACATTACATTTTTTCCTCCATAATACTACAGATAAACACAAGGGTATTGTATCAGGCATAAAAATACTAAACATTACAAAAATGCGCAATAGTGAACAGAAAATAAGAAATAATATTCCTTCTCTCTAGTACTGAAACTTAGTATGAGGATTAGGAAAGAACTATGTGATTTGATATGACTTCTGGAAAAGGTCAATCATATCTTCACATTTCAGTCAGGTTTTCAGTGTGACAAGACCCTGGATTTTGTATGTAAGTTTTCCGCTTATGTGTTTTTAGTTTTCACCAAAGATTTTCACCACTTTTGTTTACATTAAAATTCAAGATGATTTTGCTAAAGAAATACAGTCCTCTTTTTTATGACTAATATATTTTTTTTGGTTAGTCTCTTTTCCTGACTGAATGTTCTTGCTCTCCACATTACTTAGACATTACATTGCGTTAGATTATATTCAAAACAACTTGTGAACTCCTCAAGTTCTCCCTTTCCAGAATCTGGGTTATTGAAACACCTTAGGACTGCAGAACTGTGACCGTTCACTCAACTCCTGTTTTGGTTTTGGCATAACACACAGTTCATGCTAAGACCTGACGTATGCTGGGTGCAGTGTCATTCGGTCAAAGCCAGAGCAACACATTTGCCAGACGCAATGGACAGAGAGGGATAGAGGTCACTATGCAGCATTATCACCAGCAGCTTGCTGTCTCCTCCAGATATAACCTGCTGCATCCTTGCATAGTAATTGTCCGGAAGTTTCTTCAGAATCCACTATTTAGTGGATACGGTATAGACCAAACTTCCAAGCTGGAAGGTTTAAATACATCAGCTTACCCAAAAACACTTTTGAAGGAGATCCAACAACAGCTGGACTACTGAGGCTTTCATACTTCCCAAAGCAATGTAGAAGAGGAGAAGGAAGAACGAGCCATTTCACTATCAGCTGGGGAACCATTTTGCTCATAGATGTGTGAGTTAGGAATTAGAGAAATTGTAAGAAAATTCATTAATTAAAGAAATAATGAAATAGTGAATTCGTGTGTTAGACTAGTCTGTACAAAGGGAATTGAGACACTATTTGTCTTGTTTGGTTTGAATTTTGCTAATGAGTTCACAAAATAAACCTTAATTTACAGAGTACATTGTCCTGTAAATTTGAGATATTCAAATAGACTGTGACAGTAATTCTTTCTAAAATAGGACCTCACATTCCTTTGATGCAGGGATGGTATTGTGCTTAGAACAAACAATAATTCTATGAATGTTCATATTAGTTGTATTATTAGTTATCATTAGTAGCAAGAGCCATGGGATCAGTAAAGTTGTTAATGATTGCTGCATTCATAGACCAGGTGGAAAGGCAAGATAAGGAGCCCTTGGAACACCTGCATCCATATTGCACAAATTTGAGCAAAGGTTGGCATATCACGTTATAAAATTCTGAGATGGTTCCCAAGCAACCTGTTAAACACTCTTATAATGCACAGTGCTCTGTACTGCCTGTAGAGTAAATAAATCTGTCCTTGGTCTAGCGGGCAATTTCTTTTTTACTTTTCCTGTTCATTTACTCAGCCTTAAACCCGGCAAACAAAGATGACAAACCCTTTTGCAGCCTTAGACATTCCTCCAGCAGTCCCTGCCCTTACTTCAGAAACTGGTTAATATTCAATGGGCTCATCTCCCCTGTCAGGTTTGGGAAGGTCAGTTTTAAAGATTAACTCTCAAATGAGACCTTCCAAAAGTCATCAGCATTTCTGTTCCATAATGCTGTGTGCTGTTCTGAAAAAGAAGTCTGAGTAAATCACACCTCCTCCACCATTCGCAATCTGTTTTCAGTCAAAACCAGCAGCTCAGAGTGAATTCAATGTTTTTAGGCTGGGCCTGAGATATGTATTATTTATAGATACCTTAACCAAGAATTTCTAAAGTGGCCGAGTTTAAAAATAATGCTGGAGCGTCCCTCCTCCCTCTGCCCCAGTACACAGGTTACTAATGGGATTTCAGAAAAGAGCATGACCTCTTATCATATCAATATTTGATCAGGCAATAAATGTGGCTTGCTCAGAAGCTCAAGGCTGGCAGAATTCTTAGTGGTTATGTTCTGTATGCTAAAATGATAGCAAACCAATTTAGTGTGTACTAGTGATACAATAGAAGCTACACTGTTCTCTTAGCCCCTATACATTCTTCATATAGAACATAGTATCTGAGCATCTCAGGGCACCTTTGATTTAAGTTTTGTACCTATGAACAGTTATATTTCTCTCTTTCTATCTTTGCCCTATGATCTTGGAAGAGGTACCTGTTTCTGGCAATGGTTGCTTTGTTAGTGTTAACTGTCACCTATAATACTGTAGTTTTTTGCATCTTCAATTGTGGGCAAAGATCCCATTGTAGTAAATACTGTGCAAATACAGAAAGAGAGCTCCCAAGCTCTAAAAAGCTCCAGGCTAAGTGTGGAACTGTCAATAATGACAGACATAAGAAAATGAAGAGAAAATGAGACATTTTGGTCTGCTTAATGCCTCTAAACAAATGGAGTTGCTTGCAGAGTTGGGTATCAAAGAATAAGGCTGCAGAGTGTGTAGAAAGAAACAATCAGATATGAGGAGTTGCTAGTCTAGTGACTAAATGTTATAGAGATTTTTCAAGGGAAAAAAAAAAAAGCAGAAAAATATCTGAAGCCCAGAAATACACTTAAAACTGTTGAGACATTTTTTTTTCTCCGCAGTTCAGGATTATTCTCCATTTTCAGCAGTGAACTTAATAGAGATTAATAGCATAAACAAAGAACTCCCATGATACCAAAACTTACTCTCTGTGAGAAATGAAGCAGGGAGAATAACCCTCGAAGTTATGCATTATTTAAGCACTGACCTGTGCAATGGTAACCAGCAGTTTGACAAATAAAAAAAACCACCATAGAATTCTGGGTCGCACTTTGCAGGGGGGATATTCTGAAATACTACTCTGTACAACAAGATTATGGGACCAACAGTGACTTTTTCTGCGATCTTTTCTGAGTCATCTTTGCCTAAGAAACAAATTTGAAATTACCACTCCTGAAGTTTCAGCTAGGAATCAGACCGCCCGGATAGCGTATTCTTGGTTAATTAATCATGGAAGGCCAGTTCTGTAACGTATACTGGGCAGCTGAAATGCTTATTGGTCTTTAGCTTCCCTGGCTTAGCATTTGCAAAAATGTTCTAATCAAATCAATCCTACTCCCTTCTCAAAACACAATGTTATCTAGATCAAAATCACTTCTGCTTTGGAACTTTTTGGAACATATTTTGTAGTCGGGAAATAGAATTTGATGCACTTGACATAACTACACAGCATACAGTATGGGAAAAATTCAGACGGTAGGGAGATAATTACACTTATTGTGTTAGCAATTGTACTAAGCTAAAATACATTCAAGGTCAAAGAAATGAATAGACAGATTCAGAAAGTACTGACTTGAGGTCATTCATCATTTTTTTATACTTACTCCTTCAGAGCAGCACATAGCCTTGCGGTAAGCAGAAGTAGAAAAGGTAGTAAACCAGACAAATATACACAGAGGGAAGGAAAGAAAGCATGTTTAGAGTGAGTTGGCAAAACATAAGAGACATGAAAAACAGTAATGAGGAAGAGAGAATGGGGAAAGGAAAAGACAAGGAAAACTTTTTCTGATAGTAAGGAGATCTTGGGCAGCTAAGCATCTTTTGTTTCAATGTAACTAAGGAGACAACTCACAAAAATTTCAGGCCAGCAATTCCAGAACTGTGGTAGAAATATCACTAATATCCTTCAAATTAATTTATGACTTCCCAACAGAGCCTGATTTTGCCACTGTGGCTGCTAACACTGGCCAAAAATACCATGAAGCTGCACTTCAGTGATTTCTCATGTTGAAAAAAATGTAGTTTTAAGTAATGTCTCTATGTGGACTCACACTATGAAAATATTCAGGGAAATACTAACTCACGAGATATTTTGAAAGATGTGACAGAGCATGTACAATCATTTCTGCACAGTTACATTTAAAAAAGAATATTCCATTCTACTTGCAGTTTTCCCTCTACTTGAGAGGTAAATTTTTTCCTCCTACATTTGACAAAATCCCCAATATTTTTTTTATTCTCGTTGTAGTTTAAGACAGTGTTAGACTCAGTAGCAGAACATACCTGAAGAAATTACCATTTTCTTATTTAAGCTGTTACCTCAGAGAATACCACCTTAGTTTGGGAAATGGCTTTTATTCTACTTACTTTTACATGGCATTATTTTTTTTTTTTTTTAAATATTTTATTTACTACTTAACTAGATAATCCAGACCTGCAGAACTTCATGGTTTTAATATCCAGTGAACTCTCCTCAGGTGCAGGGAAATTTCATCTAGTGATTTCAACAGATACAGAAGCAGTATATTCTGTATCAATATCATAGGACAGTGTGCTGGTTTTGGCTAGGATAGAGTTAATTTTCTCCATGGTAGTTGATATGGGGCTCTGTTTTGGATTTGTGGTGGAAACAGTGTTGATATTTCAGGGATATTTCAGCTATCGCTGAGCAGTGCTTGCACAGCACCAAGGCCTTTTCTGCTCCTCACACCGCCCCACTAGTGAGTGGGCTGGGAGGGGACACTGGGAGGGGACACAGCTGGGACAGCTGACCTCAACTGTCCAAAGGGATATTCCACATCATATGACATCATGCTCAGCGTATAAAGCTGGGGGAAGAAGAAGTGCGAACTTGGGGAGTGATGCTGTTTGTCTTCCTAAGCCACTGTTAGATGTGATGGAGTCCTGCTTTCCTGGAGACGGCTGAACAACTGCCTGCCCATGGGAAGTGGTGAGTGAATTCCTTGGTTTGCTTTGCTTGTGTGCACGGATTTAGCTTTACCTACTAAAATGTCTTTATCTCAACCTATGAGTTTTCTCCCCTTTAGTCTACAATTCTCTTCCCCATCCCTCTCCCAGAAGGGAGTGAGTGAGCAGCTAGGAGGGGCTTAGTTGCCAGCTGGGGTTAAACCATGACAGACAGTCTTTGAAACAAAATACATCATAGCTAAGTTATTTCGGTGGGAGAACAAATTCTAGTATATTTGTACCATTAACTTTTCACAAACTGTTAAAAATCAATTATCAACTGTTTCAAGATCTAAATCATATTTCTGCCTGTCAGCCAGTTCCAGCAGAAAGGAGAAGATTAGCTGAGAAAAAGATTTTTCTATTTGGTTGCAATGTAAGTGATTAAGTGATATCAAAAGCAAATTGCTGAATTTAATTTTCTTTTTTTTTTTTAAACTTGTTTTTCTGACAACAATATAAAAAAAATAAGTGGCACAAAAATATGAGTTTCATCCTGTGGGTGGCACTCCTGGACTGTCAGAAAAATAGTGACTTTTGAGAACTATGCCTTTGATGAAATTTTAAAGGAAAATTCATATTTGTTTGTTCCATGCCCACAATATATTCAGAAGGCAAGACTCGAATAGCTAAAATACCCTTTAAATGACTGCAAATGGTCTTTATTAAGTACAGGTGAGTGGTTTTTATAACCACAGCACCAGTCATACAGTGGCTACAAATACAGTATTTCATCTGATGAATGTGAAACTAAACATGCTATGGAAGAAGCAGAGAGATAATATCACAGTTGCAGAATTGTTTATGTTGTATATGATTAAAGCAGGAGTCCTGCAGGCAGCACCTATTTCAGAAGATAAAGTTAGTGCATTGTCCTATTGGAAGGTGATGGTTTGACCATGTCTCTTGGTTTCTCTCCTTGGACATCCTGAGACAATTCTCTGTCTCTAGGATGGGGAGGATGATGATGAAACAAAACCTCGGGGTTGACATGCAGTGATGCATCTTTTACAATGGAGAAGGGACAGACAAAGAGTAGAAGAAAGAATACATGTGGGTGACCCTATATTTCCCCTTTTGCTTAGCCTAGAATACAACACCCTTGTCCTTGTTGGTGGTCAGGATCCCTACCCTCTCCTTGGATGCTGAAGAAGGAGCACTCAAGGCCCAGGAAAATGAAAAGAAGAAAGAGACATTTCCACAAAATAAAATAGGCAACGGATTCATGAAAGAGAAAATGTAGAGGTTACAGAGAGAAAACCATTTGGTCAGAACTGTTTGATGTTGACCAGCAGGGAAGAAGTAGTGACTTCATCCCTGCCTATATTGCTCAGGAGGATTCACAGAGTAAGGAGTGCAGAAAATACTGCCTACAAGGGAAAATGCAACATATATTTCATGTGAACGTAATTCTTAAGCCTCCTGTGCTTGTAAACTCCTAGCAAAACACAGCTAGAGTTAAAAGAAATCACATTTGAAGACTGGACTTCATGTCTTTCTTCACATATACTCACAATTCCTCTTTCCCATTTTTCTAACACAAGTAACATCATATTAAGCAGCTACTGGATATTACTGCTGTTGCCACATTCATTCAGGGCAGGCAAAAACAGGTAGTTGTATTCCATTAAACAAGTTTTGCTATGGAAAGCATGCAGCATTCAGAGGTTACATCCTCCCAGCTCAATCTAACTGCTGTGACAAATAGGATCATTTACAGGACAGTAAACGACCACACACTTGTAGCTATTTGCTGCATCTAAGTGATAAATTTTAATGCCCTAAATAGAGACAGTCTATAATCTATATAAGCAATCTGTAAATCAAGATAATAAGTAGCCAAATAAAATTGCTAGTCCTTCAGTGAAAAATATCTTGAGATAAGGAATGCAGAGAAATTAATGAGTAAGTGTCATCTCTGCAAGGAATAGTATAAAACAATTTAATAATTAAGATTTCAAGGTCATGCTGGCAGTAATTGATCAAGAGTTACATTTTTGTGAGAGCACTGTGAGCATGCTAAACTTCCTTGCTCCAGTCAAATGGAGCTCTTGCTGAAAGAGTTCAAGCTCAAAATGGTATACTTCCTAGATGTTACTCCAGGGAAATCCATGTTCAGATTCATGGTAAGCACTAGCCAAATGTGTGTACCAGTGACTGTTTATTTGCTTTAGATAAGTATCCGTTCATAAGAATTACCAGGTTCATTTTAGGTATAACAGTATTTCTTCTGCATAAGGACACGTGGTCAGGTTAAAATACTGGTGCCATACTGCAAATTCATACTCCAAATATGACTTAACTTTAAATGGTTATTAAGTCTCACATCTTCAACAAAACATTTTTTACTCTTAGAAACTCAATTAAGTCAAGTGTGCTGAAGAAGAGTTCTCAAGAGGCAAGAACTTTCTGAAGAATGAAAAGTAACATTTTCTTCAAGGATATATTTTTTTCTTCACAGATAGCCTAGCAACCAATTTAAATATATACAGCTTAGCAGGAATTGCTTTACTTAAACACTAAACTCCATTTTACAAGATGTTAATGACAGCAAATAAGGCAATTTCTCTCAATACCACTGACAGAAATTTTCAGCATACTTCCGTATTACTGCCTACTCCGAACATATCTTTATTAAACAGATCAAGGTACCCTCACAGGTGTACCAGAAATATAATTTCCTTGCAATAAACATTTACTAAAGCACTGTTCACTTCAACACCTCAGCCTACTGTCAGTCGTTTCAGATCAGAAGATTCATCACTTATCCTTTGAATGTATGATTCCAAATATCTTCTTGAATGCCAGAATAACAGTCTGAGCACAGCTCTCGCTAGTAGAAGGGCGAAAACCACACTGGCTTGAATAATTTGTTCTAGGACAGATCTTCAGAGAATTACAGTAAGTATTTAGTTGTCACTCTGTAGAAGCTACAAGGCACCCCTGCCACAAATGGTAGCCACATCCATTTGGCAGTATTTGTTCAACAAATACCATTCAGTTACATTTCAAGTACACTGCTTGCAAGATGTCACATTCTGGGTGAAACTCAGCTGCTTCAAGATAACAAAACAGCCAGAGAGACGGTATAAAGCACTGTACACGTTCTTCTTGATCAGGCAAGGGTCTGTCCATTGTTAAACATCAGCACGCTCGGGGGTAATGCAAGCGCTCTTGTCACTCTTTCTTACGTAGCATGGAAACAGCACATAGCAGTCCACACAATACACTTTTTTTCTCTGAAAGGTCCTTCCCCGCCCCGAGCTTATGCTATGAGATTTTTCCCATGTCAGTGCTGAAGGGAGAACAGTCCAGTGTTTTGGTACTTTCTCTGAAAAGAAGCAACTGCCTGTGTTAGGATTATTGTCCATAGCCCATGGTTATCATAGCCAGCTCACACCAAATAAATGTTGGATCCAGTCAATGCCTTTAGAAAGCAAGTGCATTATGAGGATATCTCTCAGGAGAAGACAACTGTCTGAGCTAGAGTACATCACTGTCATTACTGTGAATATGGAGCTTGTATTTGCCAGCCTTTGTTTAGAAAAACCTTGCTCTCACTTTGAAAGTATCTTAACACATTGGTTTTTCACAGCCCATGCAGTCCAGTGCCAGTACAAAGAAAATACATCCACAGAAACTGGAGATTCTCTCTTACTGAGAAAGAAAAGAAAAAAATAGTACATCCAGCCAACAGTGCAGGTGACACGGCATGTGAAAACAGCCAGGTGTGTGATACCCAGCAGCAAGTTCTGAGTTTCAATAGAGAGACGGAATTTACTTCTGTGTGATGAACTGTAAACACCTTAATCCATTAAAGGTTTGAGGCTGTTTGAGAGGGAGTACCAAATAGGTCTGTGATACATCACAGCAGTAATGGGAGTTACTGAGACTTTTATGGAATTGTATGAAAAGCAAGTGCTTACTCTTTTTCCACAAAGGCAAATAAGACTTTTGCAGAACAGCCCAGGCAACTCAAATTTGGAGGAGAAAGCTAATGACCTTTAAAAATGAATGTGTTTCCTCAGTGAACAGTGTTACTACTTCTATTCAGACCAAACTGTGTTGACTGTCAGTGAAATGATGAACTGGTATTTTCTCACACCCATATGGCTAGGGCATTTTTACTGATGCTATCTAAGAACAGCGAGCTGTTAAAGGAGAATGGTGATGCCATGCTGTTGAACCCTATTTCTCTTAAACTGACTAATATTACTGTCTGTCCACAGTATGATATGTTATGACCAATCAGATGCAATAGTGAATTGCCATTCTTAATCTTCCTAAAATCAAGATTTTTCCTCCTTCAGTGGTTCATCTATTTGAAGTGGATTCTGTTCCTTTCTCACTTTTCTATAGTTTGATCAACTATTTCTACTTCTGTTCTTAGTGTAGGCCTTCCCACCATTGATTAAATTTAGATTAGTAAGGAATTCGAAGAGTGTGGCCTGAACTTGGTGGCTTTGTAATTTATTCTGATGCTGCTTTTCTGACTACTGCTGGGTGGAAACGTAGTTTTACACCAGATGTTTTCTGAATTTTGCATGGAATAAATCATTCAATGAAAAAGGCAGATAAAGAAATTCCACACTCAGATGGCTCAAAATTTAGGGATTAGAGAATAGGGTTCATCCTATTCCATACACTGCTGTAGTCCTACAATTGCAGAGTGGAAATTCTGTGTTCTCGATTAAACCTAATGGTTGGATCCTAAAAAAAAATCACAGGAGATTTTCAGACAGCATTCGAGCCCAAAAGGCTGCTCTGTGGATAAGTGATAGAGAGAAAAGAAGACAATTACAGGTGATGAACAAAATATGACCTTTTTAAACAGCGGTATTTTATTGTGTTTGGCAGTAACTGAAAGGGATGCTCATAGCTAACTACAGAAAACTCTGGAGCTGTAAGAAAATAGGAAAATACAGGTCAATTCATAACTCTATTTCTGAGGTAACTGCTCCCCTTAACCAGCAATTCTGTAGTGCTGTGGATGTAAAGTTATAGGCTATGAAAAAAGAAAAGCAGGGTATTTTACTTAAGAGTTTCCAGTAAAGCTGTTGTAGTTGGATAAGTGATATTGTATAGGCTGTGTCAGCCCTCAGTGATGTTTGTATTCTAAGAGCTGAATCAACAGAAATTATTAGTAAAACTGCTATAGTCAGAACAGGTCGCTGAGCAAGCAGCTATTAGGGAAGGGGCAGCAAGGAACGACTGGCAGAGTAGGGAGTGGCTAACTGAACATGACAGAAATGTGAGAAGTAAGGAATAGGTGACAGAAGAGAAACATCTCACAGCATAGGATCAGGTGCAGCTTAGATAAAGGCTTGCTACCAGGCAAAACCTTGAGAAGAGCAAACTAAGAATGAGATGAATACTCCATGATAGAAAGAAGCTGATTTAGCAGTTGCCTCATAATCTCATTAGAGAAGCGGACTGTGAAATAGTTATAGCTACAGCGTATAAGATAGTTACATTATCCTGCCGGTCTACTTTGGGGTGTTTATTCCTTTTTTCTGTTTGACACAACAGAGAAAGCAAAGTCAACTGATTGATAAAAGTAGGCAGAGAAAATCAGCTCAGTGAACCCAAAAAGTGTAATTAAATTGTCCTGAAGTTTCAGGATGATGCCTGAGCTGTCATTTTATTAGCTATGACTTAAACCAGAATCCTCGTCCCATTTCCTGCATATCAGTCCTGACAGGCTGGGCTTGCTTACAGTTGACAAGTGAGTGAGTGATTGGGATGAGAGTTAGAAATGTGATGGATTTTTTTTTAGGGAAGTTTAAACTGTGGAAAATAGTCTCTAGCATTGTAAGAATAGAAACAGCATAAGACCTAGAACAAAACAGAGCAATTGCATCCAGTCTTTCTGGCTACTCTGCATGGAGTACACAGCCTTTAGGATCAGAAGTATACACATTACGGGCCTGGTTAACCTGTACAAATTATACTATACTGTACAAGCACAGCAAGACCACGTTATCCCAGAAACCAACTGGCTTAGCTCACATATGCTACAAACTTCCTGTGGAAAGGGGGCAGCTAGGAATAGGCTGTGGCTGACAGAACAATTACTTCAGCCCATTCTTGGTCATCTTTTTTCCTTTAGGCATTTCAGGAAATGATGAAGAGAGGGATGAAAGATAGGTGAACTGTTTTAATGATCACAGCTGGTGCTTAGTTGTCATCCTTCCAAAGGGTCCACTAGCCTCTCAGTTACATGACCAGGTGTTTGTTCTCAGCATGACAGAAGAAGGTCTGCCAAGCATCTAGAAAGTATAGCAGCTGTAAGTAACTATCATCTGGGAGAAAAAAAAATAGCAGTTAGCAGAGCATAAGGTATCTTTGAACAGGCAGAAAATGAGATCAATTGTCATGATGATGTCCTGATGACATGGAGACTGCAGGATAGGCACCCAAAAAGGAAGTGGGCAGACTGAAAGGAAGGTTTTTCCACTGCACTGTTCAGTAATTTTGCACCCATTCACGACCCTGGTTTGAAGTATGTTACTGGAAAAAGAGGGTGAATGTAGTCCTCTCTCAAAAATTCTTTGTTGCACAGAAATGAGGTCAGAAGTAATCTTGACAGTTGTTTCCCTGCTTGGTTAATGACCTTTTGTGCTTTCCTTAGTAGCATTGTCCAGGTTTCAGGAGTCAGTATAAACATTACTGGTATTCTGATATGTAAGTTCACAGCTATGAAACTTCCCCCACCCACCACGTGGTATTCCACTTCTCGATGCTCTTCAGTCTTCCACATGCAGAAACAGTTGACATTGCATGCCTTACTATGTTTTTCTTGTTCTGCTTGAATTAGGATGGGTTTAAATCACTTGCTTTGGAAATGTAATGCTGTTTATCTCTACTCACATCAGGAAATAACACTGTTTAGCTTTGTATTTGTGACTTTAATAAAGAAACGTTGCAATCTGAGACACACTTGTGCCTGAAATATGTGAAATATTAAGTTTATCCATGAACTTAACAAGTTATCCATAACAATTCCACCTATACTTGTTCATATAATCCTATTGATTTAGGACTTTAGTTCACATTATGTCCAACAAGACAAAGCTACATTCTTCGGCTTTATTAAGGCTTACAGAATCAAATGCCACATTTTATAGACAAATCTGTGGCTCACTAAAATCAAGTAGAACCTCTACAACTGCTCAGTAATCTGCTGTGGCTTCCACAGTGGTTCCATGAGCCGTTCCATAAAATGGCTCATCCAGAGAGGCTGCAAAAAATGAACTTTCTTTTCTTGGCTTTCTTTGTCCCTTGTAGTCCATGTGCTAATTTTTTTCCAAATTTAAAGATCAGCTATGCAGAATTAGCGTACAATGACATTTGTTTCAGAGTCTAGAAGGATGTCATGAGAAACGAGAAAAGGGATAGCTCAGAGAGAAAAATGCGATATACCTCTTCTCTGTGTGTGTCTCTGTTACCATCATGGGTGTCATTTAATGGGTCATTGTCACACACACAGACATGAGGGAGATATTCCCATGACTACATTGCTGATTGATGCTGGAAGAGAAATGTAAATGAAAGATCTCACTTTAAAACATGGAAGATCTACTGCTCTGGCTGTTCTCACAATTACTAGAGCCCTGGAGGTCCCTCATGGTAGTAAATACGCAGTTATATATACAAAGACAAACAAGAAGAGTAAAACATAAACCCAGAGCATTGAAAAGAATTTAATTGACATTAGTTCCAAATGCATGATCGATCTGATTGATTCTGAACTTACTATACTTTAATAAAGATCATATTGAGATATTTTTAGACATCCACTTTTTTTAACCAAGCAAAAAAAAATTTGAAATTTTATAGTGTTCACTCTCACCCCCAAAAGCTTATCCTTTTTTTCATAGTATAAAAAACTTCTCATTTACCAGACCCCCACTCAGAAGTGTCATTCATTTCTACCAAGGAATATCACTACTGTAGTGCTTTGGAACCACAGTGAGACATTGCTGTTCATGTTCAGTCTTCCGAGTCTCTAGGAAACACTGAGAAATACACGTTAGGCAGACTATATATAAGCCACGCTATAGCTATTCATCAGTTTGGCCAAACAGGATAACACTCTCATGATGAAACCTCTAAGCCATCAAAGTTATCTTTACATTTAGTTTAATTGCTTAACTAGCCTCAGACCTTCATCAGCAAATTAAAATAACTGAGTGTGGATAGCTAAAACAATGGCATTTCAGCCATGACCTTGCATGCCTAGCCACCATACTTCACATTGAATAAAAAGTGAAACAGAAAAGGAGTCTGATCTGAATCATTTAAACCTAGGCTGTCACTGCTAACAATGTTTGTTAGTAAATAAAAGTCAATTGTGGGCATAGGAAAAGGGTTAAGTGGCAGGCCGTAAAAATGCACCATTCTGTTGTTTGTATTATCCATGTAAACATATACAACGTTTGGCACTGGTTTCCAACCAAACTGCAGTTAATCAGGTCTTGCTTTACCTGACTCTTGCACTTAATTTGCTTCTGAATCCTTTTATCCTTTCATACTCATTTCATATCCATTGAAGGAACAGGAGACAAAAGGGAACCTCCTTTTGGAAAAAAAAAAAAAAAAAAAAAGAAAGAAATAGCTTGTCCGCTCTTTACAAGCAAAACATGTCCACAGACACAAGTGCAGGCAATATAGACATTCTTAATTATGTTGTAGCATCATGTTTTCTACTTTTATTCTTTGTTACTCAACTTAAACCTCAACAGTGGTGTAAGAAGAAATAAATTTTGCAAATGCTTTGACAGACACTGCCAATGTGGCCTTAAAATGAGAAAAAAAAAATCAGTTCCCAAACCAGGAGATTATCCAGAAATCTGGAAACACTGTTTGATGTATATTCATTATGAGAAATGAAAAGAGGGCAAGACAACAATCATATCAAAATGGTCTCAACAAGCCCTGGAAGCTTTACATTCAGATGAGAGCCAGAAAAATAAACCAGCTGCTCATTATTTCTTCCTTTGCTAATTTGAAGAAGAGAATGTATTTTCTCTCAGGAGTATTCCATATGTAATCAGAGGCACTAACAGTGACACAAAGTAGGCATAAAATTTGGATCTGAACATAAGCTATCACTTCTCCCATTGTTTTGGGCATTTGTGGTTGGTGTTGCTATTTTGTTTCTTTGTTTGTTTTCTTTCTAGGAGAAAATGGAAATTCTTCCTGGTTTCTGATCAAACCCAGCCGTATCCATCTGAAACTGGAACAGCATTTTAATGAAAGCTCAGGTTAAGTGGCAAGAATCTAGTCAAATGACAATTCCTATTTTATATCATTGTACTGAGCATGAAACTATCCAACAACTACACCTATTTCTACAACGGTAAAAATACGGGGAAAAGAACTAGAGGGTAGAAAACAATTAAACAACAGAAGGAAAAGTCACTGTACTTCAATTACAGGAAAGTTATCCTGACAGACTAATGTCCTGAAAACTCATGGATATCAGAGTCAGGGATAATTTTGCAGACCTTAGCCCATAATTTGCAAATACCTTGATAATTTCAGTCTAAAACTGTCTCTGGACAGAAGTCTGCTCAAAGTATCCCATGAAAACACTGTGCAATGTAAAAGAGCTATCGAAGTTTTGTGTTTGTTTTTCTTTTTAAACACATGAAAGTCTGATTTATTGCCACTACAAAACAAAAAAAACAACAAAAAACCAAAAAAAAACCCACCAAAAAAAAACCACAAAAAACCAACATCCAACCTGGAAAGAAAAGAAAACACAGGACTTGCAAACAAACAAATATTTTAAATTGACAGATATTCCCACAGTACTACAAGCTAAATTAAGAAATAAATAAATTCTTGTTCCACAAACACTTTCATTTCATCTCTTTGTCTATAAAGACAGGCTCTATTTATTTCCATGGATACTTAGCACTAGTTGGAAGTCATCATTTAATTACACTACAAATCTTCAGCAAAATAAGCAATGGGGTGGTAGTCACAAGCAACTCATAATCCATCCTGTTTTCACCTAAACTGAAAACTGCATTCTTCTGAATTTAAACCTTGTCTCTCTTGGGTTTCTCTTCTGTTTGAGCTCTTAAGATATTTGCTCTTCTGATAGCTATATGATTTCTATTAATCTATATGTAAATATTCTAAAGTAATGAGAGGGACTTGACAAGGAAAGGAGATTAAGATTTAAGGCTAAAAGTCAGATATAGCTTTTATTTCAAGCTTTATGCTGATTAAGGCAAATGTCTGAAAAAAGTACATTACCTTTTGTTTGTCATACGAATCTGGCAACAGTGACAGTGGGACAGCATAGCTTTTATTACATTTGAGAGAATCAATTGTCACTTTGCTTCTTTTTGACACTCTAAAATTTTTAAATAAAAGAATAAAAGATAATAAAATAAAATAAAAGTTGTTCAAACCTTCTCAGTAGAAACTGTTTCCTCCAGAGCCATTACAGCCTGTAAGGTAAACAGATGCCCTGTCTTTACCTCTATTTACCTGTAAGAACTTTGGGTCATATATTTAAAAAATCCCTGTGATGATCTGCATGTTGTAAAATACATACGTGCGAACAAAAGCTGAGGAGAAGTTTAAACCAGCTCTCTAAGCCTCTTCTGCACCTCCAAAATATCTCATACAGCTCAGAGGACAGGAAAGATCCTCCCCACCTTCTAACGGTCCTCCAACAGGTAGAAGCCTCTTTATATATTGTCTTTTGGCTCTTCCTCCTATTAGCTTCACTCTCCCTTTTCTGGAGCAGCCCTCCCCTATACCCTCATAAGATAGCATTTTTGCAGTTTGTAACATCAGCTACAGGAGATATGATGGCTTTCAACAAAAAATCTGACAATTAAAGATTTTTTTCTGAAATAGGAATAATCTATTCTGTAAACAACTGCCTATAAAACCACATGATTACAGAAATCTTAAAAAAAGTAAACACTTCTTACCTAATCAGCTATAGTGACATCAAGGTCTGCTTATAGTTTTAGCCTTTGAGTAGTTGACCTAGTACATCATCATGATCTAAAGCCTGAAAGTCTTTCAGCCACTCTCAGTTGTTGCAGGATCAGGCCCTTTACACACAGTGTGCAGTGTGCGCTGAGAGTCCTCATTGAGTTGTTCTTGCATACAGATACCTGTGAATATGCTCGGTTCTGGACATTTCAAATGTAAGTTCACTGCCTCAGAGGAAAAAAAAAAAGTGAGTAAGTTTGGTTCCACTTAGAGATAACCCAGCTTTCCCCTTTATTTCCCTAATTTCCCTGACTGTGCAGGGGCTTTGCTTTGTATTCCGTGTTTCAGACAGTCATTCAGTCTACTCACAATCTTCTACAGAATTGAGTCTCAATTTAAAAACCTTCATTTTGATAGTTGAAAGAATTTTATCTGCCTGACATTCAAGCTTGCTGTCTATTCAAAATGGGTGGTAGAATACTGTGGTAGTCAACACAGCTTTCCCTGTGCAGAGATGCCCACGAGAATGAAATGAGAGGCATCCAAGACATAAATCTCTTGAGGTCTCTTTTTAACAAGTTGTTAATTTTTGGGGTGGAAGACAGGCAGAGTCTCACATTAGTCATAAGGGAAATTAATACATCACTGTCTTTAATGCTGTAAAGGTATTGTTAAGAAATTATTTGGAAGTTTCTTTATGATCCCTTTAAGGCTTATGCCATACACCTAGGGAAAAAAGAAAAATATCTTTCCTTTTGTCAGCAGATTTCTTGATGGGCTGGGAGGAAGCAAAACCAAACAGAAACAGTAAAGCATAAACTTGTTATTTAGCTAACATAAAAAGGCATCTAATGGGGCAGCATAGCTCATTCATTATTTTTATTGGCCTTGGAGTTGCTTAGATTTTTTTCCGTTATATATTTTCATAGAAATAGCTCCACTTGCCTTTTAGAGCACTAGCTGCTAATGTGCTTCCACTCCCTTCAGCCTTGAGATAAAATACCCAATAACACAACTAACATTTGTAGTAGCAAGACAAAGGCAGCACAGTTCTCCAAATCTGCAGCATTTGACTCAAAATGCGAAGCTGAAAGTGAAGAAATTCACTAACCCTAGCGGACAAAAAGATATATTTCTTAGGAGGACATAGAATTCACTTGCCTGTGGCATTTCTGTAGACTCTGTTCCTGAATAAGGGTTTTCCTGCTAAAAGCATACTCTGTTTTTATTTCTTTTCCCCAGGAAAATCCTATGACTCTTTTACTACTTTCATTTACAATCGTCACTGTAGTGCCATGTGAACCTCAGTATATGTGATCATAGCAAGCATTTATACTTAACCTTTTTTATCACATCACTCTAGGAGCTCTTCTTTCAAGTTTGTTTCCTGAGTTCTTGAGCTTTTATGAAGTCTTTACACCATTTAAATAAAATGATTGCACATATATGAATGAGAATCTCCTGTAACCCAGACTACACTAGGCAACGTCCTATCTTGTAGTATCCCTAGATCATGTGATCCTCATCCATGCATATGGAGGTGAGTTAAGTCATGTGAGCACTTCAACTCAGATTCAAAAAGACTACCTCAACAGGACAGGAAAAAAATCTATTCAACTACAGATGCTGCAATGTTTTTTCCCAGGTTTCAGGCAGAAAAATGCATGCACACTCTGTGAAGCTCATCTATAATAAACTCAATGTTTCTAGATGTGGTCCACATATGCAGTACAGTAGGTCTGCATACACATTACTGACACAGCCAAAAACCTCAGAGGGATGTCAAGGTGAACTGCACAGGAACTACCATACAGCTGGAAATCCCTAATCACCCTATAAAGCCTTCCCATATGCATTTTTCATCAGAAAGTAATCTGGGCGATATAAACAAATTGGAGGCCTATGACACCTATAAATTATAAATAGGGTTATAATTAATATAATTCAAATATAAGCATTCTAAAACAGTGTAAGAGGTAACAGCACATAAATTTTTGTATTTTACCTAAATATATGAGCAATGTGACCACTACAGACACAAAAAAGACAGGCATAGTTACATATCAGAGACACCTAAGTTAAAAAAAGTTGTCAGAAAGAGGACAAGTTAAGCATAAGGGACTATAAACAGGCAGAACTTACTCCCAAATACAGCAGAAGAATGACTAGCAAAGCTGAAAAAAAGAAAAGCAGTGCAGGGAGAAAAGGAGACACCACCTTTTTGGAAAGGGAATAATAGAATAAAAACAGGAGAGAAGAGAAAGGAAAATCAGAGAAGAAAGGGGAGAAACTCCCTTTAGTTCCAACGTCACTTAGCCAAATTTTACAACAAAAGCAAATTTGAAAGGCCTTTCTTGTTATCCTAAAAAAGTATTTAATACAAAGATTTTAACATGCACCAAAATACGTTTACAGATTCAACTTGAGCTAGCTGTTCTGCTCAATGATGGTGAGACATTTTGAAATGTCTTTTTATTTTGATTAATTACATTTTTCAAGAATTCTGCATAATTTTAATTTGGCTTTGTATGCATTCTCTGACATAATGGGTAGCATCAGCATGCACTATTCAAAATTTACTTAACTTTATAAATTGAAACAGCTGTATGTTGAAATAGGAAATGCAGAGATTTTCTGAGTAGCTGATAATATACAGAAGGGAACACAAGATGTCCCATTTTGAGATGTTATCATGGTTACTGTTTGTTACATTCAGTGCATCAGTGAACAGGCTGCTCCAGTCACTGCTGAATCCCACAGATGCAATTCTGTTTCGTGACAGACTATATTTAAACACTTTGCTTAGTGATATGGCCTTACTTTAACATGAATTCAATGTTCACTATACCAAACTAGGCACAGGGTCTGCCTGTGGGGAAAATGTAAAATTTGCCTCTAAATCCATTGAACAGAAAATCAACTCAGATTGTGCCAAAATATTTTGTCCCTTGAAGGTAGTGAATGATTTATGCGAACCAATTTACTCTTTGTGTTGCAGGCATTAAGCAAAGCCAGGGCTCACTAATGAGTTATCAGGAGAATAGGAGAACAAGCTAAATGGGGAATCCTTTTAGTGCTGTCAGTGGTAAATTAGGTCTATCAGGATCACAATAAGAATACCCAGAGTAGTCAGTATTACGTTAATTACCTTTGTTGACTTGAAAGGTTGGAATTTAGCTGGAAACAAAATAAGGAAAGCTTTTGAATCTCAATCGTTTTTGTATTTCCAGGCAGCTATCACAGGATGCATTTCATTCCACTGGAAAAAGAGGAGCCAAAAGGAAGAGTAATATCACTGCCTACATTATCAGGGCATTTAATAATTATTCTCAGTTGAATATAAGGAAGAGCATGGCAGAGGGAAGTTCCATCTGCAACATTTCTTCCGTTTAATTTAGGTTAGATTAGTAAAAGTAAATTCTTCTTAATACTTGGAAATATTTTCATTATGCTATCCCTTAAACTGAAGACAAGTAGGGTGATTCAAAACTCATCTTTTGTTGTGCTATCTGATTGGGGCATTTTTGGAAAGTAAAATAATTTGTAATCTTCTGGCCAAAAAAAGAAATTTTCCCCAAATTAACCTTCCCATTAAATCTGTGATTTGCATATGATAAAGACTCAAAGATCCAGGAAAAGATTTATAAATATTCACAATATGGTAATATTTTTTCTGGCTTAGAAGATTGGTCAGTGGTGGTATCTATTTTATTCAAGATTATTATTCACCTCTTACGACACTAGCATAACCAAGTAATCCTATGGTAGTAAACGTTTGAATTATTAAACTACTGATATAAGTAAACAAGAGCAAATCCTCAGCTTTGAAATTTTATAATATAGTTTTTGCTCACTCCTGAGACCTTTAATTACATTGCACAGCTGAGTCAGACCTGGCAGCCATCTTTTTGTTGAGCAGGGAATGTCTCAATCTGTTATGCCAAAGCCAGATGGCTACTTTTTGCAAGTGCTTTTCAACTTGAAAAAGGAAAAGTCAGGACTCTATGCCAATGGTTCAGTACTTCAAATCCATGGGTTAGGGTCAGAGTTCTGCAAATGCACTGACAGAGGCCTGGGGAACAGGATATGTTTCCCGTGGCTCATTTGTTGCCTATAATTTCAGATACTCAGAGAGGATAATGGCTGGAATATCATTCGGGTAAAAAAAATGATAATAATCTAACAAGCAACGGATGATTGCTTGAAAATATATGAAGGCGTGTTTGTGTACTCTGTGGGAAATAATCTTGTTTACAATCACACTACCACAAATTTAGTATGTGTCAATGCAATGTTATATTAGAGGATACTTTAAAATTTTATCTTGCTTTCAGCGTTTGCCACCACACCAATTGCTAAAAATTATGTGCATGCTTCAAGGTATTTTTTTTCTTAAAGCATCTGTGCATGTGTGATATCAGCAGTGACTTTGCTGCTAGTTCCAATCACCCTTGCATAAACTCTTGAAAAAAAATTTCTCCACCCGCACAGAACCAAGAGTGAATTTTGCTGAAGCATTTACTTGTCAGGAGTGAACAGAAAGTATATTTGGCAAGCCACAGAAAAGGCTCAAACCTCTGTGGAGCTTTCTGGGAATTTATCTTAAGCAGACCCCAAAATGGAATTAAAAAAGCCTGTTTATTCTGTCCAATCCCTCATTTAATCTATATATGTTTGAACAATTATTGCTATAATAATAAAAAAATGATACAACGAAATACTATTGGTGGTCACTACTGACAGCTGGACGCCAGAGAGTAAAAAGATTTAGTAGTCCTATTAAGAAGCAAAAAGGATGAATGTATAAATACCGGCAGGAAATAACTTATCACTGAACCTCTACACCATGCTGACATCTTTGCAATGAAATTTCAGTTCAGGTCACTTCCTATTCCACACACTTTTTTTACTGTTTACTTTTCCAAAATATAATCATTTATCAGATGTGATTTCAAGTGTAACTTTTTGGACACACTGAAGAAAATATTATGTTGAACTACTTTACCTGCAGCACCACATCCTACACACTGTGATAGAATCATAGTTGCAGCTATTGTGTGTGTCTGCTATGCAGGAGCATTATCAGCTCTCAAGCTTTTGGCATAACTCAGGAGACTGGAGGAATGTGAGATTTCAATTAAAACCAGCACTTTCTAATCTGAACTCAGCTGAGAAGTCTTAAAGATTTAGAAACCAGAGATTATGGAAAGAAACATCACCCCTGTCATTCCAAATTAACCAATATAAAATTTAAAGGTATTAAAGATTTTGTTTTTCTTTTTTGATGATGAACTCATTATTTTTTGATCTGTTAAACCATATCATAAACTATACCACACTAGTTCGAATCCTGTACTCTGTGGTAGCAAAGAAACCTCATTAAAGAAAGTCACTTCAAGAGCTGTTCTTTGGGAAGGAAGATGTCTTTAGGTAGCTCAAACATGATCAAATGGCAGACGGGCCAGTTGACCAACAAAACCTTTTCCTTAGCTGCAAGAAAGATGCTGTAAAGACACTATGTCTTCAATCATTCTTCGTTTGCCCTCATTTACTGTTAAAATACTGATCACAATCCAAACCAAAGAGAAATTTTAATGAGGCTGGAGCTGGATCCCCATTAATTAAGTCCTACAGGAGAGAATTGAATCTGCAGAGAATAAATTGCACTTTCTCAAGTGGAAGCCTTATCCAAAACAGTTTTTCTTTTAAGAATGACAGACATCTGTGCTCTCAGAGAAATACAGTAGGCCTTCTCACTAACGGACTCAAACTTGTTTTGATTTTCATCGACACTGCAATATAAGGGTGTGTGATGCAGAGAGGAGGAAAGTTTAAGATACTGGCCTTGCATCAAAGGCTTGTGCTCAGGGGAGAAGCAAACAGGTTTGATTGTCATATTTCTGGTGTCATTGATAACTATCATGATTTCTCAATCAAAGTTTAGACATTAGTATAGTTTTACCCTTCACAGAATATTCAGTTAATATACAGCCCTCTTGAGAGTAACAGTTTTACAACCACGGCAATGGGTATTAATGTAAGGTAAGAAGACATTGTTCCCAGCATGTCAATAGAATAGCTCTAGATTTTTATTCATCTATACAAGAGGTGAAGTGTGTTACAGAGCCCATCCAGCTACTAAAATCAAGACAGATATTCATCTGAACAGTCCTACATAACTGAAGGACATTATAATTCTGTAAACAAACTCACAAAACATTTAAGAAAATCAAGTTGCAAGCACAGTGTAGAATATTTCCTATTTGAACATTTACTTCAGCACTCTTCATTCTTCTTTATTCCATTAGAAGGTAATGGTATTGCAAATACCCCTCAGCATCTTGACAAATAATTTTTTCCTCAGATTCTTCATTGAAATAAATAACGAAAAACTAAGTAAACCTCCAGAAATTTTACCTCCGAGTCTACGTACTCCAGTCCAAGTGAAAAAAAAAAATTACGGTAGTCAGTTTGTCAGATTCAGTATGCTCGGATTTCATCTTTGTCTTTTTCCTATGGCTTTATATATATAGGCCGTCAGAGCAGATTCCATGTATCCTTTCAAACTAAACTTCTTTTACATTGTTGCTCGTGTTTGTGACACTTTCCTAAAATACCTGCATAGATCCATTCAAATCTGTATTCATTTTCATTCCATTACTGATTTAGAAAATTAAAGAAATGGAAAAATCTGAAGTATAAACGTCAGCAAAAGTGTGAAGGGAAATAAATACAAATACTGAAATTTTAAACTCTTGAAACCATGCCACCTGTCTTGTTCTATGTGAATAGTGCTTTTCACAGTGGTATTCTAACTTTAGTCAAGCCTTTCAGACTTTTCGTTTAGTAATTGAAAAAAGTGCTGCCTAAAATCGGGGTTACTCTTTCTTATAAAAACAATGTGTAAATGGACTTTTCAATATAGCACATCCTCAAATTGTGTTTATCTGTAGCTGACTCAAAGCTAGATATATTAAAAAAGATTAAAAGCATATTTTGTTGTCTTTGATCTACTTTGAACAGATCTTTTTCTCAATATCCTTACAATGTTTATAAAAACATTGAAATGTTCATAAGCAATTGCTCAGTTCATGTTCACCAACCAAGTTTTCCACATTTTCCTTTTTTTTTCTTTAATCCACACTCTCTAAATTTTTTCATTAATATTAAAAATTAAGAATAAATGCAATTACACCATGGATGTGATTGGCTTCTATTCAAAGCTATTTAGCAATAATTAAGGCACCAAGACAGATGTCAACATTGGAAAAGGATAGTTGCAGTTATTAACTCCATAAAACTTGATTGATAGAAGCAAGATTTTGGTTTCAAATGTGTTTGGGAAAAATAATCTCACATTAACATAGAAGCGAATACTATAGTGACTATAACTATAATCATGACTCAAGTATGATTTTTTTTCCTTTGATCCTTAATAATTCAGGTGTTTCCACTGTTACACCAAAGCAGATAAAAAGTAGTGTTTCTGATTGATAACAAAAGCACAGCAAAACTGTGATAATGGAAAAAACCAAACTTTTTGTTTACAAGAGTGCTATTGCACTCACAGATAATGGTTTCAGTTGATTCTATAATGAATATTACGTGAAAATTACAAGCTGAAGGAACTAAGAAGTACTTTAGGCTTTTATGCTTATCAGCACAACAGTATGTCAGATAAGTGCCCTCAATTTTCAGGCTTCCACTTGTCTCACTTTCCAGCCTGGTCTTCCTGGAAAATTACCAACCAAGAGCCTTAGTTATCCAACTTCTACAGCTGGCTGCCTGGAGTTTCAAAGTTGCTAATATGGGTCAAAACCTAATACTCTGAAAGTAGTAAACTCAAGGAGAAATTTATCTAATGTGTACTGTATATCTTACTTAAACATAAAACCACATATTTATAGCAGTAAAAAGTAAAAAAGTTCAAGAAATCCCTATGGACAGACATAAGCCCAGATGTTAATTGATAAATGTTGTCATCTAAACCTCTTTATATAAAAATGTAACATTAAGAAATTAACATTGATTCAAGAAAACTTGTCAAAGCTTGTATAAATTCCATCTTCTGACCAAGAGCGAAGACAAGAAACTCTTTAATCTTTTTTGAATCAACACTATTGACTGTTAAATAGGCAAGTTATATTTAGTCAATAATTTTCACTTTATTTGTATTAAGGTTCCCTAAGTGTCAATATTCTAAAATAAACTAGATGTAATGTGAGCTTGCCTCCCCCCTCTCCTCCCTCCCAAAACATTACTTTCTCCTCCATTCCTTCACCTCAGATTCACATTCCCTAGACTACTCCTCAGGCACTACTGGCTCTTGTGCAAACCGGGTGGTGACTCAGGTCAGGGAACTGGTCTGTCCCAGACTAACAGCAACTGCTTCAGTTTTCCCTGGCTCATCTCCCTGAACAGAAAGTTATTGCTAATGCCACAAACATCAGGAACTAGGGCACATGTGGTCCTGAGAACTGTGCTTTCCATATTCATATAAAGAGTTATACAGTGCATGGATATTCATGCAAACAAAATAAAATGGCCTTGAACATGTGGAAAGTCATGCCTACAATTTCAGCAATTATTCAGAAGAGGTGTTTTGCCACAATTATATTCAAAGCATAGGAACTGTCAAGGAAAACAATCAGTCAAAACAACACTGAAAAGACAAAGATGGATAATGGTGAAGGTTATCGTTGTATTGATTATTGTATTTTGAGCAGGTATTTAACATCCAAAGAGCTTTGCAGCCTTGAAAACCTGACGAAATACAGGATATAAACATTGAGTGGTGCTTGTATCAAAGCATCTGGTAATGGAAAGAGATTTTATACAATTACTGATGAAATGCCTCACTTCTATACCATCAGTGTTGAACTGTTGGCAGATACGTACTATTAGCAGAGATTATTCTGGAAAGGCAGGAGTCTTTCCCATCTCTCTATTCTAAGCAAGTGATTGGTAAATCTGTAAATATCTTCATCCTTTTCTTCATTCATTTTGAGGAGAATCAAATACATTGCTCTCCATTGACATTGAAAAGTGGACAAGGAGAAGGACAGTAAAAGTCTATTTTACCTTCATCAAAAAGGAGCACTTAGGTTACAACACTATTTAAAAACTTTCTGAAGCCCCTTTACAGTCTCAGTGAAGTCCCAGATCAAAATAATGTCACAAGGGATGCAAAGATTGAACATAGCAGTAGTTTAGTATCAGCTGTGTCCTCTGCTGGGTGAATGGATGCTGCCCTGGCAAGAGAATGGAATTTTATGATCTAGTAATGGGCCCTTTCCATCTCTAATTAGTACCTCACAGGGGCACTGTGAAGATTATGTAGTTAATGTTTGCACAGATCTCTGACCATGTAAAGTACTGCTAAAGTGCTAAGCATTACTATTATCATCCAATTATATAATCAATCCAAATTTGAGTAGCACTAAAGTAAGTACCAATTCCAATTATGCTAATGACACTGCAGAGGGGCTGTACATCCAGAAGTTCCTACAGTATCCAGTGCTGTTGCAGTATCTTTGAGAATCCTCGGTACAGTGATTTTCCCCAGCATCCATTAAACACTTATTTACTTGGGGCCTGGCTGTCAACCTCAGGTATGTGCCCATATGGGGACAATGCTGAGCTGTATAGCCCTGAAAAACAGGTGCTGAATACTGAGACTCTAAACATACATTTATGTTTGAGTCTGCAAGCCATATATTCAAAATGAACACAAAGTCCAGGTTAATTAATCTCCTGTTCAGACTGGTAAAGACCTCACCCAAGACTCAGGAGAGCCTTGAGACAGAGTTCAGGTGATGGGAATGGCTTGCCTCTATTTTGGAATTTAAACAGCATTTGGGTGACAGACGGGTTACGAAGCATTCCCATCTGCCTTTCACTGTTAGCCGTAGAAGTTCAGCAGGTAAAAAAATGGAGGGAGAAGTTAAATCTCTGCAGTACTGGGCTCCAGCGTCACCTTGAATGGCAAAAATCTGCAGACAGACATGTAGAGAGGAGTACTGTTTCTAAGCCTTCTTTTCTGGGCTCCAGCTTTACCCTGTGGTACTGATGGCTCTTGTGCAACTGTTAGCTCCTGTGCCAATTAGTAGAAAGGACTGACATGATCCTACAGGTATTCCTGAAGCTAGACTCCAGAGTCTGATTATAACAGCAGCAGTGCTTGAGATCAGAGCTTGGGCTCACATGAGCTGTCTGGGATTTGACTGAAGAAATCCAGAGCCCCAACCCAAACCAGCTAATCCTACTACAGCTGAGTACTGCTGTATAAAAAAAACAACCTAAAAACCAAAACCAACCAAAAAGTCCCACCCAGCAGCATTAGTAGAAGCTTCTCTCTTCAACATGGGAGCAAAAGCTCTAGGAGGAACGGGCTTTCCCCTCTCTGATGTAATTCACACATCACGGAAACGTCAGCTTGTTCAGCCTGCCCCTTTACTGTCTTAGCTGATGATTAAAGATCAGGACGGGATATCTCTCCACATTAGTTTGGAAAAGACTGTTGGGATTTTATTGCTGGGGTTTTCCCCCCCCCACTTTCTTTGTAGCATAGTTGGTGGCCTGCTTCCTAAGATTATTATCGCTACCTAATAGATTTTCTGACTCAGCAGGCATCTGGTACATTGGATACTGGTGTTGATTTCTCCTCATGTTTTCCTTTAGTTTGTATAGTTGTAGATTATATCCTTGACTAAGGAGTTCAAATGTGTTAGGGGGTCCTGGAAAGATAAATGCAGTACATATTCCAGTAACTCTTCAGAGGTAAGAGCCTACTACATGGTTGTAGGTGGTGTAGCAATTCAGCTGGGGTTTTCAGTCCTGTGTTTGCAGTATCACTGTTAATAATCAAGCAAACAAGCTACTGAGTTGTCTGTGTCTTCCCTCTAGCTGCTATTTACTACATTCCTTCATCAATCTCTTTCCAGTTACAGACATCCCTTTTTGCATCTCTTTAAACCCTCTCCCATAACAGATTTAAATAGAAAAGAAAATGGGGGAAACGACATATTCAAACCATTGTCTCAACTTGTGTGTTGCACAGTCTTCTCCTTCACACACAAAGAGCGTCCTGGTCTATAGAGACTTTAAGCGCAGCCTCGATGTCAATAACAAACACAAATGCAACAGTTCCACCTGCACTCTTTTCACTCTCACTTACAGACACCAGGGAAGGAAGATGTGACTGGGGTTATGATCAGTTGTAGTAGCCTCAAAGTGAATAAAAGTCAGTAATTGTGACACATATCCCCCAGTTAACCATGCAAAATATATGACTCACTTTAAGGCTCTTAGTATATCTGTACCATAAAAGCAGATACTTTTTATTTTGTTCTTACCAATATTTTTATCCGACTCCTTTAGAGCCTTTAAAGCCTTATCCATACCTCAGGATTCTTAGACTACTTAGTTCTGCATTTACCTGTATTTTTAACACATTAAAATCCCAATTTATTAAACTTACACCAGTCAAAACTGCTTCCCATATACATAATCCTAGCAATCGTGTGAAGGCAGTGAAATAACAAAAAAAGAAGAATAAATAAAGGGATTATTTTTTCATCGTAAAACCTTGATTCTTCAAAGCATCGCTATTCAAGAGTACAAAATACTACAATCTATTACATAAGAACTTAAAAAGGCAATATTATGTAATGCTGTGTCTAACAGAGAAAACTGAATCCAAACAGAACCTTTGGGCATCTGGGTGTAAATGTGAAGATACATATATCCTGAAAATGTAATAGTGTATAATGAGAGCATCATCTTTACAAACTGGTTCCCAGTCATGAGGCTGTATAAACAAAGGGACTGTCAGTGGAATTAAACAGAAAGACACCTCTTGGAACTGATCCAACTATTACGTTTTGATAGATATGAGTGTAATTTGTTTTTATTTCTGAATGCTTACAGGTAAGACTGCTAATGACTTCATTTGTATAAAGATGGAAGTAACTGATGAAAAAAACCCCTCCCAAACCCAGATATTCTGTTTCTACGATATGAAAATTCTGACACCCTTAAACCTGTGGCACTGCCTTCCACCACCAGACAAAATGTAAGAAATAATATGCCTATTTCATTAAACTGCTTGTGCTTGTTGAGAAACTGATAATGCAGAGCATTATTATGGAAAAGATATCTTCCAGTATTATCATTCAAAATCTTCCACAGATTTCTAGCAAGCACCTTGCAAAATGGTTGGTCAGATGTTTTCTTGTACATGACGGAAGCTTTTGAGCACATTGTAAAATACATTTTGCAATCACAGCAAAAAGCACTGTGCACTTGTATTGGTCTTTATTATAATTTTGTTTATATTTATTTTACAGCAAAGCTAGCTTTATTTTTCTTACCAAAACACCTTTATCAAAATTCCTTTGTTCTTAACTTGACAACAACTTGAACCTTATAATTTAATGCATGGAGCATGTGAGTTTGAAATTACTGGTCGGTATTCCTATTTGTAGCCATCTCCAAAAAGAGCAGGCTAGCACTTTGTGCAGTTGAAGAAATTGGTAGAAACTTGGCAGTTAATAAGAAAGGAAAAGAACAAGTCCTAAAATATTCACTGTGATACAGTATAAATAGATTTTGTACCCACATATGAAATAGAACCTGAACTGGTAAAAAGAACTGGCAGTTCTATAGCCCCCAGATTCACTGTCTCTCAAAAGGCATGATAAAACTAGACAAGGCCCAGGAAAGAATAGTGAGATTCAGGAGAAGCTTTTATACAACAAAGATCAAAACACACTCGGATTCTCAAGCTTAGCAAAGAGATGAGAGAGGGTATGAGCAAAATAAACAACAAAAGGTAGAAAGGTAACAATTATTCACTATTTCTCATAACATCAAGGCTAGAGGAAATCCATCTACCAGCTAGTTTGAAATGTCAAAAGTTACAATGGTGCAAGTGTGATTAGACTGCTGTTACTGCTATTACTATTATTATTGTCTACTTATTTTAAATTATCCTAAAAGTAAGGTTTCAAGGTCCGGATGTGATTATCTATCTGTGAAACATTGTTTTCAGGATAATTTAATATTAAGCTGCTTTTTTAATCGTTTTTCCTTCTCTCTCTTGTTCCTTTCTTCTCACTTGTTTCTTCTGCTGCCTCACACTCTCTCTAGGGCTGTAGGGGAACCCCTGCTCTTGTGCCTGGATCACCTCCTCTGCCTCCTCCTCCTCTACCGTTGGGGCTCGCAGGGCCGTTCCTCACGCTTTCCCCTCACTCCCCACCACCGGGCAGCGCTTTGCCCTCCCTCCCTCTTGCACTCCCCGAGGCACCGCTATCGCCATGGTGGCTGCGGGATTCAGTCATGCCCTGCAGGGGGTCGATCTTAGTTTCCAGCACAGGAAAGCCCACAACATGGTCTTGCCTCTTATAATAAATCGGAGACCTCCTCCTCAGGACACGTTGCAAATGCCTCAGCTGTGGGAAAAGCTTGATTACAGCTCCTACCTTATTAGGCACTGGAAAATTTAAAGTACCTTTTTTTATTTTCTGCTCTGCCAGCTTATCTCTTAATCTCCAGATAATGCAGTCCCTTCCTGTGTCACTGGAGGAGCTATAAGAGAGTTCCTAGGACAGAAAGACCCAGGACACCCCTCCATCACCACAGACATCTTAGATACTCCAGGTATCTCCTTGATGACTGAGGGCAAACCACACAGCTCACAAAAATAGCTTCTATAAAGGACCGTTGCATTTGCACTGTCTCTGGCCATTGAAGTTGGATTTGTAGAGGCAAAGACTTCCTGTTGAGCCAGTTCAATGGTGGTTAGCCAAATGAGAGGCACCACAGAGAAGATTACATGAGTCGGGGTTATGCTATTGCATCTGTACGTTTGAGTAGAGGGGAATCCTATGTTCTCTCACCCATAACAAAACAAATCTCAGCTGAGACGGCTGCAATCTCAGTTCAGTCTTGCTCTTGCAGACCCAAAACCTCTAGATAAACATTCAGAAAAGTGGAAAATTATACCAAACAGGCTTCTAAATCTCCTGTGCTGTCATGAAAGTTATTCATGAGAATATCTCTCCATACACAGATTGTGCATGTGTGTGAGGAGTAAAACACAGTTCAGGCAGAAGTTCAATCTGCTCTTTCTTTGTCAAACTTCCCAATTTTCTTTTTCTATCTCTTGACATATCCTCACACTAGAACTACAGCTCATGGCAGGAAGTGTCAGCCAACAGTATCGGCAAGCAGAGTGCTCTGAGGCTATGTAAATCAACAGAAACACAGTGTCTTGGTTTGAAAAAGACAGGTGTCTGTGGAGGAAGGCAGGAGCCTCCCTTGAAATGGAAAGTGCAACCCCCTTCCCTCCAAATTATTATAATTTTGAAATTAACGGGCCTTCAGGCAAAGATATGGGGAATAGGAATAACAGTTCTTTACTAATATATATATATATAACACAAGGCAGGGAAAAACAAACAACCCACTGGTTTACACTGACAGAGTCAGGAATACAACCTGACACCCTGTTAGGGTGGCAGTAGCAGTCCGATAAGATGGTGGCTGCAGTCCTCCTGAAGTGATGGATATAGTTCTGTGGAAGCAGCAATCAGGTAAAAGAGTCTGGTCTTCCTCCGAAGGTCCAGTGGTAGGTAGGTAGCTCTTGTCCTCTGGAACTCCAGTGGGGGGAAAAGCTCCTCTGGGAATCCAGTGGAAGAAAGGCGGCTAGGGTGTTCAAAATCTCCGTTTTTATTTGGCATGGACTGCTTGGCTCCTTCCCCCTCCCCTCCCCGGGCGGAGCATCTCACAATGGGATGGGGAGTCGTGAGGCAGTTCCTTGATGGGCCATTAACAGGAGATAGCCCAGGAGCGAGTTATCGATGGGTCAGGCGATAAGGCATTGTTGTGCCCATTGACAGGAGATAGTCCAGAGGGGGGGAGGCAGGGAGCACCGCCCCACCTGGTCTCAACAGCTCCTGAAGATGGTAATAGAATTTTTTTTTTTCCTTTTGGCACATTTTACACTGTAACCCAGGACACACAGTTTTGTCGCAAGGCAGATGTTAGGAATAAACTGGAAGGTCTGGAGATGCAACAGAAAAGAGAAAAGGGCATTGTTGGGCCTGGAAAAAAAATTATCATCTCCAATATGTTAGGTCCATAGACGTTTTCTTCTGTCTGTCATTTACTGCCCCCAGCTCTGCCAAAATCTAATGAAAAATACTGATTTAAGGGGTTACATTTTGTTGGTCAGTTATTTTCTTTCTGGTTTTAACAAGACTTTGCCTCCTGGTTCAGGAACCTCTGTGGTGTTTTTAAAAAACCTGCTACAAAAAAAAAAAAAAAGATTTCTGTCAATTTTTCATAGACTTTCCAGCTAAAACATGGTGTTAATTCCAGATGTCATATTTTGATTTCTTTCAAATGAATTTAAAAAGAATGCTACTTCTCTTCTCAACTAAGAAGATTTCTCCACACTCCAGTCTCAATTAATTAATACAGTTTTGGCAAGATTTCCTGTTATCATCTTGTTTTAATGTTCACAAACCTATCTTATTCTTAGACAATTTGTCCTCTAACAAATTTAGAGATGGCAGTCATCCCCAGTCACACATAGTTAGAACTTGTTGATTACTGCAAAATCACAAACAATGGATTGATAGATCAGTAAAAAAGTTTTGTGAACAAAATGACATTTTCTACTTTTGTTCATTTTTTAAGTTAGCAATTATAGTCAGTGAAAGATAGAAATCTAAAGGCATTATTCTAACAACATGTTATTTAAAGAAAGTTTTTCAAGCACTTTGCAAATTTATCAAAGTTCTTTTTGCTTTTATTTTTCAGAGATCCTTCATGTTTGTTTTACATTATGGTTACTACACAGAGTGCTATGACCACCATGTATTTAAGCTGACTGTTCTAGTGATTTAAACACATGTGCAAAATAGACATCAAACTCTATATGTATACTCAGGTTTGGGAGATCATTTGAGGCAGGACAGTGAGACCTCTTTTGAAAAAAAAAGGAGAAATGAATCCTTGCTTATATATATTACAGGAATTCTAGTCATATTGATATTTGTCAGGTATTGATTTAAACCATCTAAGACTACCATTGTACGGCTTATATATATACATATACAGACATATATATATAAACCACTATGTATAAAACATTTCAATGTGAATTAAGGATGTTCATGAATGAGACAACTTTATGGACAGCCATAGCTACATGTGCAAATATATGACTTCATGAAAAGAAGGCCTCTTTCCCTCAGAATCAACCAAGTTACGCTTTGCAGAAGGAACTCAAAATCAAGTTGCATTTTGTCTCTTCCAGTTTACCCTGCACTAGCAATAAATTTACATTCTTTTTTGCCTCTCTGGCAAAATTGCTTTGAACCTTTTGCTTGTATCTCAAAAATCAAGAGCCTGTCTTTCAATTTTCAGGCCACTATCGACTGAAGCTAAAACCCCTTTGCAACTTAATTTCATTTCCAGGTATGCTTGAGAAAAACACACAGTCAGAAGCATTTCTCAGACTTTGTGTGAAGTCAACAGATAGAACAAAATAGCACCATCCACATACTTTCAGAAAAAGAAAAGTAGAGCTCCTTGGAGGTTGTGGGATTTTTTGATCCTCTAAAACATTAGTTATTGCTTATATACTTATATTTCCTTTTGTGAAATTTCAGAGATTTTTTTACAAAAAAAAAAAAAAAAGGCAAAGCAAGTCTCCTTCCCAAATGCCCAACAGTTTGTGTCAAGAGAAATGGTGCCAAACTCTGACTCTTCTCTTTTGGTATAGTTCTGGATCGTCTGTTTATTTCAGGGAAGTGTGGAAGGAGAGAAAATAACTATGGGAAAAAAAAAAAAAGGAAGAAAAAGAGGAAAACTACTGATCAAAATGAAGTTTGTCTGCTTTTTAAGCAGTTCAGATACAGGACAGGAAGTTCTTCTAGACACTAAGGCAATTCAAGTGGATGCTTATACAATCAAGAGGCCACAATCATACTGTGTGCTGTAGAAGCCTGCATCACTTCTGGAAAAGCTTATGAGGTGGTTTGGTAACAATAACAGCCCAAAAGCACAACACAATCTGTGAGTGAGAGTTAGAAATTTTGAAAATAGTGAATGTAGAGTTCTCCCCATTCAAGACTCCAAAATCTGCATGAGAGGGAGAGAAGGAGCAGTAATATGCTGAAAGTGGACAACTCCTCAGCTGGCATTCACAAAACTTGCTCTTTTTCTGACAATTCCAGACTAAAAAGAAAGAATGTTTAAGAAATCAAACACAAATTTAATAGTTTCTCAACTATGTAAACAACTACAAACATACAGAAAGATACAGAACTTTGCAGCTTAGCAGTAAATAAAATATTAAGCCTAAAGAATTATATTGAAGTTAGTAAATCCTGCCTATTCATAGAAAAAAAAAATCAGAAGAAAACGAAAATATAGTAATAAATTCTGCTAGATTTAGAAAAGTGATGGTTGACATTCTTTCTAGAGCAATCTACTATGGCTTCTTTCTTCAGATAGGCTGAAGTGAAAAACATATTAGTGCAGCGGGGTTCGTTAAACTCACAAAAATATAAATATATCATTGTCTTGAGATGAATGAGTTTCAATTAAGTACTAATGATGGATTAAAGGGAGTATTTTATTTAGTGATTCTAAAAGCAATCAGAAAATGCTACTGAATTATCACCGCCTTCTGAAAATTTTCCCTACAATAAAAAGAAAAAAACTGTTGGTGCTAAATGCTATGTGTGTTCTTTTCCTAGTTCCAGAGTCCCAATTTTAAGGTGCAGATGGTGAAATTGGCTATAACAGCGGTTTACTACTCGTGCTCTCTCTAGAGTTTTAAGTTCCAATTGCACCTATAAAAAGGGGTAATTAGTCCTTTCTGGTTTATTGCTGTTAGGGGAAACGAAGCGGTTTCAGTTAACTACCAACTAGATACCACTCCAGACTAAATATCTTAGATTCAGTACCTTATACTGGCTTTCAAATACCAAACTGAGAGTTCAAAGAAAGTAGGAAATGTCACCTTCCAAACATTATGGACTATTAATTATGTCTTTGCAGTGAACTTTCTCAGTGCAATTAGTCTACAGACATGAAGATCATTCTTTATAAAAGACTATGGTCTGGAACAAGGTTAATTCCAATTTAAACTGTGTTAATAACAAGAGTGACTGCATTCAGACAGCTGAACAATTATCTGATAAGCAAAATATGTGTAATGAAGCAGACAAAATTTACTAATTTTAAAACAAGCATGGATATACAGCAATGTATATGTTTTTCTTTTCTAACATACACACTGTTGATTTCCTGTGCTACCCTTAAACTACCTAGTTCTCTATGTAGAAGGGACTCATAAACAGTCAATATCACATTTAGATATAAGTAAATATAAGTAAATATGTAGCTGCATTTGACACAAATTTGACAGCAGTTTTGGAATGTGTGTCCTTCGGGATCACTTAATACAAAACTGCACAGAAGATTCCTATCCCTTCTCTTCGACACCACACTCTACTCATCAATAAAGTGGAGTGCCAATTGCCTTTATATTGGATGGTAACCGAGGGTGAACAGGAGATCCCAGGGTGGAATTTTATGTCACAGTTTCTCTGGTGGCAACCCTCATTTAAAAGATTTCTGACCACATTTTTTCCCAGATCTTGCCTTCTCCCAGTGAGTTTATCACACACTAGATAATACTCTGTAAAATGGGTAAGTGACAAGTTCCTGTGCAGAAGGTGCCACAGAGAGTGGTGCACTGATGCAGCTGAAGGGGATATATATTTCAGCAGGAGGGGGAAAGCTAGAAAGTGAAAAGCCTCTTAAACTAGTCTTGTTAGTAGTGAAAGCATACCTTAGAACAGTATCTTCAAGAATAATCAACAACAAGATGGACCTAGCCCATAATTTAAAGCATTTTAGAAACACAGGACTGAGCCTTTACCTTTCAGCATCTTTTAAGAGAAACAAAAATAAGACTCACCGAAATGCTCGTAAACAAACAGAAAAAACGTTTCGCTTTGCAAGAAACTGCAGATAATGATGCTTTTTATGGAGTGGAGAAAACTGAGCTGCGATTTCTTTCATTTTTTATTTAAGAATAACCTAATTCACTGTGTTTGAGTTTCTCTCCCAAGAAAAAAAGAAACTCCCTACTATTCTGGGATTTAAGTCTTATTTCTGACAGAGATTCAGACAACCACCCTAAAGTGATAGCCAACTCTTCTAGATCACCCAAGATAAAACCAAATATCTCAGCATTACTGTGCAAAATAATACTTTAAAGCCTCTGTGGTGGGTTGATCTTGGCTGGCCACCAGATGCCCACCAACACATTCTAACACTCCCCCCTCCTAAACTGGACAGGGAACAAAATGCATTGAAAAGCTCCTGGGTTGAGACAAGGACAGGAGATTACTTAGGAATTACTGTCATTGGCAAAACAGACTTGAATAGGGGAAATTAATTTAAGTATTGCCACTTAATTGTAATAGAGTAGAATAGTGAGAAATAAGAACAAGGCTAAAACCACCTTTCCCCACCCCTCCTGTCTTACCAGGTTCAACTTCCCTCCTAACTCCTGAGTGGTGCAGGGGGATGAGAAATTGGGTGCTGTGACAGTCTATAATGCTTAATATCTGCTACGCCTTCCTCCTCATGCTCTTCTCCTGCTCCAGCATGGGCTCTCTCTCACAGGAGACAGTCCTTCATGAACTTCTCCATAGTGAGTTCTTCCCACAGGCTACAGTTCTTCACAAACTGCTCGAGTGTGGATCCTTTCCACAGAGTACAACCCTTCAGGAAAAGATATCTCCAGTGTGGGTCCTGCACATGCCATAGTTCCTGCCAGAAACCCTGTTTCTTCATGGTCTGCTCTCCACAGACTACAATTCCTGCCAGGAGCCTGCTCCAGCATGGAGTCTCCACGGGCTGCAGCTGCCTTCATAGCATATCCACGTGCTCTGGTGTGGGATTCTTTACAGGATGCATTGTGGATATCTGCTCCGTTAGTAACCTCCATGGGCTGCAGGAGGACAGTCTGCCTCACCGTGGTCTTCACTACGAGTTGTCAGGGAATCTCTGCTCTGGTGCCTGGAGCACCTCCTTCCCCTCCTTCTCTCACCTTGGTGTTTGCAGAGTTGTTTCTCACACATTTTCTCACTCCTCTTTCTCAGCTGTTCTTAATGCGGCATTTCTTACCCTGTCTTAAATATGTTATCACAGGCACTACAGATGTCACTGATGGGCTCAGCTTTGGCCAGTGGCAGGTCTTACAGCTGGCTGAAACTGGCTTTGTTGGGCATGGGGGCAGCTTCTGGTGCCTTCTCACAGAAACTACTCCAGTAGCCTTCTGGCCACCAAAACCTTGCCATATGAACTCAATACAGCCTCCACTAACAATTTCTGTGGGACAAAATAAAAAGATCTGAAAAACAAATACACATATTTTATTGTAAATAAGGATAGTTCATCTCACATGCAGACAGTTGTATTTGTGCTACTTACAGACACATATCTTACAAATACTCTTTACTTATAGGTGCTTCATGCATATATATATATTTTTATATATATATGTATAACCTATGACACAAAATTTTCATTAATGGTGTCAGACTGACCCTGGCATAAGGTCATGAAGTCTTCCCAAATTCTGCAATTCTCTATTTGGGATACAAATAAATACTAAAAAGACTGCTTACTTTCATATCACCGTATTTAATGTCCTAACAGTATGCATTTAATCCTGCATGGACACAAGGTTGTATTTCTATTGTATTGGTCAAAACCTGATAGCGTGTTTATGCTGACAAAGTATGATGGACAATGAGATTTAGCATGATTTAAGATTCAAGACATAATGGTGACGGTTTTGTCTTTACAAACAGTTCTTTGCATGAACACAATTGAGAGGCAGGACAACAAAGATTGGCAAAATTCACTAAATTATCATCTTCAAAGTAATCACAAGGGTATGATTTAAGGCTTACCATTCCCCTTATAATTTTTGCTCCCTTTTCATCAAATTAAAAACTTTCTCTGGATTTTCAAACTTACCTTCTTTCCCTTTGAAAACTTCTTCTACATTCTAGCCTTTTGTTTTTAAACTTCAATTTCTTATCTAGTTCTCTATTCTAGACGGTAAGTCAGAACGCTCCTTATCTGATCATTACTGTTGCATTTGCGTACAAATGGCTTCCCTGACCAAAGACAGTCAGAGGCCATAGTTACCTCTCAGTTTAAAATATTTTTCCAGGTTCACTACTCCCTTTCTTTCAAGAAACTAGGCAGCTGATATACTGCTAGTTAATAACAATAATGATGACTATAATAAGAAAGCACTATTTGTATAATCAATAGAAATGCTCTTTTAAAACACTGTTTACATTGACCTCTTCTAATTATTTGCCTTAGAGTGAACTACATTGAAGAGTGACTGCAGAGGGAGTCCATACAGGTAGCTCAAGGTGGATATTTCGTCTGGTGAATTTCATCCTAGGTTTAAACTTTGGAACTCATCTGGTCTACGATTGATTTATTTAGGATTTTGTTTAAATACTTTATTTGTTCTTCTGTCTTCAGCCATTTCATTTCTATAAATAGCATGACAATTATGGGCACGGCTAGATGGTCACATTCAGAGTGACAGTCAACGGCTTGATGTCCGAGTGGAGACCAGTGACGAGTGGTGTTCCTCAAGGGTCAGTATTGGGACCGCTGCTATTTAACATCTTTGTCAGTGACAGTGGGACTGAGTGCGCCCACAGCGAGTTTGTGGATGACACCAAGCTGTGTGGTGCAGTCAACATGCTGGAGGGAAGGGAGGCCATCCGAGGGACCTGGACAGGCTGGAGAGGTGGGCCCATGCAAACTTCATGAAGTTCAAGAAGGCCAAGTGCAAGGTCCTGCATCTGGATCGGGGCAACCCCAAGCACAAATACAGGCTGAGCGATGAGTGGATTGAGAGCAGCCCTGCGGAGAAGGACTTAGGAGTGTTGGTAGATGAAAAACTGAATGCGAGCCAGCAATGTGCGCTTGCAGCCCAGAAAGCTGATTGCATCCTGGTCTGCATCAAGAGAGGTGTGCAACAGGTTGAGGGAGGGGATTCTTCCCTCTACTCTGCTCTGGTGAAACCCCATGTAGGTACTGCGTCCAGCTCTGAGGCCCCCAGCACAAAAGAGACTCCCTGCTTGAGCGGTCCAGAGGAGGGTCATGAAGATGATGAGGGGGCTGGAGCACCTCCCCTGTGAGGACAGGCTGAGAGAGTTGCAGTTGTTCAGCCTGGAGAAGGCTCCAGGGAGACCTCATCACTATAAGGGGCCTACAGGAAAGGTGGGGAGGGACTGTTTACCAGGGAGTATTATGATACGAAGAGGGGTAACAGTTGCGAACTGAAAGAAACTAAATTTAGATTAGATATTAGAAAGAAATTCTTCACTGTGAGGGTGGTGAGACACTGGCACAGGTTGCCCAGAGAAGCTGTGGCTGCCCCCTCTCTGGCAGTGTCCAAGGCCAGGCTGGATGGGGCTTTGAGCAACCTGGTCTGGTGGAAGGTGTCCCTGCCCATGGCAGGAGGGTTTGAACTCGACAATTTTTAAAGTCCCTTCCAACCCAAACCATTCTGTGATTCTATAATTTTATGATTCTGTGTTTCTAGTAAGTCTGTGAATAATTACTGTGCAATGTAATAATGATCAATTTGTATCATGCAAATGAATTGAGAAATGAGCTAAACTTTAAACAAACTGAATGGCTTAGGACACAGAAATTAAGAATATTATTCATATACTCGAATCAAATGAATTCCCTTTTTTTCAAAGTGGAGAAGAAAAAAACCAAGGAAATGCATAGCCATGCTTCACAAAAAATATTGCACTTGGCTGCTTTCATTCCATTTCACACATCTCAGTAAGTAGAACCCTTGTTGATTAATTTCTCTCTATATTGTGTGAGTCCTGACTTCTAGTGAAGCCCAGGCAGTAGCAGACATCAGTCAGCGTTTGCACGTGGGACTTGTACTGCTGTCTGAATTTGTTCAAATGTTCCTCCAGTTATTGTGGATGGGGTTGGTTTTCCTCCTGTGTGACAGTTCTACTGTAGATGTTTACTCCTCTGTGGTTTAGAAGCCTCACATGTACATTGTTCTCACTATTTAACTCTAAGCCTCAAAAAAATATTGCTTCACTACCATGGAACTAGGGTAAGAAAATACTGGTAAGGGTAGAATTTGTGAATCTTAGTAATGGATCTGTGATTTTCTAGTGCCTAATTAAATAATGTATACCTAATCCTTAATTGTAATCCAATATTTTGTACAGAAGAGTTGTGCTGATGTGTATGGTGAAATTTATAAGGCACTCTTGGTTGGAGTCTTTGGTCATCTGAGCATATCACCGTGGCTTCCTTTCCTTGCCCAACTGTTTCAGACTGCTAAGCAGTAGTTTTCCTGTTGGTGGATAACTATTTACTAGTGCAATGTCTAATTTTCATCATGGCTGAACTCCTCATTCTTCAATACGGAGGCGAGTTAAAGATCGATGGCATTTTTATCTGCAGTAGAAAAAATGCAACCAAAATGAATTACGCAAACAAACCCCTGCATTAAAGCCGTATTAAAGTCGAACAGCCAGACTCTCCATAACATGGAAAAGTCAGATTGTTGTATTCTTATCAAACTTAATTGAACTCCCTCATGCATAAGCAATGATGTTTTGGTTAACTACACAGTACCTGCACTGCCCCGCGTTTGCTTCTCGTAGTGAAGATCATCCACTTTGGGACTGTAGCTGGAATTTCTTTTTTTTTCTGTCATTCTGTCTGAAGCCCTAGGATGCGTGTGTAGTGCCTTGGTCAAATCTTGTTTTGATCGCTTCCCTCATGGCAACAGATAAGCACATGCCCATATAGTGAGTGGCTTCTTCCTGTGCACCCAGGTATGCCGCAGCAGAGCAATGAATCATGGTTCTGGGCACCCAGGCCTGTACTTTTGCCACCACGGCTCACAGTGGGAGCTCCCTGCAGAAGGTGTATTTGGTATTTCTTATAGTATTTGGGAGCTTGATCATGCAAGTGATGAACTCCTTCTCCTGATTGCCCTGTCTGTACAACATGACAACAGGTAAGCCCTCCCTGAGGAGCTGATCTCTGTGGTCAGACTGTGTGCAGAGCACTTCATCAGCCGCCTAAAAAGAATTTCATCGTTTTCCCCCCTGAAGTGTTTCTACTCCAGCTGAGCAATCTGAATTGTTTTGTGTGGCCTGATTTCTATCCTACTGCACTCACAGTTGGCTTTTTTCCTCTACCATCACTCTGTTGCTTAATGACTCTGAGTTTGATACAAGTTTTGAATCACTTTGATATAAATGGACCCTCATTATCACTCATTAAATACTTCTAGAAGCTTCTGTGTTGTAAATACATGTTTAGGGCAGCCGTGACTGCTACATCCCTGGCAGCCAGCAGTGCATCTGCAGGTTTTTGTTGTGGTGTGTACAGCACGGTATGAATTCTGTCCTGACCTTGTTAAAATTTATTTTTCTGCTGCATGTCTCTAAGCAGTTATTTAGTTTTCCTTGTTTCCTGTCAGTTTGTAGGAAGGTTTCATTCTCTGTGCTATAATGAAAACATTTTGTCCCAGTAAAGACAGAGTCATTTGTCATTTACAACGTTAAGAGGTGGTATTTCTGTCATTTTCAAAAAGCTTGTTAATAAATGTGGTATAACAGTGCTTCTGTAAGTGCTGACTCTGACTGATAGACTGTGCTGCTTTTTGAAGTTAGCTTGCCCTTTTATGTTTCCCTTCTTTATCAGATAACATTTGGCCCAAGTCTTGGACGTTAACTTTGTACTCATGTCACAGCTGATGCTCTAGAAGTATGATATCTATAGTTAGCATTTGAGATTTAAACTACTCTTTCTAATATTTTACATTTTGTAAATACTCACATTTCATTAAAATTACCCTAAATCACAAAAATGCTGATTTTTATTTTTAATCTTGCACAAAAAGTTGTCCTAAAACTGAGTAAAATAAGATGCAAATTACACAGGTAAAATGCATCACATTATAGTAATCTTTATATTTACAAAATACATACTCTACACACGCTTATTAAAAACAAAATGAAAATGGAACATATTTTTCTCCACAAAAAGCACAAGCTTTCTGTTAAATCCGTTGCAGAAACAACCCCATGTATCACTTTTACATTGCTGCTGCTGCATCAGTGACAGGTATTCAAAAAGCAGATGGCTAATCTTCTGAATGACATCATTCATATTTCTGTAATAACATTCTGAAGACTATAATGCTTCATTTGTTTGAAATTCTTCCTTTTTAAGGACAGAGTACTGTCAGCCTTCAAATGTGCAGCTCTAGATGCAGGACTAACTGTGATTTTAATGGAGGAAAAGTGTTTGATCATGTACTGACTTTTTTTTTTTTTTTTAATGCGATTTTCGGGTCTGGAAATAGTCATTCATTGGAGTTAAAGAGCAATTTTTCTGTTTCTTCTTCTCCCAGTCACTTCTGTGGTTGTGGAACAGCCTCTGACCAGCCTAATGACTGGAGTTACTTTTCCTTAGAGCAGGTCCCTCAAGCCATTCTGTTATGGTTCTGCAATTTGAACATGCAAAAAAGATGCTTAATTTTTACCCTGCAGTAATCTCATTAATTATATAGGATGCTTTCAGACCAGTATGTAATCTACCAATGAATCTGACTCACTGTATGGGTCACAGTGAGCCACCTCGATTCCTTAGGGAAGAGTTAAGAATATGTAACTGCCATACTGCATCAAAGTCAGGGTTCACTGAACCCTGTATCCTGTGTATGATGCTGAGAGTAGCTCAAGTGCTTCAGAAGTCTGTATATGACCCCTGTGGGAAATATGGATTAATTTTCCATCTTAAATCTTGAAGTGAAACGGTAGCCTGAATACCCATATAAATTTCCAGTTTCTTTCAGAAGCTTGTTAAAGTCTTGGTTTCAGAAATTTAGCTTGCAACATGAAGACTAGCGTGCCCTACCCCTTGAGGTGACTGGTCTCGTACAGCCTAAACCAGAGGTCAAACCACAGCTGTAGCTCTCTTCTTGGCAGGGAAAGAAGGATGAATGGGACCCAGTAGGAGTGTTCGGCTCCCAGCTGCCTGTACAAACTGCAGCCATAGGACTCCAGGCAAAGCTACCCTCTCTGCAGCATAAAGTCCACGACTCTCTCAGCTATAGGGTTGTTCAAACATTTTGCTTTAAGAAAAGGCCTGACCACTTCCTAAATTTTTATTAAATGTCATTTTACTCTGCAAAATATGCTTTCACTTGAAAGTATTTTATTTAGCATTTTCCCCTGAAGAGCTGCTGCCACCTCTATAGCTCTGTGGACCTAAACCACATGGAGGAATGTGGAAGGTTTCACCACCTGCAATCTGCTTTTGGTGTCCTTTGCAATGTTTTTTGTCCCATTCTTTGTCTGTGTGGATTCAGTGGCTCAGTTCTCTCTTGAGTCCACCCAGTGACAGTGGCAAAATGGTGGGTCCAGAGCTGAACTTAATTTTCTTACCTAGGTTGTCAAATGGGGGCTGAAAGTCTTGATAGACTTACCTGAATGGCCCTAAAATTACTGGGGAATTTAATAGTTTGCTTGTGTAGTTAAAAGAAAGATTAACCAAGGAGGATTGCAAGGAAAATAGATAAAATCAGATGTCCATTAGCTAATCTTATATTTACTAGAAAATTATCTAATTTTTACAGATTGTTTAAGCTTTCGCATGAACCTCTACAGGTAAGATACAGTTGTGTATCTCACAAACACAAAAAAACAGCTTAAAGAACATAGTATCTTGTAAGGATAAAAATAAATAGGATGGAACACATCCTTGAGTCTTCATAAACTATCTCATGAGATGTTTTCCAATTACTTTATATGCTGTTAATAATTACTGTGGTAAGTACTAGATTGAAAAACCAATCTAACTAGACCATGTTTAGTAAATTCAGCTCAAAACAGAACCATATGTTAGCTAAAATTTGTACAGTTATAAGCTAAACCACACAGATTGTAGGTACGGGGAGTGAATCTGCCTAACATACATATATATTTGATTGTAATCAGTCAGACAAGACTGAATTCACATCTTATTTCTGTGAGAAGAAGGGAGGTGTTTTTTGGTTTTTTTTTTTTTTAGATTTCTGCTCCCTTGAATGCTTATATGTGCAGTGGAAAATAAGTTCTACATCAGAGTCAGGATGAATTATCGTATCTTGGCCTTCCAGACAAAGAGGAATGGAACAAAGTCTGCCAATTATTTCCACTGCCACAGCATTATTTGGAGGCTCAACTGTGGTCTGTGTCTCGAGAAAACTTACCACTTGCTAGTGAGAGCTAGGTAGAAAAGAGGTAGGAAGGATTTTGATGTAGTATGGTTTTTGAATAAAGACAGGAAGCCTAAAGCAAGTCAGAAGATGACAACTGTGTCATTATTTGAGGGAAATATTGCTTTTAAATTAAATATATGTATAAACCACATTGTTCAACTGCCTGACACATTCAAAAAACCACTTAAGGAACACTTACTTTTTCATGTAAAAGTAAATGGAAAACTGTCATTAGTCAGTAATACAGAGATAAAATAAAAGACGTTTACATGAAAAGGTGACTGTGTAACTTGAAGTACAGCCTTCTAGTTATTCTTCTGTGCGTGACATGTGACATCATTTCACATCCATAGTCATTCAGATACATTTATGAGACTATGCATGACATTAGAGTGAAAGATTCAGTTTTGCAAGGTATGAAGAAGTAGCATCACACAGTATGCTATCCTTTGCATAACTTTTTCTTAACAATTTTGCTCTGTTGTTGATGTATATAGTAAGAGGTGCCTTTGTCACCATGAGACTTTCACACAAGTGTTGTATTTTTTTGTTTGCTTTACCTTTCTATTTTTTTAAATGAAAACACAATGATAGGCTCAAAAATGTATTTATGATCAAGGAATATGAACAAATAAGAAATCTAGATTCATAAAATATTGGTCATTTTGAAAAATGTGTGGTGTACATGCTCCTGCTTCATAGAGTCTTTATCTTCAGATGTTAAACAGTATGACTAAAATTTTATACCCCAGTTTAAATCAAGTTATATTTTTGGTTTTACTTTGTCTATACATCTACTGTATTTTTCTTTTATTGTCCTCCAGACAGTGGCTTTTTCTTGCATGCTTTCAGTGATACTGAGAACATATATTTAAATACAAGTATATTGTGCTCAAAAATATCGCTCTCTTACTAATAATTTTAGTAACAAATACTGATAGTGTTCAGACTGTTGTAGTGGAAATACATATTAATGGGAATCATGAACACTCTCGAGAGAAATGGGCAAAATCTCACTTCTTTCATCAGCAAAATTTTCTATTTCCCACAACACTTGTTCATCAATTTATGAATATTTTTAATTTCCCATATCAGGAAAATGAACACAATTAAATGTCTAACTGCTTGGTGGCATATATTTTCAATGCAATACGACATTTAGAGTTCCTATCTGGCAAGTACTGCATTGCAAGGTTAGTTTAGATCAAGTGATAAGAAACTCATCTGAGCACCAAGAAAGCACAGAGGAACAACAGCAGGAAGAGTAACTTAATTAATAACCTAACTCAGCTGCTCCTGGGCCCATCACAGGAACGACACCAGCTCATCAAAGGCCCATTGCCACAAACCCAGAAAAGCACGAAGGCACAATGGCAGGTGGGAAACCAATTTGCAGATTCTGGAGGAACAAATAGCTTGTCTGGGCCCCTTTCAGAGCTGTCTCAGCGGAAACCCATCACCCCCATGGGATGCAGAGGTAGAGAATTTTGGGATTGCATGTGATTTATGGGATGTTTCAGGGAAGAATGAAAGTGGGGAAAGGGATGGACTTAGGTGATTTGAGGAGGTACACGTGCGGGAAAACAGAGGGGTAAGGGGATAAAATGGGTGGTCATATGTAAATAATTTGCTGGTTAGTATATTTGTCTGGCCATGCTCAGCACCTGATCACCGCAGCCTGTCCTGTTGCCTTATTAAACTCCACCTTCAGCTATTTTCCAGTGAGGGGATCTCTGCTTCATGTGTGTCTGGGGGTCTGTTGTCCCAGTAACTAGAGTGAGCATGGGTGCGCAAGTGAGTGTGTGATGACTACCAAAGGTCAAGCCAGATGAGCTGGCAAGCAGGTGTAGCAGTCTGGGAGCCAAGGGGATATATGAGGCTCCAAGCAACAGCTCTGAGTTGTGAAAATGTCTGTGTATCTGTACAGACAAGAGCACAAGCAGTCAGGTGTTGGGACTAGGGGAGTCCTCCTGGCATATGTGTGTGTGTGTGACAGAGAGGCGGGGGGGCAGGTGAGTTGCAGTGTCTGTACCAGCAGCTGCAGTGGGGCTGTGGCTGCAGGGGTTTGCATGTCCAGGTGCCAGTAACTGGAAAGACTGGGGTCCAGGGGCCAGTAACAGGGCAGACTGAGTGTCTGAGCCCAGCTGCTGGAGAGATCACCCTTCTACATATATGCACATATATATTTACTTTCACTAGTAGAAATTCATCCTGACCAGTCAGAGAGGGAGCATGAGGAGCCAATTGGTGCTATCACTGTTCCCGTAAGTGCCCTGTGTGTCTTATTCGTGCTTTGCCATTCGTATATATATATATGTATATTGTATAGAGCATAAACTCCCTATGGGGAATATGCGCTCAGCCTTGCTATCAATGAGACCAGGGACTGATCTGGACCACAAGCAACCTGGACCCTAGAGACCACTGTAGGAGGTCCAGAAGGTGAGGGAGGAGGGATCTGCTAGGTTCCCAAGCTCATCTGATAGGGTGATCTCAACAGTCACAATGAAAGGTATGATAAGAATAACCAAAAAGCCACACAGGCCATTCACTACAGACATCTCTGAACTGTAATGGTTCTTACAGCATCACAACCGTCTAAGATGCAAGAGATGTGACTAGGTCACAGTGCTTATAAACAACAAATTTCATCAGTAATCTTTAGAGATTTCAGAGACTGCTCTAAATTGTGTCATAGATCAAAACCGGGTGCCCACTGCTATCCCTGAGGATTAATTGATAAAGAAAACTTTTCTCTTGAGATTAGAAGATAATGGAAGTAGGTCAGGTTAAAGCAGCAATCTAGTCCATCATTATCTAGTCCAGATTTATCCCAATTAAGTTAAAGCATTAACTTAGAAACTAGTTGTTCTGGTTTCACTTTCTACTCTATGGAGAAATAAAAGACCTTCAGAGAGTGATTCAGCTGATCAGAAAAAAATGAGGTTTGGTTTAGTCTTTTTTTTACTTTGAGAGTGGAATGATACAAGTTATACAAGTTAAGTCTGGGTCAGAGTTTTACTTTCTAGGCCTAGTCTTTTCAAATTGTTAAAAACACTAAATTAATTTCAATATAGATGGGCGCGGGATGCGCTTGCAAATTTAGCATAGTCTGAAAACAATGGAAGTGCAAGGTTCTTACTTTTTTCCTGCTTGTGCCAAGAGTAGGAATGTATTTTTACATTTCCATCCAGTCTGAAGGACAGCTTGATGTGCATCTCAGAGTTGTAGAATCATAATTTACATTTCAAGGGTAGATTTGGAGTAAGACAGCCTCTGTCTGACTCTAAAATCTGACCTGTTCAGGTGGTAGTACGAAGCACTCCTCTCAAAGGTTAGGGCATGACTTAGGAATCCCTGCCAGCATTCCTCTTAACAAAAGGAATTCTAAAATGCATAGCTGAGCATAAGCCATGGCTGAGTGCACAACTGCTGATACATTTACTTACACATTTAGTGCAATATCGATATTTAATTTACAGCTTTATGAAGTGCTCTGTAATACTTTAAAGATAAAACATGAGGTATCAAGGTAAAATATTCCATATTCAATCCAAGCAATCGGCCACGTCTAAAGTAGAAAGGTCAGGAAAAGCACATTTCAAAAGCATAACATGAATTTTCCAGAGCTTTTGTTATCCCTTTAGGAGTTCAGAAAATTTTTATCCTGTACAGACATCTCCAAAAATACCTCGTTTATTGAGTTTTCTGTGTAGATATCTCTGCAATTCATCACCATGGTTCCATATATCTCAAGGGTCACTGAAAAAGAGCATAAGATAACTCCCTTGATTTTTATGGTTCTAAATCACAACAGTCAGATTCCCCTGTTAAAAAAAAAAAAAAAAAAAAACACAAAAAAAAAACCAAACAACAAACCAAAGCAAAACACTTTGCTGTTTCTGAACCACTGTCCATAAAAGGGCAGAATCTTTAAGATTCTCTAAAGATTTAAGAGGAATAGATCAATAACTGCGTTATCGGGAAAACACAATGACCAGAGATGACAAAATAGAATAAAGAATAAGTCATTCTAGATAATTTTGTGGTTTTTAGAAAGTCAGGTAATAAAGAACCAACAACCCCCTGCTACTATATTCATCTGTCTGAGTAAGAAGTAAGGCAAAAGGAAAAATACGTTAATTCAACAATTAGCTTGCTACAGGTAACTATTGTAGGAGTTTGTACATGACTGCTGTTTTCAAACAAAACACATACAGGACCATTTATATTGGAACGGATCTCTGTTAGACTTCTATTGCATCCTTTTTTTCAAGGCAGGGTCACCCCTGAATTCAGGCCAAGTTTCTCAGTGCCTTGGCAAGCTGAATCTTGAAAGTCTCCATTGAGGGATACTGCACCTCTCTGGTGCAGCCTGGTCCAGTGTTTGTCCTCATGGGGAAAAGTTTTCTCCTTATATCCGCTCTGAATCTTCCATGTTTCAGTTTATGCCCTTCATCCTCCCTCTAAGCACTGATATGAGGAGCTTTGCTCCATCTTCTCCATGATCACAATATAAGAAGGCAGCCGTTATGTTATACTTACGTACGTGCATACACACACATATCAAGGCCAAGCAAGTTCTGCTTCCTTAGCATCTCTCCACAGGGCAAGTGCTCCAGTCCTGATCAGCTTCATTGCCCTCCCCTGATCTTGTTCCAGTCTGTCTTGTATGGGGGTAGGGGGGTCAAAACTGGGCTCAGTAATACTGATATGGTTTAACAAGAACTGAGTAAGGGAAATAATCACTCCCTTCAGTCTTGCAACCATGCTTCTGTTGATACAGCCCAGGACATCTGTCAGAGTGCACTGCTGATTCCTGCTCAGCTAACTGTCCACCAGGACCTCCAGGTTTCAACTTTCAGCTAGAGTAGCTGCCCAGCAAATCATGTTCCCAACTTATCCTACTGGAGGTGTTAGTCCACCCCAGGTGCAGAAATCTGCCTTTGTCACATGTAGGACATACTAAACAGGAAATATCCTAAGCATATTTGTTTGACATATTTCAAAGTTGAAGAAGGATAGCTTTAAACAATAAATGGAAGAGTTGAGAAGTAGTTGCTAACCTAGTATACTTTGCACTTGACCAGCCTTCTTGGACAGTAGATCACGACATATCAGCAGGTCTTACACTCAATTTCCAAATGTTGAGCAAAATAAAAAGTGTATTTGTTGTTTTTTTTTTTTTCCTTGCTTCATCGGTTCCAGACTTCTGTAATTTTGAGATTATGTAGCCATGAAAGGAAAAAATATTTTTCAGATGCATGCAAGTGACTTTTGGTCTACAACAAAAACAAAAAAGAAATCTTAAGAAAAAAATGTTTTCCAAAATTGGGTATAATTAAGTGGCATAATGTAAATAATAACAGATGGTGAGGTAGTGTGTATGTGTAAAAACAAGTTTCTACAAGATATATCACTAATAACAAAGCAATACTCAAACTACGTGGATTAAAAACAGGCTTCCGCTTTCATTACAGGCCTTTCCAAAAATATTTAAATAGGTATGCTCACCTTAAGGAAATTTTACCCTTAAGAGACTTAAGGGTAAAATACAAAAGTCTACTTAGCATACATAGTTCACATCATTCAGGCAAAGAAACAACTGGCTTTTTGTTGCAACTGACTTCCTCCGTCTTATACCTTAAATGAAAATGCAAATCTCAGATTTCAGACATGTTACGTTTTCATACAAAAAGAAAAGGAAATACAGTACTACGTGCAACGTAAAGATTGCAGACTACAATGTCAAGATGTACTGACATTAAAGCGTTGGTTTTAGCTGGGCTTAGCTGACAGAACTCATTCAAGGCCTGCTGTTAAGACATCTGGTACTTACTATTCCATTGCTAAACAGTCACTTGGGAGAAAAGGTTGAAGAAATCCAGAAGAACCAGATTAGTCATTCAATTACAAATTAAGCTTAATTTACAATAGTAGCATTGCAATAATTTGTGCTTTAGAACCATGATAATTTGATTTGAATACACTGTTTCTGAGGAGAAAACCAAACCAAACAATAGCAACAGTAGCTAAAATTTACTTGGTACATTTAACTTTTAGTAATTATCATTTTGCCAGCTCCACACAAATGACGTGCCATCAAGTTTAATCAAATTGTCCCTAGGTTTATACCATGCTGAGATCCAAATCAGGTTTATCAAAACCATATACATGTCTGCTTTGGCCAATTGCTAAACAGTATATAGACAATATTCAGTGCAGAAATATTCAGTAAAAATTTTTTGCGATGCAACTCAGGCTTCTGGTAGTAGCCTGCTAAATTAAAAGAAAAAAAAAAAAAAAAGAGTTGTTTTTTCTTATTCACTGTGATTTTTAATTTGTGGTGTATTTCTAATTTGCATTATTTTTGTTGGAGAAATTAAAGGAAATTATAATAGGGATCCTCGAAAATGTAACTTTTTTGCACAAAGTAGCTGAGTGGCTTGCTTGTTACTGTGAAGAAGTCAGACTGATAAAACAAGTTCATAATCAGTTTAGAGAGAGCAAAAAATTTGCAGTGGTGATTGATTTGTCTGATCAGCTTTCAGTTGTAGGAGATATTCTGAAAATGCTTTGAATTCTGTAAGCCACAGACACTCTTGGGGCAAACCATTTTCCAACATGAGTAAGGTTTGAGTCAACGGAAATTGGAGTGATATACAGAAATAAGATCTAAATAGGTGCCTTCAGCTTAACTAGAGAACAGTGTAACATTCTGAAACGTATGATGCTGAAAATCAAGAAACAAAGTTGCCATGGGGCTCTATGCAGTTCTTTTTAAATACTCAAGGTATGTAGTGAAAGGATTTGAGGTTTCCTGGATCCGGTCTCTGTCTGCCATGCTTCAAACAGGTGAATTATCTATTCTGCCCAGTCTTTGACTGATTGCTATATGGATGTGATTAGTGTTCACTAAATTTGAGTTAATATGCTAATAAACCCATATAAATGCTAGGTATATTTACTTCAGCTTCATACCATGCCTTTTCATTAGCTTGGGTCATGAAAAGAGTAGTCTTGTGCACAGCTAGCAGAAGTTTATGCAAATATTTTCTAAAAAACTCTTAATCAATGGTAGCCTTAGCCCGGAAGGGGAATTTAAAATCATTCTAGGTACATGTGGATTTTTTCAATAGGAATTGTATGCGTAACTAGAACAGTCATCAAAATGTATCACACATCTGGCTAAAGTAAATTTCCTACTTGTTAAAATTAGAGAGTAATCTCAGCTTTACTGTTGTAAATCTAGAGCATATCAACATTTAAACTTCTGTTGATATCAGGCAATTCCATCATCTCAGTAAGATTGTTCCAGATTTGTATAACTATGTAAAATATCACAATCTGTCCTAAATTTTGTTATTGCTATGATGGAGCAGTGTACTTGCTGGAAAAGTGAAACCAAAACCAACCTATTTTAATGTCTGAAAAAAAAAAAAAAGAAAAAAAAAAAAAGATTATATGCATTACAATACTCTCGAGTCAGCAGTATTATAAAATTTTAATAAAACCTTGTAATGTACACAGAGAGGTAAATCAATTTTGTACACTCCATCAAATTCCACTGTTTCTTAAAGTAACACTTTAAGAGGGAATTTTTTCTGAAGAAAAAAGAAATTTCATTATGCCCCTCATAATTACAAATCTTACACATTACTTACAAGACTGTTTCCAATTTAAATTTACCTATAGAAATCAATGGTAATTCCACTGAAGTCAGACATCACACTAGTTTTATGGAAGTCTGAAGAAATAATCATGCTTAGGCTGTCTATATAATATGGAATAATTTACAGAGCTTTTAGTTCTGAACCCAGCAGTTTTGGAGAAGGATAAAAAAAATTAGTTGGCCCAGATTATATATGATATTATCTCCAAATCTGTAGTCACTGACGCAAAAGATTCATCACTTCCAAATTTATTTGTTTTTTAAACTGCCTAACAAAAGATACCTTCCCATTATAGGTCATCTCTACTGAGTAAATAAATGGGTTTGGACAGAATACTCTTTCCTTTTACGTTGCTGCTTGCAAAAACCAATGTCATAGGCATTGTAATGCCTTATGGGAAAAAAACCCTTTTCTTAAGTAACTCTTGCACGTGACTACAAAAAAACAGGTACTGTAGATTCCAGTATAAATTCTAGATACATTATTTTGGACCTTGAAGACTTACTCTTTGTCAGAGAAATGAGACTTCTTTTATATACAGAACAGAGCGCCACTCATCTGAAGAGAGCAAAAGATTGTCAAGGAAATGCAGTCTCATGAATATTTCCAATTCTTTGTTGATTCCATGAATGCGAAAAAGAGGCATGAGTCTCTATTAGAACACAGATAAGGAACTCGCCGAGGAAATCACATAGAAAAGGCTTGCTAGCAGACTCAAACACTATTCAACAAATGCGTGCAAAAAAATGAATTGACTGATGCCACAAACTCAGCCAATATGAGAACCACCAGCCCCACAATACGTGTAAAATAGCTCATCTATGAACTCATCATTTGGAAAATTTAAAGTTTTCAGGCTCGGTCACCTGTATTGGCAGAAAGCTTTGCAGCTGGGAATGACCGAGGTCAGTCATTCGTGAGCTATTTTGATTGTGCTTCAGCCCTGTTCTCTCCTTTCTGGTAGCAGCTTAGCTGCAGAACACCGTGGCGATTCCCCAGCCCAGCACCACTCTACCAGCTCTGGAGTGGATGGGGAAACATCTAGGCGTGGAGAAATGCCAGGCTTGTAAGTGTTGGCTTAAGTAAAATAAAGCAACATGCGTATCTTGCCCCAGATAGAGCAAGGACGAGAGCTGAGCAACTTGCTCCTCCAGCAAAAAATAGAAAAAGGTTAAGAATGTTGGTACCTGCTTATCCCGTCTAGCATCCTTGCAAGGGAAGATAACAGCTGAAAGAGGGAGCATTGCAGCGGCAAGACGAGTCTGTTCTGGCTAAAGCGTGAGGAACAAAGCAGAAAAACAGTTTCAGCACAAAACTTTGAAGGACACAGTGCCCGGAATGAAACCTTTGCTTGATTATCTAGAAAATTAATATTAAAGTTAACACCACTACATATATTAATGAGAATCATAGAGATCACGCTAAACATATATGACTATGTTACTCAACTCTCCGCCTAAATCATGCTATACATAACCCCTGGGAGGGGAAACAAAGAATCAGAAGATAAAAACAGGAGAACACAGGGTAAAAATTGGGAGAAAGGGATGGAAGACCTAGAACAGATGGTCAATGAGCTATGCTTCTCTTCCTCCACCCAAGATAAGGACGCTTTCTTGGTAAGAATTGCACCTTTGCCCTATGGCAAAGAATACGTGGGAAAACTTGGTTAGCATTATTACAGTATAGTAGCGCCACTACAGTAAGTCTCTTTATCAATGGCTGTTCCGTACTTGTTACAGCTGTCATCTTATTAATCAATTGTATTTGCAACATTGCAAAACTGTTTCAGTGAAAGTCCCTGAGAGGGCTCTGACTGGTGAACGTCAGATCTATACTCTTAACGCAACACTAGGAGAAAGCCGTCTCCTGACAAGCACAGGCCTGCTTGCAGGCTGCCGGGCAGGGCAGCACCTCAGCAGCAGAAGGTGGTGCCTGGGGTGGGGCGGGAGTTTCCTTAGAAAAAAGGCTGCAGGGTTCAGGAGATCTTGCATGGGAGGCTGGGAGGGGATGGGCAGGCAGGGAGAGATCTTCTTGGGGCTGCTGCCAGCCCAGGGCTCAGACCTGGCCCCACTGCAGCCCTGCCCCTGCCCAGCCCTGGGCCCCACTGAGCTGGGCATCACCCAGACCCTGAGCCCATCCCATCCTGCACAGTCCCGGCCCCCCTTGTTCCCGCAGCCCCCAGTAGATACCAGAGGGATGTTTTGAATGGGATCCTTCTTACTTTACAGCCTTTACCCTGCAAGACAGACCCCACCTCTCACCCCTGTCCGCTAGGGAACTGCTAGGCTTTTTCCCTGAATCTGGGTTAGTCATTTTGAAGGGAGAGAATTCATTTATCCTGAGCCCCATCACCTGAGATTAGACATACGCTGCTAGAGCGCTGTGATGGCGGCAGAGATTTGTCATGCCTACAGCATTAACGACTCCCTGGTTTCAAACTGGGCATGGGGCGTTTCCACAAAGTATTGGAATCCTTTCATTTCTTTACACTTGTTTTCTCAGCAGAAGTTGTTGGTCCCCAAGGTAAATAGAAAGGCCTTATTCTGTGTACTCGTGGTGCCAAAAGAATACATCTACACAGGATGAGACGTAATTTGTAAGCAGGTCATGTTTCTTACATGGCCCTGGTACCTGCTGATAGCTTATCTAAGAAGACTTTGAATAAAAGTGATGTGAAATGATAGCAAGCAGAAGGGGAAATAAAGAAATCTGCAAACCAAGGCAAACTGCAACTGCCGTTGCCAAGAATACAGAGCTTCAGACAACACTAGTGAATACTTACGAAAAGAGTAAGCCTAAATCATTTTGAACATGTACCAAATAACACCTCAACATAATTTCTGAAGATAAATTGCTTTCCAGACTTGAATGAAATATCCCTTTACAGAAAGGTATTAAGTGATCTTCGCATTCTATATTATTATTTAGCCTTTGGAAAAGGACATACATGGACAAATATATTTATCTGATGGGCAGGGACTTGGAATGACACCCAACTGCTTCCAGCAGACTATTAAGCCTGTCAAGTGACCAAGCTTCAGCAGCACAAGGAACCATTAATACCCATTTAATAATAGATCTTGAAAAACGAATCTTTCTGTGACTCAGAACTGAAATACTTGGCTAGTTTTAACACTCCTCAAATTATTGTAATTAGATCCCCAGATAAACGACTTCCAATGGTACTTTCTTATAGGGAAGTGGTACCAGTAACTCCAAATTTAAGATAACATAGAATACCAAGGGGGAAGAGGTGTGCTCTGAGGACAAAACAAACCAAGTCACATAGACTTAAAAAAGAAAAGGAAAGACTGGAAAAAAATGTAAAACTGTGATTTGATAAAAAGAATGCTTCTAGGCTACAACTGAGTTGTATCTTTGGGTTTAAATGTGTCATCTCAGCCTTTTCGAACAATATAAGACAGTATGAATGTTGATTCTACCAGCATTTTACAGAAATCCACCAACAACTAAAGTCTTTAAAGCATAATACAGTAAATGTGTACAGTGCTAGTTTCTGAGCTGGTGTTACAGAATCAATCAACTCAAAGATGCTGATGCATACACAACAGTGATGGCATATCAGCGCCAGACAACCTAGAGAGTCTTAGGCTGAAATGGATTGTCACGATCATAGGCTTATTTCCTGCATAGCACTGAACCTGAAGTTTCAATCAGTAACTTTGACAGTAGAGGAAATCATCTCTGAGTTATGTACAAGTGAGCATTTTTAGAACATTTGCTTGTGCATTTTGAGGAAGAACATATGCACATGTGCATAGAAATATACCGTTAGTTGCTGTTACTGCATAGTTGAATGAAAAAGAAAATATACTCCAGTTATCTTAGCTTTGATTTGTAATATAAAAGAAAATGTTAGAAGGTTATCTTCTTTTCCCACGTGATTTCATTCCACTGAGAATTCCCTAGTTATAGCTAGTTTGCTGTTAGTCCAGGTGGGAGAAATAAGATTTCAAGAACTGGATCTAATATCAGGTCTATGCCATTTGGAATACTCTGCAGAAGTAGACTAGAATTATGTCTGAATAAAATAATAAGAGATATTCCAGCAAACAGGTATATATTATCACCTTGTACATAAAACCTTCCTGCTGCCTTATGAATGTTCCAGGACTCTGACTTTTTTATAGACTATTTAACCTGAATAATTCCTGGCCAACTGGAATGCATCTGGTAAGGTACACAGTACAACTGAACTGAAATACTGAAACGAGTCCTGATACATATTTTCATTCAGTTTACTCAAACTTCTATTTTTTGTTTTATATATCAGTTCAGAATGGTTCAGAAGAAGATATTTGCATGTACAGTGTCTTTCTTCTCTCTTTTACATTTCTTTCCCCAGGCTGTTTTTTAATCCATGAAACATTTTGGTACATTTTTTTAATTAAAAAAATAGATCTGATAAGCGCTTATTCTCCATCACCTGTGCTTCTCTGAAATTAATAGATTTACTCCAGAAATATCTGAATCAGAGCTTTAACCTGAAGCTTGTAATTCTTAGTTTTGCAATACTCCGGTATTGATTACATCATTGTGAATTTTTTTTTCAATTAAAGTGCCTCTCTGGCTGACCAGTGCATTTGTACTATATCAGCTAAACAAAGTGAAACAAGTATTAGAAGAAACTGTAGAAGATACTGACTCAGTAAATATGAAAAAGCACGCATAAAAGAAATTTAACATGTGACCAAGTAAGGAAAAAAGTTTAACCATATATATTACACAAGTTTATAGCCATAATGTTAGTTTATATCTGCAACTTTCTCAATAATTAGAAATGTTTTGCTGTCCTGGTCCACCTCTAGGGAAAATAATTTGATCAGCTATTTAAAGCCTAGCTATTGCAGAAAATATGACCCAGAGATTGTTCTTAAGGTTTGGAATGACTATATATTCCCTAAGGAAAGGAAATGATACAAAGAGTAGGCGTGATGCATCTCTTGACGATTTCATTGATTAGTATAACAAGTATTAACTGTTCATTATAGACAAGCCATGTAATTCTAGAATATTATAATCTACTTCTCAAAAAAACCCTAAACTAACCAACAACACCAAAAAAACCCCTCTATAATCATGATAGACATCTTGGAGCGATGTTCTCATGAATAATTAATCATTTCTTGAATATGTTTATATCAAGCATAATTCTATTCTGCTATAGAGGTTTTTCCCATTCCTTTGTTCCAGTGCATCACTAATATCTATTTCCTGTAGTTCTATTCACAAAGTTCTCAATCTGGATTGGAGTGTTCCATAAGTAATTTACAGTAAAGATTTTAAGGTTTGCATTCCGGATATCTAAAGTATTTCTAGGACTGGATATGAAAAATTAAACTATTTTTTCTTCCCTTAATATTCTCTTTTATTTCACTAACATTCTCCAGGTTGCAAAATTTCCACACTTTCCTGTATAAATGTTTCTATTTTGAATACTTGTTTTTTTCAAGCTGGACAGAGTTCTATCTGAAATTTTCAGCCATCTCTGCTTCTTCTACTAAAAAATACAAAGCCTTATGACTCAAGACTATGATTTCTTGAAATGTAGGCACAATTACACAAATGTAAATGAGTGGGCAGTAAAGCATACATTTTAAGATAAAGGTTCACAAAAATACAGGTGCGTACTTCCTCTGTTTGCATGAGCACAACAGGGACTATTTTTATGTCTTACAAGTGGGTCTTGGCTTCATCTTAAATACCACACCATTCACTGTGGACAAGGTGGAGAATAGCCAAGTTCCTTATTCATGGGTTTACAGCTTCAGAAATGGGAAAAGAGCTATTTGCAATTTCATCTCCAAGTCTCGTCACTAAAAAGACTTTTAGCGAAGGAGAATTTAAAGCACAAGTTTAATTTGCCTTTGATTTCACAGAGGAACCAGAGCTGTGGATCAGCTTTAAATAGTCCTGGCCTTTTAACAGGAGAAGCCTTCTCCTGCCTTTAGTATATGCATTTTCATAACAGTTCCGGAAGTTAGTAGAGCTCATAAACTGTGTCCCTCCCAAAAGCATTGCACTCGGAAAATGTCATGACTGAAATAAAGGAGCCAATTTCACAGCTACTAAAAAGGTACTGTACCCTAGATTTACATCAGTATGCTGGTCAGCTCTTCTCTCATGCTGCGTAAAGTATAGATCTTCTTGACAGATACTTTGACTGAGCAGAAAGGTCCCTACCTGACCTCAAATCAAAGACAGGTAATGGCCAATGGGTACCATGGGAAAAAAACTTAGTTCTCTGTCTTCATTCCAGCCCCAGTGCCAGCTACCTTCAAAGTCACTCTTGCACCTGCAGCTGCAGAATAAAGGAGCTTCTAACTATCAAAACTGCTGGTTAAGTCTCTAGTGACTTGCTTTATAGTAGCTAGGGTTTTAAAATGTTTTTAAAAAAGATTTTTTTTTTTAAGATGTGGATTTTGAGAGCATAGATGAAAATTTCACTGTAAAAACAAATATCAGCAACTTTGAAATTAAAGATTGTTTAAGATATTAAGATCTTCAAAAGTAATTATTTAGTGTTAAAGCATTTTTCTTCCTATTTAATTGGCAATAAATTTAATTTTCCTCAAGGTGAGTCTATTTTGCCCATAAGAGTAACTGGTAAGTGATCTCCCTGTCTTTATCTCAACCCATGAGCTTTTCCATCCTATTTTCTCCCCCTGTCCTGTTTGAGGAGGGGGAGTGAGTGAGCAGCTGGGTGGGCTTCTGGCTGCTGGCCAAGGCTACCTGCCATACCTCTGTGTGTTACCAGGCTCCTCTCCACTTCCATTCCTAACATATTTGGTTTTGCCAGATTCAGAAGCAGTGTGACTCACAGGTGTCCCTCAACATGTCCATGTGCCTTTGTTGGAGATGTTGACAGGGAGTCATCCTTGAACATATACAAAACTCAGAATTTCTATGCAAGGCAGCTTAACTAAGTATGTTCCCACACAGCTATGCATCCCACTCCTATAATGAGGAATAATTACTTAGAGGTATCAGTTAAATAGATTCTTTAGTTGAATAAAAAGAGTCATGTTCTTGCAGGTTTTTTTAGTATGTATAAATTAAGATATTTCATACAAGGGACACCAAAAATATGGATTTTAACAGTTTGAACCTTTCCATTCACATTTACTCAGATTTCATTTGATCAGTATTTCTGATGTGTAATCCTACCTGTTGTCTGTCTGTTCACCAGATTTTCAGATGTATTTTGCCTCCATTTCCTGATCTCAGTTCTTCTTTTCTTTTTATTAAACTGACCTGTGTATTTTGTTCTCCAAACCTCCTTTATATATCATGAGAATAAAGAAGCACATGCCCAATTTTCTCTCGTTCCTTTGCTGATCTTTACAGCTACATAGCATTTTCTTATGCTGCTTTGAATGTCAAAAGGAAGTTAAGAATAATAATAAAAAAATGCAGCTGAAGAAATAAATTCAATTTAACAGAATAAACCAGCCAATAATCTTTCAAAATAGACAGTCAAATAATTAGTTTCTAGCAGAAAATCACAGAATTACCACTGCTAGACATATTCAGAGGCTACACAGACTGGATATGAACATCCATCACAGATGATCTGGAAATAATGAAATAGCTATGGACAAAAGATAGCCTAGGTACCAGAACAGAGGATTCTCTAGTGCAACAGTAATTTCTGTGACATTCTCTGGAAAATAAGCAACCCATTGTAGCTGGAAAAAAGTACAACCTGCAAAGTTTTCCTACAAACACTAAATTTAATTCTGTGTCACAACTACTTTGGGTATTATCCCTATCAGTTTTGTCATCAACTCCCTTTTAGACTGAATGTATTAACTCAGGTTCGCTCTTCTCTCTTCTGTTAGACTGGCAGCAGATGAGCCTGTCAACTGTTACCATCATGATACTAATCTCAGAACAATGCCTCCGAATTCTGTATGTAATTTTACAGCCACATGAAAACTACACTTACAGCAGATGTTTAGATTAACCTTCTTTCTCAATTCTTATTCCACAATATGCTGTTTTCAGCTGAGGAGAATTCAGAAATAATGTAAAACTTAATAACATACAAATTCAAACACCATTGATTAATGCTATGATTTTAACAAGGAAGAAATACAATCGTTTGCAAAACAGGTATCAGGATACTTCTGAGAACGTAGTTTAATTTTAAATTTGATCATCATTCACTGTTGATTGCAGTTGGAGTTTAACTTATTAAACAAAATTTGTTTCCAAAACATCAAGGAGTAGTCTGAAAAGATCTCTCTAAAGGAAAAAAAAACAAACACAAAACCAACCAAACCTTGTGCCAGCTTGTTTATCATTGCTTTGTAGATGGGATTTTTAACTTTGTAATAAAGAATAAAAAAATGTTGACCAATAAAATAATAAATGAATGTGCTGAAAGGATGAGAATACAATGAATAATAAACTTTTTCAGAAACACCTGAGCTTAAACACATTTCCCCTTTACCTATGTTTACCTCCAAGTAGGCCAGGGAAATCTAGAGAAAAATAATTTTTTTTTTTTTTTTTTTTTTCCAATCACATTTCCCTTTTTTTTTTTCTCAATAAATCTATTCATGGTATTATAAAATTCTTCTTACAGGAATACAGTCTATGGACCAAAGCCCAAAGCCTTATGGTGCTGTCAAGTCCCAGAATAGTCAGGGGAACTCCAGCAATCACAGGTTTTACTCAAGCTGAACTGATTGCAATACAGGAGCCTGTGAGAGCACAGCAGTTCATGGAAGGAGATGGAGAAGTTCCCAGTACAGAAATACATACCATTTCCATATAAAATTCATAGAATTTAAGGTCAGATGAGACCAGTAGATCATACAGTCTAATGTCCTGTTCATTATGGCTACATCACCTCCGTAATGAACCCAATAACTTATGTTTACTTAGTCGATACATTGCATTTGATGAAACTATGTCTTCTGGAAAGGCATGCTGTCGTGATTTGAAAACTCTAAAGAGGTGGAAAACCCCCTATTTGTCTTGGAAATTTGTTTCCAAAGTAACTGTTTACATCAATTTGTGTCTAGGAAACTGATAACATTCCATCTCTTATGCTGAAAGTCTTCGAATAGGCAAAAATGAGCCATCTTAAACGTAAAGCTGAGGATTTGTTGTCAGTGTGATTACAATCTTAACAACCTAATCGCAGAATTATTTCAGATTTTCTGTGTAACTAGTATTACACGGAAAAAGAGGTAAGAAGCAAAATATCGCAATAATATAATTAGAATTACTGTACAAGGCATTTGTCCCTTCTTCAGATTTTACACTTACTCTTTCACTGCCCTCCCTGGGTCCCAAAGTCAATGACTTCAGTCTATGGGTGAGTGTGGTGAGATGCCAGCATCTTCAGTCTTCCCCTGGGAGGAGTATGATGTTGAAGTTAATGCTTTTATATCCCAGAGTGAGTAAGAAGCTTTGGGTCATTTTTATGTTTGGTAACATGCTTTTCATTGTGATCCTTCTTCTGCAGTCTGCAACTCCATTTAACATCAAAACTTACTACATATGGAGTGTTTTTACTTATGTTAAACACTTTATTTTTATTCTTTTTGTTCCCTAGAACTAGCTTTTTCCAGCTCCATGTCTGTGCTTTTTTAACTGGTCATTGGAGGGCCATTTATAGCCACATGTTGTCCAGTGCCAGTCTCTGCCCTATCTCTTACCATCCCGTGCCTATACACCTTTACACCGCATCCTGTGCCTCCACTTTTGAGACCTGTCATGCTAAGCTTGCACTCCTCTACTCCATATCATTAAGTTAGAGATTTGCATGGCTTTGTTAAATGCTTAGTTCTTCAAAGAATAACTTAGTTCTTCAAAGAATATTCACCTGGCTTTCTGGACCAGAGTTTTTGTTTATGGTAAACATGCATCACTCCATTAATTCTACTGTGGATGTGAAGGTTCACACAGCCTGAGGGTCTGTCTTGGGAGAAGGAAAAGGCTTTGAATGCGTGTAAGAAACCCTTGTTTTGTACAGTTATTTTATAATTTTTCCTTTCCCTTTCCCTATATTTGCTTTTCTTTATATGCAAGATTTAATATCAATTTTGCATCTAAAAGAAGTAAGTTATCTTTTCTCTTTTACTTTGTGTCTCCTAATCTACCGGATAATATTGTTAGTTTGCTGTGGGAACAGGTAGAATATTCTGAAGCGGCACCTTTCTATACTGTTCTACAGCTTACTGGGAAAAAAAGCAATTTGTATGATTCTTGTCAAATATCTATCCTGTCAGAAGTTGAATAAGTGAGTTCTACAAGTGTTTGAGTTATATCAGAGATTTGATCAAGGAAAAAAAAAAAAGGCAATTCTGTGCATGTGTGAAAGTAGGAAAATCCAAATTTCAGAAATGATTGCATTTACTAGGCAGTAAACTTAAACCCTAGTACTTCTGGCCATTGCGTTCTAATCCTCCTGCACTTACCTGCAGTTTTCCCAAAGCCTCGGTATTACACTGGTGTATATATAACGAGGTCGTGTTCACCACTCCATCAATGGGGCAAAGATGTGTTATCTCTGCTGGTGCACAAAGAATATGCATGTATTTGACACTATTATTATGTAGTATAGTGAAAGAACCTACCGTTTGCAAATTTTGCCATTAATAATGCTGATATTTCTATGTTAATCTGACACTAGCTTCATGCAATATATTTATCAAAACTTGGTGGCTAGCTGCATATGGTAAAATGATAACAGAAAAGAAGTCATCCCTTTTTTATTTTAATTAATTGGATATTTCAGCCATTTAAGTGTTTAAGTATTTCAATTATCTGGTATATTAATTGCTTCAAAAATTCAACTAGACTGGAGCTTTCTGAAACTGTAATCCAAGGGGGAAGATGCAAGGGCAAAGAAAAGGATGAATGAGGGCAGCATCTATAGAAAAATGTAATGAAGGATGGTCAGGATCATACTGATGAGGAGGCTCAGGTAGGATTTGGAAAAGAGAAAGAAAGTCAGGTGAAAGTAAAGAGTTGTTTAAACCTCTAGTCACTTCACGAAGCATGAAAAAAATCATTGGTAGGTGATTTCTACAGAATGAAGAAAGCCACATAGTGAGTTACTTTAAGAGACAAAATCATCTCTTTTTCTTTACAATATCTGCCACAATGATGTCGTCTGACAGGACTCAATGACACAGGGATAAAAAATCAAAAATACAGGACATGAAACCAGGAACTACCTTGCTTGCCTTTTTTGTTTCATAGACATAGAAGTGTTAGACTGCAGTTTGATAACAGATCTGGCTCCAAGTCTCCTTCCTTAAAAACCTGGCAGAGCACGTACTTCCTATACAATCATCTTGCAGCTCAAAGATGTCACTGGCATTTTGATGCCATTCTTTTACCATCAAGCACCACAAAAAAGCCTCAAACAGTCACCTGGTCTTCTGCAAGAGGTGTAGAACTGGAGAAAAATCTTGGAAATCTAGCATAAACTCTGAAGTGCACTCTGAATGAATAGGGATAACCAACAAAAATGGACTTGCATGTCTATGTCCAATTCCAATCAGACGTTTGGCAGTAGGAGATCCTATGGCACACAGACCTGCTACTAATTACAGGGGGGCATAGTCTGATTACGGGGCAGAAGCTGAATCCTGTTTTGATTTAAGTCTCTGCCTTTATATCTCAAAGAACAACTCGAACTTCAGAAATTTGAAAACAAAAAAAATCAAGTTTAGCCACGTTAACAGAACATCTCAACATCAAAGGCCAGATAATAAAGAGTGTTAAGGGGTTTATTAACATTCCTCAGTCATTTCAAAATGTTAACGGTTTGACTATTCCACCTGTATTTCAGGTAAAGAGCGTTGCCAAAGAACATTTGGTCTTTGATTGTAAAGTAGTACAGTGTATACGTGAGTGTGCATGAGTGTGTGAGCAGGTGAGTGTTGGAGCACATGAGAGAGAGAAACAGATGGGGATTACGAAACTCAAATTCTAATACAAAGTCACAGAATATTTTGATACTCTGAATTTTTCAGATTCTGTGGCTTGACACGATATTTGCAAGGTCACTATGCAGGATAATTATATCTGCAGTTAAGAAGGCTTTTCTGACAATAAAAAATTGTTTTATTTGAAGTTTATTACTAAAAAAATTTTATTGTAGTACTTTTTCACAACATTACTAATGACACTCCTTGCTTGAACCCTGATGTTTAGGGGTTGAGAGCTGACTAACAAGAAGAAAAACAACTATGAAAAATGTTCCAATAAAAGGATATTGTATCATTTTGATTCTGAATGCAAATGCTACAAGCAGCTAAGATACCTCTGTGAAATCAATACCTAAGGCCACACTCTGCTCTCAATTTCACCAATGAGAGTCCTCTTTCATGCTGAATGAGAAGATACACTGAAAATATGTAGGAAAGACATATTTGAAAAGTGAGAGCAAAAAGAGAAAACAGGAAGTTTCTATGCTTGCACTTAATTTTTACAGTGCAACCTGCTTGTTAAATGGGTATAGTCATGTTAGGTCAGGTAAATTAAATAAGGAACACATGAGGACTCATTTTTGGAATTAAAATTGGAATTAAAAATATTAATAATATAATTCCAATTAAAATTGGAATTAAAATATTAATAATAATTTAGAATAATCTAGGTCACTTTTTTAGTAGCCACATGTTTTTCTTTCAAGTTCTGAATATTTACTTCCACGATGAAGTTTTAGTGAAGTATAACCTTGTGTCCTGAAATACACAGCAACACTTCAGTCTCCAGAATTTCACAATCAGAAGTGGCCTTTTGATCCCACAAACAATATCCAAAGCACCAGAAATGGCTTATGCTTTTCACTGGTCACCTGTAAGTGCGTGAGGGTGAGGAACAGGGTTTAGAATTTTTCTTAAGAGTTGTCAAAAATATTCCCACTGGACCGACTCTGAGATATAAAAATTCCTGTCAAGTGCTGAGTGTTTCCAGTAGAATAAGAATCATCTGGCTTCTTCAACCTGGACAAAAGGAAGAAAAACCTTTAGATACTGTGTTTTTTGTTAGAAACTAGTGCTTAATAATTTAGTTAACACAGCTCTAAATTCAAGCAAAGGTATTATGCAAGCACTCAATCTACAAAATGCACTTCAGTCATTACATTCAGCTTTGTAAAATGCATTTTTAGCAAATTTTGGTACCATACTGAAAGAGACATCTGTGAACTATTTAGTGAATTATAATGTGTGTAAAACCTTGTGGAAAAAGGGCACCCTGGGCTTTGTTTATAGCCTGCCTCTTCAACCTGACTAAGCTTAATTTTTAGATATCATCACTTATGTTACAGTCTGGCTTGCTAAAACTACTGAAGTGGTGCACTGAGTGTGTATGTAGACATTAGATTAAACTTCTAAATGGAAACACTGATATATTTTCGAAGCTAATTTAACTGGAGAGTCACATTTTCTCCACCTGCCTTAAAAGTCTTAGAAGTCATATCTGGACAGCTGTTTTCTCTGCTGCCCTTCCTTTGTATACAACAGCAGGGCACTCTGGGAACAGTCTGGCTTACACATGGATTCACTACTTCTTTGTTGTCATGTTACAGTTTTCCCTGTTTTCACAGTGCTTCAGATGGGGAACATGTCCTTTTTCTTTTTAGTGCTTTAGCAGAGAAGAAAAAAAGTAATAATAAAAAATGAACGATGTCTTAAGGCCATCTGATAACAAGTAAAGAGAAAAGAAAACTCATAGGAATTGGAAACATTTAGTTTCATTCATACCAAATGTAGGTTTTTCCAATGACACTGATAAAATAATAGGTATAAGAAAACTATGTGAAAAAAAGCAGTAATTCAATAATAAAACTAAATTTTCAAACAGATAAATATTTGTAATTTCTTAAAATATTTGGTGTAATTTGCATCATATTAACGTTATAAGCAATGCTGACTTCAAAGAGTTGAGTCTGAATCATTAAATACACAGGTTTTTTTAATCAAACACCAGCCATATAATTTATTTAGCTTGTCCTATTCCCACTTCCCTTCATTAGCTGTTTTTGGCATGGAGTTCAGCTATTATACCGAAAAAAGTTTTGTAAATATTTTCTATTGATATGCTAGTGTATACTAGCCAAAATCCAAAGCTGTCAACCTGTTCTGTGCCTCCAATATTAAAACTAGCTTTGAAGTATTTGTGATAAGAGACACATTTCTTAATTTTATAACTATTTTAGAATAGTACTGATCTTACTAGCAGAAAAATACTTGATGTTACATAAAATGCAGTGGAATTGTCCTGTATTTATTTTCACACGTACTTGTTTGGGCATTTGTCCAATATGTGCAATAAAGAACTACCATATATCTTCTATTCACACAAACAATGTATATATTATACATAGAAAATCAGCATCCATATTTTGTTTGTTTTCCACAGCTCTCTCCAGATGATATTTTTTTTTCCAATTTTATAATTTCATTCAAAAGGCAGTTGATAATGACTATGTCTGATAGGTACTGATTACGTATCATTCTTACCAACAACAATGGAAAAAATTAACAGAAAATCATCATATAATCCAAGATCTTACATATGAAATGGGTCAGCACTGGGAACCTGAAAATGAATGATCTGTTTTATCATTTGTAAATGGCTGATGTTACCTATATATGATGTGTTATACCGCTATATGAATACCACATCTTAGAGGTTTTTTTTATAGTGTTTATGTATATTATTCTACTAATATGCAATTTGGAAAACTTGTACAGGTTTAGCTATAAATTCTGTTTTAAACTGCTTTCTCTTTATAGTAGATAGTAGGATATTTGGGTTTTTTTCAGGCAAAGTCATTCTTTTCAAGAACCTTCTCAAATTTCTTTCATGAAAACAAAAGCTAAAAAATTGAAGAGTTATCGTTTTGTGCTGAAAAATACAGGGAGACTACAGGGAACGTTTTTTCTTTCCCCCCCCTTCAATTTTTGAGGTTGTTTTTTTTTCCCTGGTTGCTTCTAACAGTGTACAAAGAGTGAAATAGCTTTTACTATTTCTTTTATTACCTGCAGCTAGCCCTCAGGACACATGGCACCATCCCAGATCCAGTTCTTGACACCAGAATCAAACAAGTAGTGGAAGATTTGCTTAAAAATTATGCGACATAGAACTTCCCCCTGGTGCTTTAGGATCTTGCCTGTCTTAAGTATATAAGAAAAGGATGGATTTGTTTTTTAAAATTACTATGACTATTGTTAAATTTTCCATGAGAGAAGAAGTGACTCCAATTAGACTATACACAAAAATTGATCTTAAAAAAACACAATACTGAAACTTTTAAATGGCTGAAACATTTAGGAAATGCAAAGATAAAACTTCTTACCCTTATTTTGACAGCAGCTGTAAAATCTTTGCAGTTAAAAGTCTATAATGATTTATACTTCTGACGTGCTGCAAAGTCAACCAAAAGATGAATCATAGGAGAAAAATACAAAAGACGTGAAAAAATGACATTTTTAGAGTATATGAGTTATTATATGGCTTAGAAACATCCAAGTATTTCGTTAGGTATGCATTTTTGTTGATATTTATTAAATCAATAGCACAAATTGAACTACTTTCTGAGATGAAGGAAAAAAACTAACAAATTTCAATGTCTTATGGTAATTAGGGGGTAAATTCTATTACAATTTTTCTTTATGGCTGTCAGTTACAGCTGACTTGCAACACAACATTAGCAAGCGTATTTTGTTGAGTTTATAACAAATTATTCAATGACTGACACAACTGTACGTTTCTTTGTGGTGATGTAGATAAAGTTAACATAGGCCTTAGATTGGATGCATCCTGAATAGATAGGTTTTGTTACCTATATCATAGTGAGGCTATTACTGAAATACAGTGTCTTTTTCTGATGGACACAGTATAAAACACATCAATAGAGTACTCAGACTTTAAAAGTAATTGTGTAAGAGTCACTTGCATTTTTAAAACCTGCCTATAGTTACAAACTTGAGCTCAATCTATATTTAAAATATGCAAGAAAAGGTAATATGAGTTGATCTTAACCAACAAGTATTTATACATGAAAAAAAATTAATAGGTGGATTTTCACTCCAGCAGGTAAAGGTAAGCTAATACTCTAGAGACACTAATACCAAAGACAATGCAACTACTCCACTAGCTACCAAAGAATAGACTCTTTCCCTATTAAGTGTTGAAAGCAAGGTTAGATGACTTCCAGAAGGCTCCATAGCACAGGTTCCTGAAGGAGTGCAGAAGTTCTTCATGGGCAGGTCACACCCGTGCCACGCCCAGCTCTGTCCTTAAGCTCCGTGTAATGTAGAAATAAAAGGTGAATGCCACAGGGAGAAAGAGAAAACAGTTTGAAATCAATAATTTTACCGCAAGCATGGTGTCTGTCTGTCTGTCAGCCACCTCCCCCACAGGCAGATGAAGGTGAATGCCACTGCTGCAAACCGTGCAGGCCAGCGATCCCTTCCTTGACCTGTGCCTATCCTCCCCCGCTCCTCCTCATGCACTCTGCCACTGCTGGTGCTTCCCTGTGGACCACCTGCAGCAGCCTTTCCCCTGGGAGGCTGGCATCCCTGAAGCACTGTAGATGCTACCCCTTGCTGCTGGCAAGGGATATGGAAAGGCATCTGAGAGACAACTGGGGTCCATTACCGGTGGCAGCTGCTAGCAGGACCAGGACTGATGAGGGAAAGGCAAGCCGGTGTCTGCAGCCACAGCTGCAAACCAGGACAGGTAAGTGGGGACGGGTCAGGTATCCAACCCCTTCTTCAGGCAGCAGCAGGAAAGGCAGCTGCCAGACAGCGTCCTGAGGACTTGATGTGTCAGGAAAGCATGGAGGAAATAGGAAAAAATTACTCTGAGAAGCACATAGACTCAAGGGCTAACTCTTTCAACCCTTTTGCTACGCTCTTACACTTTTTTGAAAAAGAATAAAGGACTGACAGTACCTTTATGCAAGTGAGTCAGCCTTAATTCCACAAACATGATACAAATTTAACCTTGACTAACCTCATTTAATCTTTACTTCTTTTTCGTGGTCTGTTTTTCTTCTTCATTTTACTCCGTCCCAAAAGGCTGCCCATTTCCCTTATTCTACTACAAGATCAATAATAAAATGGACAAAAGATAAGCAATGAAAAAGAACAAATTGTGCCATGCTGGCAAAATGTTCTCCTTAGGAAAAATTTCCACTGATTGCAAGAGACAAGAGATTTCAATTGGAACTTTGCCTGAAGAAATAACAGAGAATTAAACCCAAACAAAATAATCACATAATACAAGTTCTCACAAGTGGAGAAATTAAATTCTATTTCAATTCTCACATGAACAGGAAAGTCTTTGTCCCATTCCCAATAGGAGTTTTGCCATTGATTTTCAATGAAGCTGGGACTTCACCTCTGGGCATTTTCTCTCATATCCTATTTATTATCTCTTTACTATAACACATCGTGTAAGTATCAGCTAATACTCACAGCCTAATGGATAATCATATATTCCAAGAACAAGTATCACCATCCTTTGTAGGTTTGTATGTATAATACAGTTTTTTATTTCTAGAGGAATTATGACATTTTGAAGAGGAAAAAAACCCCCAAACCTGCTGAATTCTGGCATTGAAATTCAAGGGAACAAATATTGACTGTCAAATCCTTTCCAGGAAAAGAAATCACTGTATGTGGTCAGCTGCTGACTGTTGTTTTGTAAGTTTCCCATTGTAATGCCTTTTGAGAGAGAACAAATATGATCTAGTTGATAAATTAACAGCTAAATTAATCCAAATAGTTTAGTGTCCATCTCATGCAAGTGAAAATTATAGATCTTTAGAAACATGTCACAACTGATGAATTGCAGTTTTAAAAGAAAGCGTCATAGACTTCAGGGTTTATTATGGTAGTAACAAGTCAGTACTTTCTTCCTGCATTTAAGAATATTTGTCAAAAAGCTATGCTTCTATTCAGCAGCAATGTCTTGAAGAAGGTAGTAAAACTGAACATTTTGGGGAAAATACTGCTGGACCCTCAGAGAAAAGCAATTTCTGGAGAGTCTGCAGTGTATTTTGCTGTACCACAGATGGCTGAAAAGCTGTTAGTAAGTTCTTATACTGTAAGTAGAAAGCAGCTGCAAACTTCTACCTACAAGCTAGGATGAAGTATTTTAAGATCTGCAGATGTGTCCTGGGAAACTCAGTTTCCATAACAACAATTTCTGGTGCCATGATTGAGGCTGTCTGCACCTCTATTTCTGTAGCCATTCACTTGTGGTTGCCAGTACAATACTGCTATTTTAGCCAGCACTAAATGCTTTACTTCTGCTTGTACATTTGCACAGCCAGAGTATTAAGGGAGATTTTAGAAGACAAAAAAAAAAAAAAAAGCATAATCACTAATGTACCTTAAAGCTTTGGTATAGTTATACAAGAAGGAAGATCCTGCTTTAATATTTCACGGGTTAATAAAAGTTGGAAAGTTGGAATACTCCTGTGCCACCAAGATATTATAGTAGAATAAACATTTATGTGCTTAAAATATCAAGCAATCAGGAACTAAATATGGAATTCAGAAAAAAAGAGTTTTCTTCTGGGGTTATCACTCAAACCAAGCCTAATAACTCAGCTCAGTCTGGAGGAACAGATTTGAAATACGGAATTGAGATATATAAGATAATACAAAATTCTAAATTGTTCTGAGCCCAAAGGAAAAAGCAACTCAGACTCAAAGCTTTCTTATAGTGAAGCAGATCCCAGACAGGGCCTGTGAGCATTTTGCTTTATGAATGCCAGCCTCAGCAGGCACAGACCTTAATGTTTTAAGTAGAAAAATTAACATCTTTATAGCTGCTTTTTTACAGCAATACATGACCCCATATGAGAGTATAATACCAGTACCTCTACTAGAACACAGTGATTCCCTTGCACTGCTTCTCAGCAAAACTTTTGGCAAGGTAGGTACACAAGACTACATCAGGGGAATATTATTTGTGACTTCCTGCAATCAATCTGTGTGTCTGTAACTGAGCTAAAATAGGGAACTGACCCTTGACAGCAAAAACTGAAGAACCAGGCCAGACCTCACATTTAAAGAACCTCAGCCTAGAGGTGAAGGAAACACAGTCAGTTTGCAGGGTAGTTGCATTTCTTGACAAACTCATTTGCTAGTCTCAAAGACTTGAGTTTTTAAAAAAGGAGCTGCCTGTGATTTCCGCCACCTACATAATATCAGAGGAACTTCAGTTTGTAAGTATACAGTTATCTGAGTATAATACTTGTATACTCTATAAGATTGCTAGCAGGCTAAATGTGTTTGTGGGAAAGACCTTTTAAAATCAACCAATCAGAATTATTAAGAAAACAAGAACTGGATTTTAATGCAAAGTGGCCTTCAGGAGTGTTAGTCACATCATTTAATTCACTCTTGGGTGCCTATAGACACTAATATAGTGTATTTGATGCAAGACTTAAAACCAAAACATAACAAAACTGAACAGCGAAAATGTAATTTTGCCAGCCTCAAACTGAGGGTAATGGAAAGGAAACAGATGCAATGGAACAGGGAGCAAGGGTGTGAGACGAAGGTTAACCGTTTCTACTATTTCTCCTTTTCTATTATTCTGCCATTCAAATACTTTGCTTCTGCTTTGAGCACACATTGAAGAGAAAATATGAATACCAATAAACAGTCGAGAAATTCAAAACAATATGAACAGAAGCAGGTCATGTAGTATCTCACATGGCAGACCATCTCACACCAAGATTTTCTTTCTTTCTGAATCCACGTGCCCATCCTGGGAAATATATTCTGATGTATGAATAAGGTCAAAGTTACATTTCTGAAAAGAATGAGACACCAATGGGCTTTGTACATACTTCCTTGGCTGTGGAAGGCCTGTTTTGTATTTACATGGAAGTAAAGAAAAAGCCCAAGATAATTGTTCTAAAATAAAGATTTTAGGTGAAAAATCTCTTTATTTATAGATGGAAGAACATTTTAAATTCTGAGTTTCAGCTGTTACAAAACTGAGGTCTGATAACTGAATTTAGAATGGAACAGAACAGACTTGAACAATGTTGGTGTCCTCAAGAACACTGTTTCCACACTGGAGTGTATCTGGGAGCTGAACACACTTTATGTTCTCCATAATTAAAAGAAAAAGTTATTTAGCATCTCCAGTGATAATGAACACAATAGAACCAATGACAAGTATATTTTTGTGAGTTGGGAAGCTATGGAAAGGTAGATTTAGGCCAAAAGAATGAGACTTAGGCAAAATTATTATTATTGGCTGTTTTCAGCTAATCATCCAGACGGAAAAATACTCTGCATCCCCTTGTCAATACTTTGGATCAAACAGTTCCCATTCAAATTCAATTTTAACAGTTAACAATAAAAAATTAATCTTATAATTATTTTCCAATTATTAGAAATAAATTTTAATGAACTATTAGTATATTAAGTGCCTTCTTGTTTCTGTCCCATATCATCAACAATAACATAGTAGGATATTGCTTACAAAATTTAAAAAACCCTTTCAGAAATGAAACCTGCAAAAAGTGCAAAGTCTTTTCAATGGTGGCTAGCATAAAATAAGAGCTTTTTTCAGAAGTCCTAGCTAACAGTTTGCAAATGTGCAATTAAAATTCTGGCTCTTCTCTAATTATGGAACACTTAAGTTAAATGGTCTTAATAGACATATAATGATGGCTTTATAAACCTATAGTTACTTATAATCTAAAGTAATTTCTACTTCACTTTAAAAAGCATCCATTAAATGCCTATTATGATCTTTATATAATTTAGCAAGACATCTAATGAATCCTTTATGAAACTAAACAGCAATTATTACCAAAGACAAGTGTTAACCATCTAGATTAACATGCTATTAATGTGAATTAACTTTTTCAGATTAAATAGTGAAACTTATACTTAAAGTCTGTTGGGATGAATGTAGATTAAAATGTTACACTTAAAAGAAGAAAAAGGTGCTTAAAGAAATTTATCATTAGGGTGTCTGTTTATTGAAACCCTGACCGAGCTGCAAACAAATTAGAAAGCTAACTCTATAATAAAAATCCTTGTTTTTCTAAAAACTGTTCTGTCATGTTTATGAACTTTGATCCTCAAATCTATGAATCTTCTGGAAATTTCTAGATAATTACAGAATTCCAGATTACTGAGATTTCATTGCATTATACCATAATTTGTTTCAAGACTATGTAATTGTTTTAAAGTTAGTGTGAATGTCCAGGTAAAGGGCACTTACACCAGTGCTTCTGAATCATAGAATCATTTCAGTTTGAAAAGACCTTTAAGATGATCACGTCCAACCATTATCCTAACACTACCAAGCCCACCACTAAACCTTGTCCCTAAGCACCACACCTATACGTCCTTTGAACACCTCCAGGGATGGTGACTTAACCACCTCCCTGGGCAGCCTGTTCCAATGTCTCACCACTCTTTCAGTAAAGAAATTTTTCCAAATATCCAATCTAAATCTCCCCTGGTGCAACTTGAGGCCATTATCTCTTATCCTGTGTTAGGCTGTTCCACATATACCTAGAACCATGATGTGTTAATTTAAAACATGTCAGTAAAATTTGAACTGCTGGAAATAATAGTGAGAGCTTTCCCCTTGGAAACCACATTTTCCAGTGAAATAAACTAAGAATAATATCAGCATATCTACTACATCATCCATAGAACACGTGTTGAAATACAATATTACGATGATTTTGGTTAGGCCATTTCATAATAATCTATGTATCGTAGGGAAATGAAATTAGATTATTTTGATGTTTGCATTGATGTTGTACGTACGTTGTTTTCCTTGTGAAAGTTCTCAAAATGCAACTATCTTCATTTAAAGCAAATTTTAAAGTGTTTAAATTTGCCATGAGATGGAAATTTTGTTTAACAAGTTCTGTTTGTACCACTCTGATTTACTTTTAATAATAACGCATGAGAAAAGCCTGAAGCCACAGAGTCCTTGCTTGTTATCGCCAAGCACACAAGGTTACCTTCTGCCTTAGAGAACTGATAGCACAAGTTTACCGGCTACTTCCTAACTTTGCTAAACTGTTTGTTTTGGCTGTCTTTGGCAAATAAATTGATGGAAAGCATCAGTACACATGCGAGAATCCAGATTTTCCATATCAATTGTTCATACTTTTTTCTAATCAAGGTACAGATTTTTAATACATTTGTCTACAGGAAGGCAAGATCAAACTCCAGTAGGAATAGTTACAAATTATATAATCCAAATTATCTTCCTTTCTCTCTCCTTTCTTGTTTGGAGGATTGTTACTGTCGTTTACATATATGTGCCTGTGTGCTCTGTATGGCCTAGGCACAGGCATCTCGCAGCTGGGAGCTGCAAATTTACTGAGGGACTGAGAAGAGTTGAATATTACTGGCCCTAAGATTAAAGCACTTAAGACCTTCATATTGAAAAATCTGGATCCTGTTTTGAGAGTTTAATGTGGTGATACACTAATTTTTCAGATCTTGGTATTTATCTGATCTATTAATTAAAATTGAAAAGAACTAGTAAACTGTGAGAACTTCTCCAAACAGCACAGACTGCAATTATACTGATTCAAATTCCTTCCAAGTTGTCAAGGAGACCACCCAGTCCTAGATGTTTTCTACAACATCCCTGTATTTAGCAGTCTTCTTTCTTTCTGTCGTATCACCAAAGAAGTTTCTCAGAAAAAAAAGACCGTACGATACACAGATAAGAACACGAGAAGACCTCTATATCATTAATTTCAGTTGACCTAGTCTGCTAATAGCCAAATAGATGCCAGCACAACAGTTGTCTCATGGACACCTAGAACAATTTCACTGTCCTTACATTTGAAAATGTTTCTCACTCAAACGCTTAAGTGTTTAAAGTTGAAGGTGCTTTCCCACTTACTTTCTCTACTGAGCTTGAGAAAAGATGCAGCTTTTGGTTTATGTCTCAAATGCACGTATTTTAGCTTCTTCATTTGGAAAGTACCATCTCTTTAAGGAGATTCTACCTAAAATATAATTTAAAAAAAAAAAAAAGTGATAAGAGGAAGGAAGAGTTGCTGTAGAGCTGCTGATTTGTTAGAAGAGATGTGATATACTGGCATGAACAAACACTTGCAACATGCAAAACTGCCTGATCATCTTAGACAGTGATAGGAGAAAAAGAATGACCTGTCAGTGCAATAGAAAGTGTAGGCAACAATAAAGTAAATAACCTTATATATGAAGTGAATAAATTCTGCACCTCTATTATTTGCACAATGGTGTAGAAAAAATCAGCTTTCAAACTTTCCTTGACAGCAGGACGGATTCACACTACTTTTAAATATGAATATTAATTAAACTATATATTTAGTATTTTTAACCACAGCAATTTTAAACAACCCACACACAGTATGTTTCTGGGTCAAGAGTGGCAAGATTAATTAGGAAAGCATTCAGATAGATTCTTTCATGTCAAAAGATATAATTAAGGTGGCACAGAACAATATAATTTACCACTTGAGATATACCAAATAATTCTGATCTGCATAATTTAAATATAACATTAGCAATATCTCATGCTGCTAATAATATGAGATTGTAGCTGGTATTACCTATTCATGTATTTTCATTAAAGGTTTATTCATAATTTATACTTCCGTCAGCTTGGGAAAATGTTTACTCAATGAAAAATGTATTGTGGCTCCATAGTTAACAGTTAGGTTGATAGCATTAGGAGCCTTTGACAATAGCTAAAAAAGTGTTTGTCTTAAACAACACTTATTGTAATAAAACACAGGTTTTTTCAATTTTGTGGTTTTAGCACACTATCACTTCTTTGTTCTCAGCAAAGTTAATGGCAATAACTGAGCCTTTGCTCTATTCAGCATTAGTCAGAAGAACTCATGTCATCAGTTTCTGGGAATTCATATGTTGAAAGCAGAGCCTGAAAAATACAAGGCTTCCCAGAGGAAGGGAATGAAGCAGCCTAATAGATACACTTCCTTTCTTCCACATTCTGCTATTCCTATCCCTATAAAACACAGGAAACATACTGATGGCAGAACCACATCTCATATAGAAACTACAATGATACATGAAACTTTCACAGTACAGATTCTCCAAGAGAAAATGTAAGCATCTTTAAAGAACAATTTGCCACATGGAAATTTAATTAAGGACAGGGTTTGAATGTGTTTTCCATGAATAGCACATGCACCAGGGTAAAAGAAGTTTGCTTTCAATTATGCTGATTCCAAGAGTAATGCTCACTTCATTTCCAGCAGTGGTTAGGCTTTATGCAAAAAGGCAGAGCTCCCAACCTGACATGGCTATGGAGCAGAGATTATACCTCTTCCGACTCAATTTCTCAGTACTTTGTTAAATTTACCCACTATTGTAGGAGGAATGACCATGTTTAAGAACTGTGAAGTTGTCAAACCTGTCTTTCTCAGGATCACTCAACTCCTAATGCATAATGTAGGGTGAATTTAGAGGTACATCTTCTCCCTTTGCAATTGTAGAATTTTGTCACTGTTTAACTATGGCAAGATTGCTGTGAAAACTTTTCTTTAAAAACCTCGTTAAGCTACTAAAGAAGAAACATCTTCTTTAGCAATAAGAAACACTTATTAAGTATATTGACTATAATTGTATATGAGGAACACAGAAAAAATTATCTTCTTTAAAGATACTTAAAGGTAGTCAATAAATCATTTAATCTAACTTATTTTGAACAATAATGACTAAGTAACATAGGGATATGGTTAAGCTTTTTATTGGCAAGTCATAAGCCTTCTCATTAAACATACGTCATTGTTTTACAAATGGCACTCCCTCAAGTATTTCTTCAAATCAATATCTTTTCATCCCTGCTAACCTGTCTGACAAGACACAGCCTGCATATGCAGTATTGACTCCAATTCTATTAGAAGATAATAGCGCATGCTGTTGAAATCTTTTCGTTCTCTTCTATAATGAAAACTCTTAACGTGAAGGAGCCACAAGGTTATTTTGACAAGTCATAGAATCATACAGAAAATGTGTAAGTACTGTTTTGTGTGATTTGTCATTACCGTAACAAAATGAGATTTCTTCCTAGTTATCCATTCCCACGTGTACGAAAGGATGCATTTGCATATACGTAAAGTACAAAAAAGTTATTTTCTCAAGATCTTTTCAGCTGACATTTTTAAAACGCATTTTTACTAGAGGCTATATAGAGGAAATAAAGACACAATGGTGTTTCTCATTAAGCTTAGCAAAATAGTACTTAAAGCAAGCCATTAAAAATAAACTATCAACTAGGTGCTTTGTTTTCTTCTTTAAGCTTTCTAATAACTATCTAATTGCTTTCGGGAAAAGGTTTCCAGCATGAATTACATACTATACAGAGGAATTATTAAATATTCAATATTTATTTGAAACATATTGTAATACATAAGTGGTCCGCATTAATAAAACATTTTCCCTTTAAGCATGGTTTAGTACAATAAATAAAAGAGCCAACTGTTTCAAAACCTAGAGAGATCTAGCTTTGTATATAGGTTTTTACTTCCATTTAGAAGTTTAAATAGCTTTAAAAGTGAATGCATTAAAGTAAGAAGATAAAGTTCAGTTTGGAATCAGAGTTTCTTTGAAAATAAGAAGTTCCGTGGAGATTTGAGAAGTTGACTTTATATAGTGCATGTGACTGATACAGGCGTGGTTTTGATTCACACTTTTTGCTTACATTACTTTCCTTGGGCCTCCAGCAGAAGCTCCCTTCAAATCACCGTGTGTTCCAGTTGCACAGTGGGTGGATTCACACAAGTGATTAAAGATCAAGTCTCCAAACACATAGCTGTGGCACTGGCTACTGCAAATAATCTCACAGAAGCAGCTTGGTGGGATATACAGTAAAGCAAGTATTTATTATTTTCATTCCAGTAGCACTGAGAGCTCCTAGCTAAGCACAGGATGAGCAGGTACTGAGCAGAGAGATAATAAAGATCTTCAGGACAGGGGTTATCACAAGAAAAGCATGGAAACAGAAGATAGCTTCACTTCAGTATGGCACGAGCCATATGGATACCCATATTCCCTGATCCCAGTCTCATTTCCTATGCATCTTGGGGAACAGATTGGAAATGTGTTAGATCTCTTTTGTTAAATAAACACAGTCTTAGATCCATGTGTTCTTGGGAAGTAGTGAAGGTTAGGGGAAACAGTTCAAGCAGAGATTGCCAGCGTTTTTGAAGCTATTGTTAAGGTGAAAATACTTTTCCACCCTTGATTACTTGTGGCTTTCTCTTACCCAGGTGGAAACAGAGGAATGAAGGCTATTTCTGTAGTGCTTTTGGTAGCTACGGCCAGGTTGGCCAGCAGCAGCAGGACACTGCCTCAGGAGCCACATGTGGCTTTTGTACCATGAAGCAGCAGCAGCTGGAAGTTGATTGATCCTTAATGGTCTTATGTTGTTGTTCAGCAGCCTTTCCTCATGTCACCACTCCTGTGGCCTCCTCTACTGTTACACACAGAGTACCACAGCAGCTGCCTGGGAAATTACGCTGTAGGCTGGTGGCCACAGGGTTTGTGGTTTTGTTTCTGTTTTTATTTTTGTTTCAGGAGATGAGGGAGCATGCCTTAAGTGATGCTGCTTACATCGTCAATCAACTGAAACATCTGGCCACGTTCCAAGTTTTATACAACCTTTCAAGTAAACCATTATGGAGACAGATGATTTGTAGGTACACATTTGAAAAGCAAGAAATTAGAATATTGCTTGTCAATTTAGTTTATACAAATGATGGTTAGTGATAGTTATTCATGCATTTATTCTAACAAAATAAAATGGAAAGCCCGTACATTTTACTCTAAGTCAGTTGACTTTCTACTTTCTGAAGTAAAATGAAAAGTAGAAATCTAAACTAAAATACAAATTTCAGCCTCTGATAGCTAATATCTATTTTCAGATAGTATCTAAGTACATAGTTTTGTTACGCAGAAATCCATGAAAATGCATGTTCTAGCTGAAACTCATTTGCAGCCCGCTGTCGTAATTTTTCTGAATTCACCCAATGTCACTCACAAGTCACACGCAGGCAAATCCCATGGTGGACTGGTATTTCTGCTATTACTGACACATCCTCCTTCCAGTAGTTAAACATTCTCCAGAGATCCTGCCTAAAACTGATTTTCCTAAAGGTTTACAGGTGACTAGCTTTGGATCTTGTGCTCCCATGATGTTTAAAACCCAATCTTACCGACATGGAATGAAAGTATGCTGCCCATAAACTGAAAGTGTTACTGCCTTGAGACACAATTAGGTATTAATAAGTACAAAACAGATCCAGTCAATAGGACACAGAAAAGAGCTGGTTTGCATCAGTAGTCAATCAATATACACGGCTCTACAATATTCACTGGCAGGAAAAGCAGCATAACACCATTTATGTTAGATGTTCTGTGGGGTTAGTCAAGTATATTATCTTGCCATTTACAGGTAAAGACTTCACCTCTCCCCTTTCCTCTAGCATTCAAAGCATGAATATTTTTTTTTGAAAGTAGAGAGAAAAATGCATTATAAGATTAATGGGCAATCACCGCATATCATGTTTAAGAGAACAGGAAATTTCCAAAGGACTAAACAGTGTTCCTTTCTGAATAAATATCTCTGATCATTATTTGCTGTTGTAGAGCAGCTATAAAAAACATGATTAGGTCTGATGCTCTGTTGATGTATTGCAGGCTGAAGGAAAGTTAATGGTATAGTTAGCCTGAGCCTGGCTGCCTTTCTTTTCTCATTTTCTAAGCTGCAGTGTGGCATAGCCTTTAGCCAGTATAGCAACTCCCAACTGAGAATGCATTAAACTGAACAGATGAATGGCAGCATTTTAAAGCAAATCTGATAACCTAGACATGCTTGTGGGTTTTAAAGAGTTCACACGAGATAAAAAGAACTACTGGACACTCGAGAACTGACATATTCTTCTAAAGAGAAAGGATGCTAAGAATTCAATTGGGCCATGGAGAATATTCTAAAAAAAAAAGATCAAAAAGGGCAAATGCAGTTTTTACATCACCAAAAAGAAAAGAACAGAGATACACAAAATCATGCCACTCAAGAAATACACTCGACTGAAAAGGCACTTGCAAACATTTGTAGGGTGCTACTTAATACAGAAATAAATAATTCATTACAGTCTTTCCATAATTAATATCTAATGACTTTTACGTAGATCTTAGAAATGCAAAGGGAAATTAAGTTTTGGTCCCTTATGAGTAAAATTAGTGCATTGCAGATTTTCACTAAATTGAGGAAAACTAACTCAATGCATTTCATATTGAATGCACACTTTACTCCAGACTTAGAGTAAAAGTAAGGCTTTTTTTATGGATATATTATAAAGGTGCAAATATAGTTAATGCCGTATTTTCATGTTGCAATTTCTAAGCTAAAAAAAAAGCGTTGTGCTTTAGCTGGGCATTTTATCAAACATTCCTGTTCCTTCGATCCACTGTGTCTGAACATTTTTCTTTTATACGATTAACTTAAAACCAATGTTTAATGAAAATTTTGCAGAAAGCACAACAATTTGTTTTTCTAAAGTTAAATACACTGATAGCCATTTAACTGTTCCTACATTAGAGAAAAAAATCAAAGCATTCAGAAAAATGATATGGGCTTGAGTTTAGTATTTGAGCCAGCTGCTACAGGCATGCACACATGCATTTTTGTTGAAAGATATCGTGCTGACATGAATGGCATTATTCTACATTTGATTTGGGGGCATGAGCATTAGAATGGATAATCCAGTTGTAAAATTAAAGGGTTGTTGTAATATAAAAGGTACCAGAATCAACAACAATGTCTTCCTATTGCAACATGCATTCTCAAGGGCGAAAGTGCTTCTAGCGAAAGTCTGGTAGAAAAAAAGAAACACAAATTGAAGAGCTTTCTGTATCTGTAGGAACACTGTAGCTCCACGTGTCTCGGGTCAAAAACTCAGACCTCTCATGACTAAAGCAAACGGAGAGCTACTAACGGCTCCAACTACTATAACTTATGGATGGATTTGTATTCCTTTTCCACATTTCTTAGTTTACAGTTAATTTCCTCTGGGTTCAGAGGACAAACAAGGCTGATAATATGCTGTGCCCAAGGATGCTGCCTTTCAGTTGCAGCCTTAGGAGGATGGATAACTTCCTGTGAGACACAGGGGAACCCTGACCAACAGCCCAGTCGCACCACTTTAGAGAAGGGAATCTCTCATGCAGGAGAAGTTTCTAATGCTTCGCTTTATAGCAAAAGGTTTCTAAAGTTATCACATACTTTCTTGTTTTCCACATTCTACAGCTCCGATGTCGTGCCCGTCTCTGGGGCTGGCATTCTGTTCTCTGACTACATCAATATTAGGAGATCTTAAACACAACTGCTTCGTAGCATATGCACTTTCATAACCGTTAGTATCTTCACGAACTAATGACCGGAAAGGGAAAGAAAAAAATATAGAAAAGCCCTTTATGAATTTATCAGGTGTTAGCAATTTTTCTTGATTCTATCTCATCACTTTAAAAAAAAATATATTTGTTAGGCCAGTTGATATTAGAAAGCACCAGCACAGCAGACCCAGACAATGCAAGTCTGAAGAAATTGAATGGAAGATTTTCCTATTTACTTTGATTCTTGTCAATCATTTTCCTACCTAGTCCATAGTTATATACTCATAGACCCTTGTATATATAAAATCTGATGGTCATGATAAGTCATATTCAGAAGTTGCACATTGATATGATCGGGTGAACAAGAGAATATTTTATGCGTAACTAGTTTCTGTACCAGCAGCAGTCCAGCCTTTGGGCTGGTACAGGTGATGAGAAAGCATGCATCTCTTTTCATCTTTCTTCAATATAAATACTGCTATCTAGAATTTTAGCAATTTAGATAATCTCTCTCTTAAAACATTTGTTTCAGTGTTCTTAAACTTATTCCCATCAAGTATGAACAAAATTTTAGATATTGGATGTTTAAGGAGCTGCATACTGCCACCTGATCTTAAGTAACCATCCTAGAAAATAGATGAGAGCTCATATGCAGAAGCAGAACTAAAGCAATGACTCTTTTGCAAAGACTGATGGTTAAAGAGCTGTTTTAGATGCTTGTAAGGATGATATTAGTATGCAATAAAGCTGAGCAATACCAACTTGGAAATGCTGGGATGTCTTTGAAGGGTTATTACCTGGGTAACACTCACAAATGCTGACAAGTCATAGTCCCCAAATACCCAAGAATATGTACTTTCAAGGACGTTCACCTCTAGAGAAATGCATCATTTTTCATGCTATTTGCAGAATGCTATTCAACAGTACTTACAAACATTATAAAATATGACATATGAGTCTGATAATGCAAGAATTATTTTCAATGGAATTTCAACTTTTTTGTTCTTCTTTCCTCATCCTGTTTTCTTCAACTCTCTATCTTCATTTACTTTTCTATTCCATTATCACAATAGTCTATTCAAAATGCTTTTAATAGATTTGCTTAATTAGTGAATTTTGTGTCTTGAAGTCTTTGGGCTTTCCGTTAAAATAAAAGGACAATAAAGCCTTCCACGCTGTGATAACAATACCTTCCATCTGTCTGTCTGTCTCTTTACTATACCGAAGTCTTAAAGGGATACACTGTTTCTGCAGATGGGAAAGAAGAAGCATGGCTCAAAGACATTCAGTCATTGTAGAAGCAGAGTTTGGTCATTCGTGATATCTAATCACCACATCTTTACATGTATTTATTTTTAGTAGAAAGGGTGTACAGTTAATATCAAGGTATCCTGGCACTATATGTTTAATTACCTCTTTCACAAAATGAAACAAAAATTCTTTAACCCCAAAGAACACTGTTCTTTTGGAATAGGAAAAAAAAAAAAGTCATTTGCAGAACAAGAAGTGTATTTCAACAGTTCTGGAAAACTACTCTGTCTTATACCTTACTTGCCTGAAGACATGGCTAAGGGATCTAATACCAGAGCTCCAAAAACTGGAAATCAAGCATCAGGAAATACAAGTTAGGCTTCTTGTAGTCACCTACCTATACATTATTCTTGTAGAGACAAGCATAGTCACAGACAAGATTCAATGACTGCATGATTTAAAAAATAAACAAATAAATGGGGAAGTAAAAAAGCCAAAACAAAATCAAAAAACCCCACAGCTCCACAAAGGTTCAGGCATAACTGTGTGCAACAATAGATAGGAAATTAACTCTAAAAAAAAAAAAGTCAGTGAGGTAAGACAATCATTACTGGCAACCCTAAATATATAAGACTTATAAGATATTTTTCTAAAAATCCTAAACTAATTGCAATTGCATTTCAAATTCGGTTTGGGGTTTTTTTTTTGTTTGTTGGGTTTTCTTGGTTTTTGGGTTCTTTTTATTTTGTGGTTGTCTGGGTTTTTTAAGTCTTTGTGGACTGAAACATTTTTGTGTTTCTGTCTATATTTTTGCAATATGATGTAAATGCTATGGTTCATGTATATACCACATACACATTCCTGTTTTTCATTCCTGAACAGTAAGAAACTACTTTTGTCCACCTTTCAGAGTCCTCTTTTGTCCACGATAGTAAGAAATTGTACTAATTGTGCTAATTTTGCAATGTAAGTCAGTCTTGGAAAAACTTTATCATATTAAGGTGCACAACAGTTTTCAAATAAACCTAGTGTAGCGACTAGGTTACCAAGCAAGTTTTCAGAGTTCTGCAAACCCTGCTCTACGTATAGCTTCAAAACCAAGAAGAAAGACAAAATGCATTTGTGCAGTTATTTTCAGTGAAGTTTCTCCAGTAAGATGGTATTAGTGGAGACAAAAGGGGAAATGAATATTTGCATAGGAAACTTCTTAATTTATAAAAGTCTTCTCATTGTCAGTATCAGTTTTCTCCCAATACATACATTCAAACTAAAACTTTTTCTAACTGTGAAAAATTAAAGTCATTTTCACAAGAAGTGTGAAACATAACTTCTTCTGAATGAAGTTTCAACTTCAGGATTCATTTCAGATCTTGATGTTCCCACAAAGGGAACTATGCCAACCAATCTTTTTCCGCAGTACAATTCTTTGTGTACTGGATACTAGAAAGTGAGGGGGGAAATAGAACTCAACAAGCCCACACAAATCCCAACAAAACAAAAAAGTTGTTCCATTAATTTAAGATGTTCCTAGTGGAAATCTTAAGGATACTGTAAATTTGTTTTTACTTATTAATAACACCTAAATGATCACGAAATTATCAACTTGATCTGCAAACAAAATACTTGGAAAAAAAATGGACCAAATTACACTTCTAATGTACATATAGATTCAAAATGGTTGAAGCATTTTTAGTAATAACACTGAGTAGTAAAGGGAGACACACTTCAACCACTTAGTTTTAGAAAAAAAATAGTCAACATCGTTTTAATAGTTGAATAAGACTATTTTTTTTTCAATTTCATGCAGATTAATTCTTTCTACCAACAAGAATTAACCTTGCAATCTAATCAATCGTCTCACTGTGTTCCCACATATCAAATATCATGATGCTGACAAAGGGAAGTTCTGTTTTACCTATCCACACTCTCCCAAAAGTGCATGTTTTTCAGATGTGTTGATATCAAACCCTGGCTCCTGCATGGCAATTTTGCTTTTAAAATCAAATCCTCTCAGAAATCCAAGTAAGAGCAAACCCCTGTGACTCATGCAGCTATAAGCTTATTCAGCTCCAAGACAGCTCCATAAAGCCAGGTCTTCACCTCAGCACTTGTGCAATGTAATATTCCTCAAAATTATTTTTCTCTATGGGCACAGATGGGCAGACGACTCCATTCATGCCATTAGAGCCTGCATTCTGCCCAGGTTTATGAGCCTGGACACAACCACAGGGCTCACCCATGCAGTTCCCAGACTGGATCTGGATTTTACATCATCAGTTTTACATATATTCTAGTACCTATATTTTGCTCCAGGAACTGACTGCTCACACACCCTGCTGACTGTACTTATTGTGCTTTAGCTAGACCAAATACAAAGCTGTGTTGTTGTTCAGTTAAGTTCCTTGTAACAACAGCTCCACGAGCTATTAACTATCATTATATAGGAGCTTATGTAACACAGAAATTAAGAAGTCTCTTTTCTATATCCTTTAACACAATCCTCCCTCCTTTTAATGCAAAACTTAGAGAGAAAAAAAAAAGGCTGTTATTTTGGAGACTGCACTAAGTAAAGTCATATGAAGACTTAAGGCAAAGAGTTTATCAGTCTTCCAAACTTCTTACTGAAACGTTGTGGAGTTCCTGAATGCAACAAAGAGAAGTTCTGCATTATGGATTGTTGAGGTCAAAGTGAATACGATCCCTATAGACATTTTCTTTTAGATGTATTCATAGGTACGTTTAGAGCAAACCTTGGGCTATGTTTAAATAGAAAAGACATTTTAAGATCTTCAGCAGCTGTTACGGTTAGATAGTTTTTCTGATCTATTGCTGCATTTAGACCAGGATAGTTTATTACTCACCATTATTCACTGACAGCTGGCATATTGCAAATTTTTTTTCACGATCCTTATTACAAACATCAGCTGAAATGATGCAAGTGCTGAAGTGAAGTGCTGAGATTTTTCAGATAATATCCCTTCCTGAGACTGCACAATGTTGATCCTAATAACAGTACAATGAAATGATACAATACACTGTTCTTCATTGTATAGCATAATGACAGAGGCTGCAGTGTTCTTGCCAAATTTCTTTACTTGGAAAGGTATAGAAGCTACAAGCTCTTCACTTAACAGTTCTTCAGTTCTACACTGAAGTAGAATCTCATCTAGCAGAACATGACCCAAAATAATAGTGTTACAGTTTATTTTGAAAGGGCATAATCAAGATGAAACTAAAAATACATGTCTTCTTACCGTTTTAAGGTCCCTTAGCAAGTTAGATCAATCAAAATCGGAAACTATAAAAAGTCGTCAATTAAAAATATGATGTATGCATACACTCCATGAAGCTTACACAATTGAGTTTTTCTATGATTCCAGATTTATTTTCAGGTTGTCCTAATTCCATAGAGTTAATTCTCAAAGTATGTTAATTTTCATGTAACTTCTTTCCAATGGAAGTTACATCAACCTTTTTGATCTGCTGTGCCTTACAACTGTACTAAAAATGACCCAACCACTTACCCCATTTCAATCACAAGTGTAACATGCTGATCCCTGTCCTTCTAGATTTAGGATTTAAATACAGAAGAATCAAGGAAAAAAATAAGAAGTTGTTAGAAGAAAGTGCCACCTCAGAGGACAGGACATGTGAATGATTGCAAGTTTTAGCTAGTGCTGTGTCTGCATTGCCATTACAAAGACACAATCACTTGACACTGAAACAAGTACACACATTTGCAGCCATGGATACACAGTAGAAGTAAACCCTCATTGTAAAGTTAGTCACAAACCCATATTTTTTTACTTCAATTTTTGAGGTAGTTCCCAATAGCACTTTTAGTACAGTTTTATCTGAATATTTCATTCCACTGATTCAACAATGCTTTATTTTATTGTATCTCCTTCTTAAGAAGCTTTTAATTAACAACATTGACCACTTGCCTCAAATTCACTCAAAAAACCCCACAACTGCATGAAAGGTAGAGTACATCTAAGCATCAAAATCAGGACTATGGGACCATTTCCTATTTTCTTTATTCACAATAGTTCTTCCATAAAGAAGAAAATTTGCTGATTATTCTTAGAAATGGTTAACAGAATACCACATTTTTGATTGAGAAATACAGGAACTGTTGTCTCTAAGTCTAAGGGAAACATTGTAAGGGTGAACACAGATATAGATAAGAGAAAGATTATTTATATTTTCATATCTATATAAAATATTTTCTAGTATAAGTTTGGATAATTCATGAAGCTCTTCTGTATTAATTAATTCCAACTTTAGATTGCTAAAGCATTCATTGAACTAACAATGACTTTTTAGCTCCAAACACATGCACAACGTTTTCATTTTTGCCCAGAACAGGATTATGATTGTGGATCATCTTTTCTGGTAATCTCAACCAAATCTGAGCCTGAAAGCTTTAGAAATTGCAAGAAATTGTAACCTCAGGTACTTGAGAACAAAACAGTGCTTTCTGTAGACATGCTATGAAAAGGGGCTGAATTTTTCCCTTTTGAATTTTGCACTCCCCTTCACTGCCTGGTAAATTGTCAATCTACAGTTAGAGAAGTAATAACAGAAAGAAAGGGGGTATCTTAGCTTTATCTGAGCAAAATAATGGTTCAGTAATGATGAATAAAGTAAGCCACCAGAAATCATCTCCATACAATTTGAGGGAACTGGGCTGATATTTTGAAGGATTTTACAAGAAGTTGGAAGCTAGTGCAACAGCACAGAAAGTGTCAATAGGCAGGGGTTTGGAGGTGTTTTTTTTAAAAGACAAAACTAATACCACACAGTAATTCATACATCAACGTGAGCATAAAGCGCAGTCCAGTTGGGCCAGATCTATATAGCAACACATGTGGCTAGGGACCCAAAACTCAAACAGTTGGGGTCAAGGGGCAACGCTTCAGACTAATTAGAGTCTGGTCTCATGGTCTTAATGCCCCATGGTAGATGAAGTGCTTTAGGTGCATCTTTCTGTCCAGTTTAATCTGAAAGATGTCCTGATCACGCACCTCGAGAATGCTATGTGAGGTAAACCAAAGCACTTGCAAGCAGTGGGCAACTGGGATTTATAGACTTGCCACAGGAGAACAGCATCTACAGGATGTGCAGAACAGTTAATGCAGGCCTCAGTTGAATGGAAAGCTAAAGAAGCTTAAATTGGAAGTAATAAGGATCTAAATGAGAGAAGATGAGGGAAAAAAGGAGGTAGAATTAAAAACAAAACAAACACATACACCCCCCAACAAACCAAGCAGCCTTGGATAAGGGTTCAAGTGTTTGGAGAAGGGGAGAAAGGATTAAAGCAGTTGTATTGGCTGATGCAGCTTGTGTTCAGATGGTTAGACAGCGTTGACACGACTGCTGATAAACATAAGTGAAGCAGTAATCCATACTACAGCTGCAAACTTTGCTAAATTGTATACCTATACGAATGGGCGCAGCCATACGAAAGAGTTTATTCATTCTTCCTCTATTAAATCTACTAACCCATATGAATACTTTACCTTGAAACAGAACTGAGTGTTTCTATTTCTTTCTAAAGCCAAAGCAGTCTGCCTTTTGTTGGACTACTAAGGACAAGACACTGCAGAGAAAACAGAGGATCTGAAAATGAAACATTAGGTTTCTATCGTAGAATCTCTAGTCATATCCAAGAGGTGCCTCTCAATAGCATTTCTGGAGAGAAATTTCCTGTCTCTCATAAGCAATCCTTCTGGTTCCTTTTCTCAGAGTTCAGCCCTCAGTGGAGGGTGACTGGGAAATGTAGGTATCATCTATTGCCTCTTAATTACCTCAGCATTAATAGGTAGTTGAGTTGCCAATAGAAATAATAATAAAAAATTATCCTTGTAAGCAACATGCGCCATCAGTAACATTATTACGGGGCAGTCCTGGACCTGTTCTTGTTAGCCGGCAGAAGAATTACAGGTTGTAGCCTAAAATAAAATGGAGATACAGACAGATGACTGAAGATAACCTTTTGTCTCCTGTCTCTGAAGGTTTCATCACCATACATGAGCTGCTTGCTGAAAGCCAGCCTAACAGAAACTTTCTTTTGGCTTTAAGAATAGCATACGAAGGACGATAGTTACCTGAAGACACTGCTGCTGTGAAATCCAAAGTATTTTGATGAGCTACTCAGAAGACTCTATCTGCAGTCATATTTGTATGTTGGCTATATGGATCTGTTTTGGCATGTCTTAAGTGCTGTCCTTATGTGGATATATGCACCATATTTTGTAACTATTACCAGAAATGAAAAATACATCGCAGCTGAACTAACTAGGTTTCAAGAATAATTTAATTATACTCTTGGGCTTATCTTTGCCACAATTTAAGTGGAATTGGTACAGTAATAGAAAAAAGAGGAGAAAAAAAAATCGAGGTATCTTACTGAGTATATGCAATATATTAATGCACTTTTTGTTATGGATATAACCCCTTATGAGAATAATCCTACATTAGCCGATCCATGAGTAAATGGATGGGTAAAGTGATGGAATGCAGTTGATATAAATCTAAAAGAGAAAATTAAAATCTGTTTATAAATAGCTATTAATTTTTCTTTCCAGACTGTTTAATCCTTATTCATCCAGTAAGTCATTGATTTCAAATGAAGTTATAATAGAGAAAAATTACAGCACTTCACCTAAATCCTTAAAAATACTGTTATTTTCTAGGAAGATTTTTAAATTATTTTTTTAAAGGAAAACATTGCATACTTCCTTCCAGATTCTGAGTTGCTCATTATTGAGATTTTCCTGATTTATAGCACAAAGGAGAAATGAAAGCAAGAAGGATACAACTCAGAGGCCTTGAACATGATTGGCTAAACCCTAGCAAGAGGAATATAAGGAGGAAGTATTCAATAAGTGAAATGCTTCCTTTGCTTAAAGGTAGGAGAGCTGTAGCTCTGAAACCTGATAGTTTCCTGGCAGTTCATCCTTGGATAGTTGCAACTACCTCTATGTAAAACAGCATATGTATTCGGTATTCAGACTGACCGTCTCCATCTTGTCATTTACATATCATCCAAACTACATATGTTTACACGTATAAACACACTAAAAATTTTTGTAATACACCAATGTACTGGTATCAAGACCACCTTACCTTTTAGCCACTTTGTATGTAATCCAGTAAATATGATTTCACTGTAGTAAGAGGTTACAGGCTTTGAACTGCTCTGATCTGGGCTGCCCTTGGCCTGAGCGGGGCTGAGCTGGGTTTACCAGGCGCCCCGTGGCCAAGAGCCCCTTGCCCAGCCTGTCTGAGCTCCAGCTCTGGGAGTGCCGCCCGGGGAAGGGGCTGACAGCCCCAGGCAGTCCCTGCCGGACAAACGGCCCCCGGGGGTGCTGGGGGGCTGCGGGGCAGGTTTCACCCCTTCCCTGGGAGCAGAGGAAAGGGAACAGGTGGGGATGGGAAGAAGTAATAATAGCTCTAAGGAGACCCAAAATTCAGGAGGAAGAAAGCATCCACATCAGGTTTCTCCTGTCACTCTCACCGTGAGCATCTTCCTTGTCCTCCTAGTGAAAACCTCAGGATGCTAAAGAGCTCATTGTACTGATTTTGCCCAGGGAAGACTGTGGTGTCACATTTAGTGTGCATCAGAACATTAAAAGAGTGAGAATATCAGCGTAAGGGGGTAGGGATTAGGTGTGTATATATATATTTTTATTATTTTTGCACAATGATTTCAAAGATAATTCATGAGGCTTTTCTGTACTCATTGTTCAGTTTGGACTATTAGAGTTGCTAGAGTTCACTGGCCTAACAGTAAATTCTTCAACTCTACCCATGTTCCCTGCTGTACATATCCCAGTTCAGTGTAAAAAGTATTCTAAAAAAATTAAGATAGTAGTTTTATAAATATAAATCTAAGTTTTTCTTTCTTACACAGTGCAAACTGACACAGTGTTATCAGATTTAACAATGCCAAGGCGCTTACATGAAATGAGGCTTTATGTGCAAAGCTCCAGTGAAAGGACTGCCTACAGCACTGTAACTTTTGGAATGATAAATGCTGTTTCTCTGTGTACAAGTTCTTTGGCCCATTAAAACAGATGTGAAAATTATAGTCGGGGAAAAAAAAAATATGAAAGTAACGTTCCAGCTACAATTATGAACCTAGTGCTTTGGTGCAGAAGAAACAAGGTTAGTGTTACCACAAATCAAAGGTACCTCATCAGTTGCTACTTTTTATGAGGTTGCTGAGGCAAATTTTACAATACAGTTTTAAACATCATTAACTTTGTGACCTTACCATTAATGTGTTGATACACAATTCAAGATTGCATTAGTGAGCCGAGTAGCTCCTACTGTGGAAGTATATCTTCTCTCCCCCTTCCCCCCAAGTCATTATAGTAAGGACACACGAAGGCAAATAGGGTTCATGCAAAACCAAGTTTATTTCTGATTTATACTACATTTTTAATGTTTCCATTATGCCATAAAAAAGCATTTGATACAAATTGGTTCAGGCTAGTGTTTCTGAAACATAACAGTACATCTAAAGAGAAGATAATGCAGCCATGGGGAATTCTCTTTCATTATGAGCACAAACTCTTAAGCATACAGGTACTATATTCAAGTGCTTCAAAGGAAAGCATTTGGTAGCAGTGTGCACTTTGACGGCAACATTCTGGCAGAAGTACTAGCTTTACAACCTAAATGACCTGCCAACAGCACTGTAAGGAAAAAATAATTGTAAGAAAGGATTGTTATAATAATGATAGACCCGCACCTGTTAATTTACACTGCCAGGCAACCACAGTTTCATTAAAACAAAACAAAAGTAGCACCAGTGGAGAATGGGATGCAAGCGAAGGTGGTGCGTTGATGACTTGAGGCTTGGTGATCCACCACCAAGGTGGTTATAAGGTTACAGATTTTTAGTTTATCATGGAAGGGAATGAATAATTTGGTTAATGCATGGAGGATTTCATCATGTCATTTACAACTACTCACATGCTTTGAACAACTATGTGTCAAACAAATGCTGTTTGTTGTCATTTTTGGGCAGGTCTTATAGTTTGGATGATTGTTTTCCAGTATTTTGAAAATTTATTCTAGCACTTCTCCCAAGAAGTGAACAGTACAAAGGCAGCTAGTCAAAACCTTCTGTTCACCTTGACATCTGATTTGGAGAGGTTAAAAAAAGACAATAATCAAAAGAATAGAAATATATAAACACACAATTTGAAGTCTGCCCTTGTTACTTCAACATGTAAATTGGGAAGGAAGACATCGGTCATGTTCTTGGAAATGGATTTAATTTTTGATCTGTTAAGTTTGTTTTGTAAGGCAGAGGACATTAAAAAACTGTATTAAAGAGAAGCAGGGGCAACCTCATACAAGTAAAAGCTGTTTCTATTTTGTATGAATAAGAAAAAAAGAGTACATTTTTATTTGATGTCACCTTAACAATATACTGTTTTTCTCCTAATTAGTGTATTATTAATCTTTAGAGGTGTTTGAAAACTTGGTCAAGATTTTTGTAAGAAATATTTTAAATACTATTGTAGTAAAAGTACTAAAACCAGCACTGGTACAGATTGCACACAAGTGAAAGGAAAGCCCAAGTAGTATGACAGAACACACTACTGAAGATGAAACTTTCAGCTGCTCGGTAGAAGTTGCGATGCACTTTGGTGGGTTGTGATCTTCCCTCTCTCATGTGACTGCTCTCTCATCGGGAACCATTTCCCGAATTAGTATTTTCACTACCTAAACAGGAGTTGTCGTGTGCATCACCAGAGATAAAATGCAATCACAGTGTTCAGACCAAAGCCTACTACAGTGCTTTTCTAACCCTTTTTGAAAAACTCCTTTCAATGTACACTGGCTAAAGCTTAATGATGTGATGGAAACAGCTAAAAATAAAAATAGTATAATTTTAATGTTATATAATAGAAGGTGAAAAAAGGATGAAGGTCATTATAGAATAAAACATTGTTCTTCATGTTACATGTTCACAAGCACACCAATTCTCCACAGACCCCTTGTTGGAAATCTGTGTTCAAGGAAAATCAGACAAACTCTGAGAAACGGTTAGATTAACAAGTGTGACTTGCTTCCCACTCGAAAGAACAGTGTTACACGCTACCCACACACCAACCCGAAATGGTTCTCAAACACAAAGTGACAACTCCACTGCCATGGACAGGACACTAGTAAGAGTCAGTCTTCAGTTCGCTTCTTCAGTTATTTTACCTACTATTTGATGTGCTAATCTGAAACCAACCACTTCAGCTTATAACCAAGCACTCAGCTCTTACGAGCACTTACCACCTGAGCAGGGGATTTTGCTTCTGGCTGAGTTGAGCTATTTTCTCCACCCTGCTTCTTTGCCATCTCACATCTTATCACAGGAAAGTTTCCATGGCAGCCAGCATAAGGTACAATTGAGCTTTGCCATTATACTGGATGGGTTTTTTTTCTTTAGAGCTTCGATCCAGACTGCAATGTCATTTGTCAGGAAACTAACCAAGAGATCAAAAACACCTTTGAGCATTTGGAATAGCTTCTGTGCTTTAGGCGTGCTCTTCAAGCAAAAGGAGGAAACTTTAAAAACCCCAAACAAACAAAACCAAACAAAACCCCCCCCAAAACTCAAACATACACCAAACTAGGTGCTTGTTATATATGGCTATAAAATCCTTATTTAAAAACAAAACACCAATATATTGCATTTTTCTGGGCTTTGAGTGTTTGAGAAAAAAAATCCACCCCAAGGCTTGGAAGTGATAAAACATAACATGCTAAGCAATCTTTAGAAGTTCATAGGCGACTAAGTGAAGAATAAAAAAAAGAAAGCAAAGAAAGAAAAGAAAAAAAGTAATACATTTAAAAATATCACCATCTGGAAAATATTGAGAGGTAGCTCCTGCTGTGCTAAGCCCCTCCTCCTCCCAGAAAAGCAAAACACACACCCCCCAAACCAATCCCCCACCCACCAAAAACCCAACCCCAACTAGGCAACATCTCCTTGTGCATGGAGACAAAGATCTACTTAGAATAATGAGGTAACTAGCAAACAAGTAATTAATTCTTTGAAAGTTTTGATACCTGGATAGTTTTGTTATCATGTTAATCGGCAGAATGCTGTACATATCATGGGACATATATAAGAACAGCCACAAGTTTCTTCCCCCTCAGCATCTGAGCAACAGACTTTAAACCACACAAAAACTAAAAAATCCAACAGCCCACGGCTTGACCTGAAAAATTGGCAAGGCAGAAAAGATGGACATGAAAAAACCGGACTCCATGAAAATAGCACTGGTATAAAGACAACACTTCCATCCTCATCAGCATGTATTTTTTCCTCCTAGCCTCATGAGAGCAGTTTGTCTGTCTGCGGATCACCCTCAACATTATTACCCATATAAAGATTTTTCTTATTGATCATTTCAGCAATTCATTTGCTGGGATGAATATACCAAATTAAAATATAACTAGTGATGAGTCTTATGCTTCAGAAATTGAATTTACTCAAGAAATATTTCCCTGAAGCAATATACAGAACTCCTACGGAATTAATCTGTGCAAGCTACAAAGACTGTACCAGTATTCAAGGTTTAGACCAGAGAAGAAAATTAAGCTGACACCACTGCCTTCAGCCTTTTCCCTCGTTTGAATACCAATGACTAGGCTCCTAGAGTCTCATTATTCCCTTGGCAGGGCTTCCACTACCATTTACACATGAGTAATTTCTTTTTATGGGCCCAATATCGTTTTGTTCAAAACACATTTATCACTACAGAATGTGATACAGTCGGAGCAAACAGCAAGTGCTTCTCATCAGCATTGTCTTTGCTAAACAACTGCACACGAAAAACATCTAGTATGTGAACCTGAAAATGCTTGTTTTACAATATCCTGCAGTTGCCAGGGGCTTGTCCATAATGAACTTACTTGCTCATGCAGTTGAGTATTGCATGCACAGTGTCTTGTGCAGCATATACTGAAGGTTCAGGTTGAACTAAAAATCTGTAACAGAATTTTATCACTAATATCAGTTTACTATGAGTAATACAACACTCAAAGCTCTTTCTCATTATTTCTGTTCATATTTCCCACAGATGTGTTCATCCTGGCTTGCACTTCATTTAGTTCATGCAGTCAAAAGCTTGTCTTCTTAAACAGCCTTTTCTGCAGCATTTGTACATACCAATGGATCATTGCAAACAGCCTTTCAGGCAGTTTGAAGTTCTCACAGGTTCTCTATGCCTGAAAGGGCTCTGTGGCAGGAGACACTCAGAAGTGAACACCCAGGCTGCGAATTTGGTGAGAGTTCAGATTTACTTAAACTGGACTGGGGCAGGGGGAGCAGCAGATCCCTGGGGTTGTTTGAATACAGCTATTCAAGTTCTGGATAATTAAAGTATCTCATTTGAAAGGTTCAATAATGTATTTTCAATACTAATGTAATTTAATACACTACTTAAAAATCAAGTCCAATTGCAATGTTGCAAAACAAGATGGAAAACAGCTCATAGAAATTCCATCCAAAAATCAGTTTAGAATTGCTGTCACAGTGACTCCTCCTATTCCAGTAAGGCTAAAGCTGGGCACCCCTTATGCCTTGATTGCTGAGAAAAAGTAAGTTATAGTCTTGCCCTCACTAATAGGTGTTGAACAGGACTTGAACACCTAGACAGATAACTTCAGCATATACTCAAGTATCCAGTTTCAATGTAGCAAACAGCTTTGTAAACTACTGATAAACCTGTAACAGAAACATACTGTCATGGTTTGAGCCCACCCAGCTGGCTCCAAAAGCCCCCCGCAGCCACTCCCTCACCTCTACTCCATCCCCTGAGGGATGGAGAGGAGAAAATACAACCAAAAACGCTTGAGGGTTGAGACAAAGGACAGGGAGGGCTCACTCACCAGTTATGGTCACGGGCAAAAGACAGACTCAACCTGGTGAAAACAAGATCAATTTAATTAACAACCACCACCATCAATGAGGATGAGAGATACAACCAGGTCTTAAACAAAACATACCTCCCACCCCTCCGGTCTCCCCGGGCTCAGCTCTGCTCCCTCTTCCCCCCCAGCAGCGCAGGGGGCAGGGAATGGGGGTCACAGCCCGGCCGGCACAAGGGGTCTCCGCTGCTCCTTCCCCCTCAGGGCGAGGGGCCCTCGCAGCCCTCCCCTGCCCCACCGCGGGGTCCCTCTCCCGGCAGACATTCCTCCCCCCGCTGCCCCAACGCGAGTCCTTCCCGCGGGGCCGCAGCTCCCCAGAACCCCCCAGCGCGGGGCCCTCCCGGGGCTGCCGCCCTCCCACCCACGGGCGGCTCCAGCGCGGCCGCAGTCGCGCTCTGCTCCGGGCCCGGTCCCTGCCCCTCCGGCCCGGGGCCCTCCGCGGGCTGCAGGGCGACCTCTGGGCCGCCGCGGGGCTCCAGGGGCTGCAGGGGCTCAGCCGCCCCCCCACCGCGGGCCGCAGGGGAACCCCTGCCCCGGCACAGCTCCCCCTCTCCTGCCTCCTCGCTGACCGGGGTGCCCGCAGGGCTGCCTCTCTGTCATCCGCCTTCGCCCACCCGCTCACCAACACAAACCGACAGAACAAAACCCGACAATGAACAGTTCTTTCACCCTTACGAGTTATCCGCAGAGGCGCCATTAAGCTTATATGTAAAGGCCAAGGCAATAGTGGATAATCTTCCATTTTCTATCAAGAAGCAGCTCACAAATACAGATCATTTCTGGGAAGATCAGGCAGCTGACTTTAATCAAGAAAGACCAAACTATGAGAAACAAAATAAGAAACTTTCTAAGTTTTTTTGAAGAAAGAGTAACTGAAAAAAAAAAAAAAAAGAAAAAAAAAAAAAAAGAAAATTAATTCCTAGTTGTATCACTTACTTGCAAGCTGCTTAAAATCTTACATTTGCAAGAAATGAAGGACTGCTGACCAGAAAGGTAATGACAACACAAAAAGGCTGGAGGTGTTGGACGTCCATAGAAAAGCATTTCTAGTTTAAACTGAGTACAGTCTTAATCACCTGCTGTAGCCCGCTGTTGCCAGTAAATTGTATGCATATGTGCTCTTCCAGATAATACTCAGGCGTGCTTCCTGGGGAAACAGTTAAATTTCACTAGAGCCCAAATTATTCTTTCCTTCATCCAGTGACAGGTATTTTCAGATCAAAATTGAGAGGTAAAAAACTCCCAATCCAGTATTTTCAAGACATAGTATTACCTTTAAAAAAATATATATATATAAAAAGGGAATCAACATTAAGAAAATTAGAACCACAACATCCAAACAAGAAATGTCGTCTTACACTGATTGAATATTTTGGTTATTATTTTGGTTTCTCAATTTGCTGAGAAAACCAGATTTTATTCCTAGTTCAGCCCACATAAATCAAAATATATATGTATATGTATTTCCTTAACTACTGTGCCAGACTGGAAATTAGTCACTTGATACGGTCTAGACTGAACCTTTATTTCTAGGTGGCCTGCTAATAGATTTCTTTTAGGAAAATAAGTATGAGAATTCAGTCACAATAGCTATATTTACTGATGCAAATTTGTGTTCATTGTGTTAATTACCTGTTACCTGGGGTTGAGGTGCTGTGCAACAAATCTCTATTTGTCTGACGTTTATCAGCCTGTTATTGACTAAAGTGTTTTTGCTGTAAGGCTCCAAATCCATTCATCATCTCAGCTATCTTGTAAAGTAGTGAATTGATTGTTTATGATCTAATATTAGGTTAGTTCTTTAAGAATGTATAAAAATATTTGCATAGAAACATGGTTTTGAAGCCCAGAGCAGTAAGGGGAACTGCAGCTTGGTGACTGCTGGAATTAGGTATGATGCAAGATCTGCGCACAAGCTCAATCTACCACCTCTGTATCCACAAAGACTTACCTGGGCATTCCATGCTACAGATTTTCATCTGAACTTTCTGAGGGCTATCCAATTTTCCCTCAGACTTTTCTCTCTAGCTATGGCTTTTAATCATTGCCAAACCACTGATTTCCAGAACTGCAAGGACTGACAGACTGCTCCTTTTGTAGCTGCATTTCTTTAGTATTATCAGGTAATACAGAGTACTCTTGATTCAATAGGTATATTTTCCTACCAGCTCTGCACACTGAATTATGATTCAGAAGCAGTGCATTCAGAAGACAAGATGAATATTTTAATTAAGTTAATCTTTTCTGTTAAATTGATGGTATGATGATAACTCAAAGAGGAATTGGAACCTCTGGAATATCCATAAAATATTCACTGATGCTCTGATAAACAACAGCATATTGTAAAAAAATTCATGGATTATCTGACACATTTAGCAATTCTAAGATGATTTAATGAAGAAAACAGCTACATCGCATAGTATTTCCTCATGCTGAGGACAGAACTTAATGCAAATAATTTAAAAGTTCAACTAAACCAGGATATACTCAAAAAGTCTAGTTCCTCTTAGAAGGGTAATAAGTGGGTGGGGGGGGAAATCACTATCATATGATTAGTCATTAAATAAAATATTCCTTTTTATTACTTTGAAAGTTTCTATTGAAGATAGATATTTGCAAGAGAGACCTTCTGTTGAGAACATTTACTGTAAGTCAGCTTGTCTTTTACACCTAGAAGTACACAGTTACTTTTCGAAGACTGGTGTTTGAAAATATTTCAGCTATCTGATGGTATGAACAAGTGTTGCATATTACTTTAATTACCTAGAAATCACAATTCTGAGCTGCAATAATATTATACGGTAAGATAAATTAAATTACTTAGGAATTATAAACAAACATACTGAGCTGTTTATCAAATTAGGTTTTAATTGTTTCCCTAACAATCTAACATTTAAGATTACATTTTTATTAGCTAACAATACAAACATTAACGGCATTCTACAAAGAATACATTAAGTTGTTTTAACTGAGTTTACCACATTTTTGTCATTCTGAATGATCGAGAATCGGTCTTATCTTAGTTTTAAATACTTACCAATGTGATTACCCATTGTGATATTTGGTAAATTTGTTGTTGTTGTTTTTAACTTCAACCAAGAAGGAATAAACTTAAGGCACAAATAAGATTAAAATTAGAAAGGCAATAGATGACCAAGATTTATTTCCTAGCTTTTCTTTTATTATTAATTAAAGAAAAAAAGGCTTCAAGTAGGCAACTGAATGAAGCAACTAAACACATCACTGAACTAAGTTCTTTCCTTACTCCTTCTTGTAGCTCTCTTCGCAGAAAGGTGAATTTTCAGAATAATGTCATGTACCCAAAATCAGGTCAAAAAACCCAAAACAAACTCATAGGAGTTCAGTTACAAAGAACATTTTACTTCTGGAATAAGTAAAAAAAACCCAAAAAAACTCAAAACCAAAATAAACCACAACACAAAACAAACAGCTGTAGAATAAGTCATGCATTAGTCTTCCAGAAAGTAGGTATTTTATATTATAGTGAGTGGAGTTAAAACAACAGAATATTAAACTCATCCTTGTGCTCAATTTGTATTCAGTCCTTTGGTGTTCAAACATGGCCATAGAACACACACGATAACGTTTTTATAGTTCTAGAAATCACTGAATGGAAATCAGAAGGAAAATAAATTACAGTATTTCTTCTGTGATCTTTTCAGTATGACATTTAGAAAATGTGATGCATATATGCAAGATAAATCAGAAACAGGGATGCCATCTGAATAGTGCCAAGTCATCTTTTGTTCAGCTATGCTCCAGGAACCACTTGTTTCTTATTTCAGTCTTTTTTGAAAAGTTAAACCACCAGATGTTGTTAATATCAAATTAGCAACAACATTAACAGTAAAAATATTTATTGCTTTTTAATAGGGAAAACGTATTCTGATCATATAGGAACTCTGACCAGCTGTGGCTGATTGCGCTAGCGTCAGTTGCAGAAATGCCGTTCCTGAGAACCAGCTTGCCAAGTTAGACTTCTGATCTAGACCCTTCACAAATACCTAAAGCCATGTCCATACTGGGCTATGTGACAAAATTAGAGCAAGTCTGCTATGGCTGCTGAGATAATGCATTTAACTGTGAACTTTTAAAAAAACAAAGAAAAAGAAAAATCAGGTCAGAACTATTTATGTCTAGTTTACTTCTGAATAAGAATACTGCATTTAAAGTTTATCATGCTGTCATCTGTGCTAGACTTTTTGTGCCCTTACCTGGTTCACCTGATAATTTTGGTGCTGTCAAACCTGTAGTCTTTTTAGAAAGATTCCACCTCTCCTTTTCAGCAGAAATCATAGTGCTTCCCTGCTCCATGAGGGTGCCATAAAGGACATACCACAAAAACACAGTAGGTACCACCGTACAGTCAGGTTAGATATCTGATTGAATTCTATAGAAACTATCCTCTCTGTACCTGAAATAAAGGTAGCTTTTATACTTTGAGGTCACATGTTTTATGAAATTTTTAAGAAGCAGCCAACCTTGAAGGCTGCTCACTTTAATATTATTCTTTATTAAGTTGGGAGTAATTATGTTTAAACTGCACAAACTGTGAAATCACTTCAAGATGTCTTGGTACTCTTACGTTCTATGATCTGGCAAATCATATTGCAGATATGTAAGACTCCAGACATGCAAATTTAAAAAGCATAGACCAACAAAAGGTTCAAAGTCTGTTGTTTTCTTTCATTTAGAGGGAGGCGAGGGGAAGAAAAAAAAAGAAAAATGGACAAGGAGAGTAGCGACAGACCTTTTTAAAGCAGTAAATATCAGACTGTAGAAGATCTGTCCATAGAACCCTGGAGGCTCTTTATAACTTTTGAGTGAGATGACAGAGCTAATTTTGCCCATATGTAAGTACCCAAGATGCAGATTCTAAAACTCTAAATACTGAGTCACTGAGAGGAGGAAGAATGAACTTGTGTGAGAGAGATTAGACCAGGAACATAGAGAAATAATCTAGACAGACCTCTTATTAAACATTACTATTATTGCAGTAGCACTTGAAGGCCAGAAACCAGCATGAACTCCTTTGTGTCATATATCATAAATAAAAAGCTTTCTGAAAAGAAAAAAATTCTACCTAAGAGAAAAGACTCAAGAAAATACCTGTGCATTTCCTTTGGTTTGCAAAGCGTTAGGAAAAAAAGACAATCAGCAACTCAAGAGCATCTTTAAGAATTCCTCTTACGACTTGAAACAGTGTTCTGTAACAGTTCTCTGTAAGAGCATTATCTTATTTTAAAATGCATTAATTTTGCTGTATTTGGCTTTTTTCTTACGACAATAGCTGAAAAAACTCAGACTAATTGAGATGGAAGATGCCACAGATTCGATGCAACTGAATACTAGCCACTCCAGGCATACTGCTATTTAGGTTTTTTTTTATTATTTCTCATGTTTTATCATGAGGACTCTGTCCTTGAAAAACTGCTTACAATGAGCCTAGTACATACTTAAGAAGCAGTGAATAAAGGTCACCGAGAACTAGTTCCACTGATGTTGCAGATATAAACAGTGATGCAATCAGCTATAACATTTCCAAAGTCTCGCCACAGGCCTATTTAGGCTAACACAGGCTTACACTTTAGTATGAGCTCATGCATAGACTTTATCATCACCAGGTATTGTGTTGATAGCTGCAGCTGTGGAGAATCTTCTTCTTTTATATAGTTTCTGTAATACAGAAACCCTCTGTAAGTATACTATTAGGCTATTGAAATAAACCTACTATTTATATGAGAAACACAGAACTAGGATGAACCAGGAATTATATACATAGCAGAGCACTAACACTATAAAAGTCAGTAGCCCAGAGACAGACAGACAGACGCACAGACAGCTGAACCACCCATCAAAATCCCCCACCCATGTTAGTATCCTGTGGTGCTTCTCCTTCTTTAATGAGGAATGTGAACATTTGCAAAGGAGCATGGTGGAAGGAAGACAGTCGGGGCTTCCAGCTGAACTTGCACATCACAGTGAGTGAACATGCTCTGGACCAGAAAGACAAACACTCCCACAGTCAATTAGAAATAGGAGGCTTACTGAGAAACAGCTGCCTCTTACTGCTAACCAACTCTCAGCAGAGTCCAACATAGCACGTAACAGAAGACCAGACGCAGACACAAGTATGTTTCTTTTCAATAAGCCAGGAATGAGCTCTAGATCAAAGAAGAAAAAAGAACACCTCCTAACCACATACATAAACCCTACAACCTCAGCTACTTGTGAAGAAAAGGAGGTGGGGGGCAGGGGTAGGAATTCTTTCATTAGTAGAGGAATATGAATTGTTGTGGTCAAGCACAATTATACCCTCAAAGAAAAGTGTGATTTTTCTCCTAAGCAACAGTCCAAAGAGTTGAGATAATATTTCTCCTTAGCGAGATGCATCTCCTTTCCTACTTTGTAACATTAGCTACTGTTTTACACAAACTATACATCTCTGCTAAATTAATCACAAGTGAAGAAGTACTTGGGAGACACCAACAGATCCAAGGCACTGGCATAAAACCTGGAGAAAAATAATGGTTTTGCTTTGAAATGATTGAGAAGGAAGAAATTCCATGCAGTGGGAAATCCTAACATCATGTGGCTCACTGATATTGCCATCCTCAGAAACAACTGTTGAAGAATCATACAGAAAGACATGGATATATTTAAAAGAAAGTACAGTCCATCAGAGCAATGATCCTTTTATACTCCTGAGGAAAGGTACAGGACAGATCCTGTCTCTTTCACTTGTTGGCATCTCAACTCAGTGTTTCTTGACAGATTAATTATAGTCCTGCTAGGCACTGGAAAAAAAGACACATTTACAGGAGAGGAGAAACCTGAGTGTGAATGAAATGTTATCTTGAAGAAGGTAGGGCAAAGGACTCCAGCAAAAGTTAAATACCTTTTCCAAGAGTGTCAACAACTGGGACTTTGGAACAAGAGACACAGGGCAAAGGGGCTGAGGCAGGGGGACGGACAGACAAGGGGCAGAATAAAAACCCAAAACCAACAAACCAGTGCAGTATGGGACATACCACCAAGAAATACTTTCTTCTGTTTGAAGGAATATTTCAGCACACACAGGATGATCTGAGTGACCAATCTCCATCAGTACTCTCGAAACAAGAAAGCTGTAGCACCGTTGTTCTACTGAGTTACTAAAGCCATCCTTATTTATTATTAAAAAAAAAAAAAAATTGATAAGGAGGCAAGGAAATACAAAAGTGCCAGTCTGTGCATTAAAGCACATTTTAGTGAATGATACAATGCTGCTGCTGGGAATGGGCATTCAGTCTTTCACTGATCAATATCAAATAGTTGTCAGAGTCTTTCAATCAAACGCTTAAAGAGCTTGAGGAAAAAAAAAGGGTATCAGCTTTTAGAGAAAAATGATGCTGGTACCACTATGGCAACCAAAGTCGTCTTTCATGTACCACACTGAGCAATGTTACTCACTATCACATGAAGGCTATTGTCACTGTATTAGATCACAGTTTTGGTTTTTATTTGTCAAAGAATAGTCAGATGCATCAGAAGGGTGCACCTAAGTAGAACAATAAGGCTTAGAATGACAACAGTGAGCAATAACTACTTGCATCAGCACAGTGGCAGGTCATTTTTAGTTGGAAGTGTTAACAAGAAGTCAGTAATGCTACAGTAAATAATGCTGCCCAGTAACATTAACTAAATCAATGGCAATGCAGCATACCTGACAGCAGCAAACGATTAAATACAAAGAGTAGAAGTGTAGAGGGGGCAGGGGAAAGAAAAAAAGAAAGAAAAAATTTCCAGCCTCACTGTTTACTGTGGCGATATTTATCACAGGTATTATGAAGACCACCTTTTACTTCCTGTAAATTTTTTCCAATAAAATTATGACAAGAGACAAATACTTCTTCGTACACTGTCTGTCACCACACACCTTTAAATAGCAAAGACAATTTCTCCTCTTTTAAAACTATTTTTTACCTGCAGAGTAATGAAATGTCTTACAGACAAAGAACAGTGCCTAGGCAGGTGGCAAATGGAAGCAGTAAGGCCTATCTAGTTGCAACAGAGTCTGTTTGGCTCCTGACTTTCAGCAGCCTGCAGTTTTAAGTATTAGAAGTTATCATTACCTTAAGGGAAATTATACTGGAAGTATGAGTTAATGAAGAGAAACATGTCAACTGTGGCAACATGTTTCCTGATATACTGAAACTTCTAACTAAATTTCTTGCCCAGTATAAATTAAACAAGTCAGAGTCATACTGTAGAGAGACATGAAGATTTTTTAATTGTTTTTTTTTAGTTATTTGGCTGGACACACTTGGTGCATCTAAAATACATATTGACTAAGACACTGGAAGCTATCAATTTTGAGGTAGCAGTTATCACGCTGCTTAGATGTCTCAAGGAGAGCTGAACAGATGATTTCCAAGAAAATTTCTACATTTTAATTATTTTTAGTCTAAACTGTGGTATCACTAATATTATACAAACTCCTAGTAGCTTTGAACCATAAAAACTACATACTTACATTCATTATATAAAAGAATAATGTTAGGTGAAATAAGGTGTTACTTATAACTCTAACCCTGGATAACTCAAATCTGTTTAAGTATTCAGTGTTTCCCTAAGCCATTCCCCCACTTCCCCCTAAACAACAAAAACAAATCCTCTTGGTTCATTTGTCAGATTAAAAAAAAAAAAGAATAAAAAAAAGAGTTTAAAACCCAGGCTTCTCAGAGGCTAAATTATCACATGCTGTTGCATTAATTAAGGGACACACTTCAAATGCTTCTCCAGTTCTGGGTGACTTGGAAGCACAAAAGGCCCTTCAGGCAGCTTTTACAACAGTTATCTCACTTTCTCAGTATCTCCTCTATCACACAAATGCTCCTTTTCCTCTCTGTAGTGGATTAAAAACTTATCTCTGGTGAACAATGGTACAAGATCACTTAAACAGCCTAGCATCTCTTCCCACTCCCCTCCCCCAGCCACAAAGACTGAAAAAAATTGTTGCTGCGGATTTAGAGGGAGTGGGTAACGATTTACCTGATCATACTAACCCAGAAAATTAACATGAAGTTTGGGGTCTGAAGTAAACAGGAAAAAAAAGCAAGTGCATAATGTAGCTGACACTGTGGTCTTTTTTAGTGCTGGAGAGAGAAAAGGCAGTGCAAGATCAGCATGCAGTGCCAATAACAGAGATGGAAAAGAGAATACTGTTCTTCAGACTTCCACTGTTATCAGGTTTCCAGTCAGAATCTCAAAGATGTGCCTATTTTCTGTACATTTGTATAATGTGAAAAAACAAGTTTCCTCCATACTTCAAAAGTTATCAATGAACCTGCTTTCTCACTATTTCGAGATTTTAAAAGGAACTATGGGTTTTGAGCTATTTCTCAAGAATAACTTATTTCTTTTTTACAGTAATTTCATCTTCGTACCATTCAATAGCTGCATCTTCACTAGCCAAGAGGACTCTCACTTGTGAGTGTCTTCTCTCAGAGGAATAGAGTCCCACCTAATTTTAGGATGCTTTTTTTCCTTGTATCTAAACGCAGAGAGTTCCTTTGTGTGTCTTGGGTAAATACTCATTTATGAGCTTAGAAATTGTACAATACACCTTTAAAGAAAAAAAAATCCTTTCAGCTCTTAAAACAAAATACAGAGCCGTAAGACCTGAATGTTTTTTCCTCAGTCATTTTAATAGAAAAGACTTGCAAATCACATTTAGTGTAAGATAAAACAAGCCTTTAGATACCACAGGCATTTTAGGAGTGACACGAAAAAGAAGCCAACGGTTATTTGCACTTTCCTACAGAGACATACAGAAGATCTATCTACCATCTTTGCTTTCACATCAGGAAAAAAGTACAGTATCATTTCCTAACCCAGATCCCATCACAAAGGAAATCCTAGTTGTTTTGGTAACAACCAATGTTTGGCATCTCATGGGATGTGATTCTTTGCCTCTTTTTCCACTATTTACTTTATCATGATGCTGGCTATGGAAAAGCAATAGGCAGGGATTTAATTCCATCAAACTAGAAGTAAACACATATTCTGAAACTCTTCACTACAACTCCTAAAAGACAGTGTCAATATTAATCACTACATCTAGCAGTAAAGCATAGCTCTAATTCAAAACACTTTCACTCTAAAAGATAAACCAAAACTAGGATTAGCAAGAAAAGCTAAAAATCTCGTTGCTTGTACATAGAAAGATAATCTGTCACCTAGGGTTTATCATCCCCCATACCTGCATGCCCCCCATACTTTAGTCTTTCTCCAGCTACACTGTAAGCCAAAGTTGCAAACGGGCAGCAGGCACAAGCTTCTCTGCCTCCTAAGGCAGAGTCTTATTAGCACACCAGGACTGCTGAACCCTCAATTCCTCCACCCCGGGAGATGCTCTGGGCTGCAGTTACATTCAGGGCATGCTAACGAGCCAAACCTGCCAAAGTCGTCAGTGTGAATCAATTAACATCTGCCTCTGGATTTGCAGCACCTGCTAACAGGCTGGATTGCGGAGGGAGCCAGCTATGCTCTCCCAGGGTGCTCAGAAGTGTCAGAGTACATTAGAGTTATAAAGCTGGTTTCAGCAGGAGGTGCAGGTGGGGAAGTGGGTTTGTGTAGCCCCTCCTGGCAAGTGTGTGGGCATGTACATTATTTTCTGTAATAAAATATCATGCCAGAAGAAAAAGGAGTTAATTAATGTGCTGCTTTTTTTCATCCAACAGCAGGATAACTGGCACTATTACTCACACCTCTCTGTGCAAGCTGAACGATCTTCTGAGGCTTGTCAGAGGCAGTGGACTTGCTCTGTTTTTGCAAACGTATATATGTTAGCACAGGTGCTAAAAATGTGGGAGTTTCTGTTCAGCTATTGATCAACCTGCTAGACAGTATCATAAAGCATACCATTTTGCCAGACTTGTTGTCATTTGGAACAGGATGAAATGGGCACGTACACAATGGAACAGGTGTATCAGACATGCTGTAGATCATCATGAAGATCAAGTGATCTATAAGCTGACCCTGTGCAAGCGGAGGACGCAGCATTATTTCTTTTTAAGCTTGTTGCATTTCCTTTTTGATAAATACAGCCTCAGATCATCGGACAGATACTTATATAAAATATATACAATATATATAAGATAAAATATTATTCTATGTAATTTGCTTCCTTACTAATTCATTCTTAAAAATGATTGTGCTTGTGCAGTCTTCTCTTCTTCAAAGTTTGCCCTTTATTTTCAAGTTTCCTTTTCTTTTTTCTTGTCTTTTATGTCCAGGTTTCATGTGGCTCCTGTGTTGATGTGAGACTACTGATCAGTCTAGAGTAATTCTATCAAGCTCTTCTTCTAGCTGTCGCTGAAGTCTGATCATCTGCTGCTCTGGGAAAGTTGTAGCTCCCCATAACCCAAAACTCAGACACTGAAATCACATCTGATATATTACTTGTAAATTGTGGGACTTGTCTCCAGGCAATACTTTGGTAAGGTTGCTACTGATACATAGCGAAAGTGAAAATGGCTTAGAATTGCTGGGTATATTATGCAAGATCAAACGCTCATGTTGAGGTAAATTAATTGGAAATATAAAAGTTTTTTTCTGATTTTCTGTGATCTGTCTTTGTCAATATCATCAGGAGTCATAAATCCTTCTGCACTGATGCCCTTGGACAAGTGTATTCCCTTCAAACAAATAGTAAACATCCTCTTGGCATTTTTGTTATATATATATATATATACACACACATATTTGTGTGTGTGTGTGTGCAATGTGAGAGCTATGAGAAGAAATAAAATTAATTCTATTTGTTTAAGGATTCATTCCTAGTCTCATGCTCAGTTGGTGCTGCTTCTAAATTATAGTCATGCCTACAGTTTTCCTATCTCTGAAATATATCTCTTCAATGAAGGCACATAGAACTCAGAGGAAGAAAAATGGCTTAAAGTCGTTAAATCAGTCATGGAATGTGTTTCTGTAACATTAAATTTATGAATTTATTAGGAAGGAGAAAAATAAAAATCTTGATTGTGCTTCTTTGTGCAGATGTGGCTTTTTAAAAAGTTTATATGGAATATCACATCCTCAAAGGAAAAACTTGAGTCAATGGTTATAAGTCACAAGGTTTTTTGTAAGGTAAAAATACCAGTTCTCACCTTTACTGACTCTCTATATCAATAGGAAAGCCTTGATGCAGTTTCCTCAGCTATGGGAGTCATAATTTTGCTGCCATGTGTTCAGACGACACATTGCTTTTTACTGCAAATCATTAAGTGTCCTATCAACTACACGGAAAATAAATGGGGTACTTGTGCTCGACATTGCAGTATAGAGCCAGCTGCTGCTTAGCCCTTACCGGGAAACCCAGCAGGAGAAGCAATGGAAGTCCTGTTCCTGTGTCTGTGCGAACGGAGAGAATACCCTGCCTTTACACACGTTTGATTTTCCCCTGTAGTTGTTTATAGGATTTGTCTGTCATCTACTGGAGCCAGCAACTGCATTAGGGATGCAACAGTATGCATACTTACTCTGCCTTCTGAGACGTAGTTTTAAATTATTTTTTTAATGATTGTGGTTTTCTGTAATCCCAAAGGGAATGAATGAGATGAATACGTAATATGGTTGCATTTTGTCTAACAAATCTAGGTGTTTCATTCAGAAGAAATGAACCATTTTAATTATTCTGGGTGTCAAACCTATCAGCAATGAATCATTTATATGAATCCCAAAAAAATTGAAGTACTACACTGAAATTAACTTTAGAAAATACAGGCATTAAACACCTTGCTTAAAGAAGATAAGAATAACCATATTTTTAAAGAAAGGTTTAATGACAATATTTAAAAATAATTTTTATTTTAGTTAATATTGAAACCATGCATTCCAAATTCTGTCTATTACTGTTTATTTAAGAAAGAAATTCAGCTATCAGGTAAGTGTACACCTACAGGCACACACGATGGAGAGGTGAGCTCTTGACAACGTTTTTTTTTTTTTTTGTTTGCATTTTCAAATCATCCGTATGGAAAAGATAACATAGCTGCAAGAATAGTTGTTAGATACATATGTACAAGGAAAATAAGGTTGGGGGAAAAAAATGCCGATACCAATAAACAAACCGTGAAAATGTGATACTACCGTGATTTTTGTGTGGAAGTTTGCCAGATTCTCTCAAATTCTTGCTACTATCTTTTAATTAATTCCCTTCTTTCATTAAGTCTTCACCAAATCCTCTGGTTTTTTATACCGGTGCTGGCTACCTTCAAGACTGTCTTCACATGCTCTGGATAATATTGGTCATGAAGTTGAAAGGGTTATATGTGGCTTGGACTGTCTAACCTTGGTCAGATACTGACACACTTCTTTTCCTTTGCATTAGTACTGCTTTTATGCTACCAGAGAGCAAATATAACTTTTGAGTAAATCACACGAGGAGTCATGCTAAGTTTTGCACGCTAGAGAAAAGGTTTAGTAGGCATGAAAGGTCTCATCCAAGGCTTACTGAAGTCAAAGAGATCTTTGTGCTGACTAATGGGTGTTGCATGTAGGGTGATTGAATCACACGACTCACTCAGGTCAGCTATATTTGCTGCTTTTTTTCAAAAAAGAACAGAGTGATTCCAGACCTGCACTGCTTAATGTCACTAACATCTGGTTACATATCTTTGTTCCCTAAATGCAATTCCTCTTTTCAAACCTATTCTGGATTTTTTTTTTTTTTGTTCTAAGTGCATTCTAAACTCTCAGATTTGGCATTTTATCTTTGAATTCTTTCCAGACCTTTATAAACATACAGTTTATACAGTTTCTCTGTTCTGTTCCATTTTTGATGTCTCAGTGAGATGTGAAAATAATAAGTATAAATTTAATTTCTGAAGATCTGTTTCTGTTTAGGAGTTTGTTTTTTATGTCAGATGCTTGCCACATGCTCTAGGCTGTGCGTTCCTTCCAGGCTTTCTCTCCTGTGGCTTAGAATGTCAGGGACTTAGGTAAATAATATCTGCCTGTATCTTAGGTTAACCTTCCCAGGAGTGCCTTAGCACAAAAAGGGATCCTTCATCTCTCATCAGACAGGTTTGGGACATGTTAGAGCTACTGTCCTTCCTATTCAGCCTATACACTCGTTTTTCTCCTCTGAAACTAGATTTTGGGAACAAATGTCAGAACTGAGCATTAGCTAGATCTTGTCCCTTATGAGGACTTGGAAGCATATCTTTGGGTCTAAGCATTTGACATAATTAACGGACTTGGTGGCAGAAACATGATTTTTAAAATTCATGCCTCAGTGCTGATCATAAGTGCTAGAGACTGCAGACCTTGCGGTATCAGTATTAAGGGCCAAATTCTACAATCACTACTGCTCTTTCCCCACACAACAGAAAGGTTTTACTGCAGTGGAACAAGCAGCATCCTCTCTGTGCAGAGGAAGGCTGTTAGGTTGCAAGGCTGTATTAGGGTAGTCTTCCTTTGTATCAAAATCAGCTGAGGTCAAGAGGAGAGAAAAAAGAGCTATTAACAAGATCACTGCAGCTTGTTGTTTTTGTGCCAGGTAAAAGCAATTTTTTTGTGTCTAAGTTTTGCTGTTACTGGTGGGTTTGCTGCCCTCCCTCCTTGCTGGCATTGCGGTCTGCTGTACAACCCTTGATTGCTCAGACAAAGAAGCCACTCTTTGGCTGCAAATGCTTAAAGTCTTTGATATCAAGCCAGCCAAGAAAACTAATGCCTAACTGAATCAATCGCTCAGCTGCAAAATGAAAAGCATACTAGATTAGAATGGAAAATAAGACTAGAGGTGACTTTAAAGCCATGATTTTTTTTCCCCTGCTTTTGTCAGTGGAAAAACTATAATTTCCCTTTATGTTCTCCAATGACAAAATGTGATTTATGGCCATCTTTTTTAAAGTGTATTTATAGTTGTGCTCATGAAAGGTGCCACACTGACAGCTCGCTAGGCTCCACTATTCTATCAAAATACAGTTAGGGCAGAGGCAATGGTAAGAGCCCTGCCTGCTTCCCCACTCTCCACTCCAATACCAGTTCAGTCCTGCACAATGCCCCCCCACGTAATAATCAAAAGATTTTCAGGAGGAGACTATCATCATAATCCTGATGTTGTTGTAAGGTTTCTCTGCATTCATGTTCAAGCTTTATTATATAGCCATATCATCAAGAGTGTAGAGGCAATGGTCTCTCGTGGAAGAAAACTGCAAGATTATAAGTAATCAGGGAGAAATAATGAAATTCTGCATCATTTGCTGCTGTTACTGAAACAGGAATTTCTGTGTTCCAAATACTCCTAATAGCCCATGTATTCAAATATTAGTGCTTAAAAGTAGGAATCTGAATGCATATATTGACTACAAAAGTGTGTCGAAGCCTGTAGAGGTACACATTTGGCCCTCATTCTTAAGATGAAACAGAACTACTTTGCCTCATTTTGTTACTCAGGGACTAAATTTTCTCATGTTACATAGGCACTTAGAAGAAACAAAGCAAACGACTAAATTATCTGAGCGATTAGAACAAGTATGTGTCTTAAACAAGTGTTTTCCACTCCATCTCTTGTAGTTGTGTGATTAAACAACTCTGTAATATCTTCGTTTGCATAATTGGTAGTGTTGATATGAAAGGAACAAACTACATTCAAAGAAATTCCTTCCATAATTTTGAAGATACGAGCACCAAAATATTTCTCTGTTCCAACCACAGGAAATTCTAGTATTTTTCTTAAATTTTGAAATGGTAGGAATAAACCAGACAGCCTGATTTGGCATGGCTATACCACTGGCAAAAAATAGAAAAAAGTTATAAAATATGTAACACTAAATCAGATGTGTTTAGAGAAAAGAGGAAGAAATCTCACAGCTTGAAGGCTTCTTTTAATGGATTTCGAGCTAAAATCCTACAAGCTGTGTATGCTATACCTGCCTCTCAAAGTAAGAACAATAGGAAGCTATTTGTGGTTTCTTGACTTCAGCCATGTGAAACGCATAGTAAGTGGCACAGTTTTCAGAAGAATGAATTCAGCCAGTCAGTCAGGAATTTTATAAATAATGAACATTGATATGACTCATGAATGCTAATTTCTGTGTGAGAAGATTGCAAGTGTGAAAACCAGAAATATCCTACCTTGTTAGTTAGAAAAGTGTCCTGCTCATCTGATTTTTCCCCAACAAGTCTCTTTACCCTGTTTTCTTTTCTCTGAAAAAAAGAACAACAAAACAATGTGATAGATTTTGTACGAGATAGGAAAAAAATAATGTACAAATACATATTTAGAAGAAATTCTTAAAAAAATCAGACCTACAGAGATTATGATAACTAAGATGGCTTTTTTCCTGTGCTGTGTAAAACCACACATTTAACAGTCCTAGGCAGTATTTTGTGAACAAAAGACTGGCCCCAAACACATAGGGACATGATTTCTGTTACCTACAGCGCAAGCTGATGCAAAGATCTGAGGAGCTCTACCTCTGGCAGAGCACACAGTGAAATACACAGATTCTTTTACCTTCTGATTCTGTAAGAGCAGAAGGGATAGTTAAGCTGTGCCTGAAGGAACTTGGCTCAGGTTAAAAAATATGTGGGTGTAATAGCTGTTAAATGCAACCACTTCCGAAGTATTTTTTATAATATAACACGCTGAAAACATTTATGAACATTTATCAAAAGTGGTATACTTAATGAAAGTACTGGAGTGGCTTAAAGTCATAGGTAATCAATCCAGAAAGGCACAGAGAGCAATTTTATAAAATTTTAATTACTGTAGGTGGATTAAAGTGTAGGATATTTATGTATTTAGCTGACTCTTAATATTAATGATGATAGTTAACAAGAAGAATATCTTTGCTGCATTTGTGAAGAATGAGAAAAAGTCTTTTTAGTTACCACTGTTCCTTCTCTAAAGATGACTTCCATTTTGCCTGTAAAGAACAAAGCGTTAACAGCACATTAAGGTAATAATGTAGCAACTATTTGTAAAATAATTCCGATCAATATATTTGCTACTTTATTGAAAAGAAGCTTAAAAAGCACAACAAAGCAGGAATAATTGTAGCAATATAAAGATATGTGTATCACTGAAGTTCCCATGCAGAGGAGGAACAGCTTCATCGAAACATATTCCGTTGAACGCTGGTCTGACATTGCTAAGTGTTAATTCAGCAGAATTCAGCTTGGTGACACTTAAATAATGAAGGTTAAGAGGTTCAGAACTGTTTCTCCTTTTCATATGATCTGAACTTGAAGGGAACAAGGTCCGTCTAATTAACTGTAAGTGAAACTAAGTTTTGCAGTAAGATTAGTGGCAGGGATCCCAATATATCAGAAATGCATAGGTTGGCACATAAAGGCTGATATTGTTTTCATGGTACTAGCCACTCTCAGCCATATGCCTGCTCTCTCGGGGAATATCACTGTAGATGACGGTTTGGTAGGAAGCTGTAGAGTCTTGGGGTCTGTCTGGCTTTTGATTGTCACCTGAAAGACCATGCAAAAGCAGAGAAGAGTTAACATACCTGCAGGTGCCAAACCAAATTATTCTTAAAACTACGAGTTACAGATGACTCCCAGTTGCACCTTATCCTATAAATGAGAAAAGGCTTATGGTGCATTAGACGCAGGGAAAGAATCAGATGGAATACTCTGTTTCTCTGTGTTTAACAGAAAAAATCAGCACCAGATATCATGTGCTGCAGCTTACAGAAGGAATAATGTTCTACCTAGATTTTGGTGGTTTTGGTCATTATAATTAATCTTTTGGCTCATCTACAGCATAAGATAAAAATATGGAGAATAAAGTCACCCAACCAAATAAATCTATTATTGTACAATCATTTTGTCCTTACAATACCACCTGAAATTAAAAGCCTCACATGAATCCATAAAGGCAAAAGTAATATTAGCAAAAAATTCTGAAAGAAGCGTACAGTCTGATAGCTATCAGGCCTTCACTAAAGCTGTCTTTTTGATTATGGATTCAGGTAGTGATCCTACTGGCAGATTCACAAATAATTCCTGCTTTTGGTAGGATTTATTAATTGTCAACATTAAAAATAAGTACTTCTTACTTATACAGCACCTCATGATACAAAAAGATTCAAAAATATTTAGCCTGTGTTTTGTCAGAGCTTAGTTATTAAAAATTCAACAGGATTTATTCTTTTCTAAAGACCATAGCAAATATTGAGATAATGTTTCAGTATCAGAAAAAAAAAAAAATTATTAAATTCAATCTATATGGCAGTAACATTGTTAGGAGCTTTCAAAAACATTGTCTTTCATTTTCCACTCAAAAGGGAAGACTTCCGGTGCAAACTGAGGGCCTGACTCACATCATGTAATTAATAACTCTGTGATTTTTCAGCCATCCGTATGTGCTACACTGTCATATGGTCAAAAGATCATTCAAACACTGCAACTATCTGATCAGTGACACTGCTGATGAATACTGCAGTCAAATTCTGTCCCTTATTTAAGCTTTCCAGAAGATTTTATGTGATCAAACTAGCTATATAATCAAAAAAACTTTCTCTGGACTCTCATGATCACCTTTTATCCATCTTCATTATGTGTTTTATCACGATGCACCTGTGTTCAAACGTACGATTAACAGCAAAAGTAAAAGGATCACAAATGCAGACAAAGAAAAGGGATGTTAAAAAAATAACCTGGAAAAATAAGATGTGGGTAGGCCATGGTCAGTAAAAGCAGAGATAATGCCAGTAACTGTATTGCTGTTTTATTCAAAAGGGGAGCATAACTGGTCTACAATCAAGCAGCTCAGCCATCTGTATGAGTCTGAATTTATATTAAATCGGTTCTTACTGCAAGTTCCTAATGCCATTGTTAGTAGTATAATCAAGCACCATATTTGCTTAAAATAAAATCTGGAAGAAGGAGGTCCAAAAGGCAAGCAGCCATGAGTGGATGATAAATTATCCACAGTATGAAAGAATTTGAGAATGACTTCCATGAATGATTTCTTAGAACAGTTTAGCAACAACAAAACTTTACTTTGTTAAGGCTTTTTGTGCAGATGTTCCTTGTTTTAGGAGGCTTTCCTAATCTCTGGTGTACTTTACAAGTGACTGGTCACAATTCCCAGAGATTCAAAGATTAAAAAGACCAGAAGGCAATACCAGGATCACCCTAGACCAGCCTTCTGTGTAATAGAGAAGGTAGAACTGCTCTGAATTTTTATGTTCCAAATCACATTTCTTTGTTACAATTTATACCCCTAAATGTAAAGACAATATGACTGGAGAGCATGGGTGCTAGTGAAATAGAAGACATTTGAGAGGATGGTGCCAGGTTAGCAAAAGTTTCCTGTCTTTTCTGCAGTGGAAGACAAAAGCATCATGTTGTTTTAATTCACAAAGACCAGTCTCTTTCTTAGCCAGTAAGACACAGTCTTCACAGAACCGTGTGAATTCTATTCTGGTAGGAGAATTCTTATTTTTAGGTTATTCAGGAATTTCTATTGATCACTGTAGTAAATTAATCAGCTATCAAAAAATCAGAAGTAATTTTACTTCTTTTGACTGTACCTAAAACCTCACTCTGCAACTCCAAGAGAAAGACTTGAGGATCCTATGGAAGAATTACTGCAGTCCTTGCTGAGAACACTTAAGTTGTTGCAGTCCTGTGACAAATTGATTGCTTCTGTTAAGGGAATAGCTCTCTCTCTTTGTCTCATATGAATAAGTACTTTTGTATATTATTAATTGTTTTTCACACTCATCTATTAATTTTCCATTGTTTGAACGTTTACATATTACTGATAAACATTTTTGCCCTAGCTTGTATATTCAAAATACGAAGATAACAGTCTTTTATTGTCTTTTCAAGAGCATTCGATGAGCCTGTTTTGATTTGTATGGGTTTATCAGTTAGTAATCAGTGTGAGTAGTGTCTTATCTATTAAGACCAAATGTTCTTTTTTTTGGTTGTGGAGTACAGTTTCCCCATGTTAGGACCGCAGTCTTGGGAAGGCATTTGTACTTTTTGTCAAAGACAATTATGCTCATTGATTTATTTATTTTATGTTGTTGTCTACACTACTGAAAAGATTGCATTATTTTATAGCTCGGGGCAAGGTTTTATCTACATGAAGACTTGGACCAGTCTAAAGGTAGCACTATCAGAAATGTTTTAGCATTGCCAACAGATTTAGCAAACAAGTTTTTGACTTTTTTTGGTCCTGCTGGAAACTTGGGCTAATTTTGTCAGAAAACCAAGTTTCTGCCATCACATATATTAATTTTGGGTTGTTTATTAATAAAAATTAGATTAATGACTCCATATAGTTATCAATGCACAGCAGCTGTTCCTGAATAACATCTTATGTTGATGTTTGTTCTGAAATACGTCCCATGCACAGATTTAGCGTAATCCAGCTTTATTAAATTGAGCTGTAGGATGAAGTTCCCATTCTAACAAGAGCAGTTCATTAAGAATTACTGATCTTGTCTTACTTATAGGTGGAAAAAAATTATTTCAAACTATCATAAATTCCCTAAGGAAACCCAGTAAGATGGATTAGGTAGAGTCTTTTGGTCCTCTGGCTGGAAGAGTATGTTTCTTTAAACGATGTCACTAATATGAATATGCATGGCAACACTGATTTTATATTTACCAATAATTTCATATTGTACTTTCTTAGGTCATACCTGTCAAAAAAATAATTGATAACAATGTTCATAAAAATGCATACAGCATTAGTGTTGCTCATAGTAATTATAATTGAAAACAAATTTGTAAATTATTTTGCTAAATGCACAGATAAAGCACAAATACACTCCAACTACCCTTCAGGTAATAAGCAACATAAACACTTGACATGAGTAACCTACAATTAAGATTTTAAAGTGAATATCTTATTATGATTTTTTTTTTTTCCTTCTAAAGACATAATTATGGAGTAAACTAACTGCTCAACAATGTGATGCATCATATATTTACAGTTCCACTTAAATTTCTAAGAAAATATATGACTTCAAAAAGGCAATTTTTTAAAAGAAGAAAATAAAAATTGTGGTACTTCAGTCATCTACTGTGGACCAATGCTTAGAGATAGATTAGAAAAACTAGTAAATCAAAAGATGATTGCTGATATTCAAACAAAAGCTAATGATCAAATGTTCTTTTCTTTAGGCTAATATGAACATATACAAGAAGGACAAAGGTACAGTGATGTTTTATATTATATATGGATAAAAGCACAGAAAGCGTTCTGAGTTTGACTGGTATCTCACAGCCTTTGAGAGTACAGTACAGTTCCTACATTTTTTCCTAATAGGAAGAATTGTCAGTACGATATTGAAAATCTGTCATATCTGCAGCACCTCTTTCATTTGGAAAAAAAAAAAAAAAATCCAGTTATTCACAACAGAAACAAAATAACTAGATTATCTTCCTCAATAAGAATAAAAGACATCTTACAGTCCTCAGTGGTAAAATGTCCTCTACTAATGATAAACCTTATGGTTATTTAGCCTCTCTAAAGTAAAAAAAAAAAAAAACAAAACCAAAACCGTACAGTGGAGCTGTTATCAAATTAGTTACCACCACTGCAAAGGCCCTGTGGTACAATGGCAACAGCTAATTTTCCAAAGAGAGTAAAGAACTGAAATAAGAGGAAAAGTCTAAGGACTGTAATGCAAATTTAAATTATTACTCTGATAAAACAGAGGGTGCAGTGTATTTTGGGATTCAGATTTTGATACTTTGAATGAGAAATCAAATATTGATGAATTTGGAAAGAGAAAAGGGCTTGTATATAAGACATATGATATGAGGACTTAACAGAGGCTGATTACAGAGCTAATAATCAGGATTTTTTTTTTTTTTTTTTTTTTTTTTAAGTTCTGCAGCTCTGCAATGATAAAAGACATAATGACATAAGCAATGCCCTAGGGCAGACCAATTGCCCATCATCACGCACATGCTGTCTCTGACAGTGGCAGAAGAGGTTAATTCAGGAGATCACAGGAGCCCGGCCAATATGGACTTAGGGACCTTAGCTAGCATAACTCTACCAAGACTTAGTTTCCACAAATGTTAGTGTGAAGCTGCTACCTATGAAAGTGCCTAAGCCCTTTCTGACTCTGCTGCTACAGCTCCTTTTACAGCCTCCTGTAACAGCAAGTCCCTAGAATTTGTCATCTGCTGCATAAGGTTCTTTTATGAAAGGCAACTGCTTTAATATAGTTGAAGTATCCCTACAACACAGAAGTCTACTGTATCAGTAAAGTCCTCTTCTTTAGAAACATCAGCCAAACACAGTATTAAAAGGCAAAAGATCTTCTTAACGATCCCTGGAGGAAAAAAAATAAGCTAGGAAATTTCCAAGAAGCATCAGACAAATACATGCTTAAATATATGCCACTGGACTACAGCTCCTTCTTTCATGGGACACGTTTTTCTCAGAATTTGCTCTTTGTTCTCTGCAACAGGGTGACATTGCTGACGATGATAAAGCCTTAGCAAACACCAGCAAATCTAAGGTTATGGACAGTAGAGGAAATGCCTGTTGTAGTTCTCGCCTCAGCTGGTACATTTCCCTGTTTGTGAGGAGCCATACAGAAACGTTACTTTGTGTCCTAGGGCAGAATAGATACATTAGCACAGTGATACGCATGTACTAAACAGTTTCACCTCTCAACAGGTCTTATTTCAAGCACAGCACTACTATACTTAACACAGTTATCCTGCTTTATGTTCCAGAGATAGCCTGGCTGCTGCTAGGGCTCAGTCAACGTCTTGCCAATTCACCTATAGCCCTACCAATTTTGTAGGGGCCAAGATTTCACACAAGTTGACAATGAAGTACAGATCGTTGCACTAAGTGTTTACATTGGTACTCTGACCATCATCAAATAAGTACATACAGAGGATTTAAATCAAGTTTGGATGGAGCATCAAATACTGAAATATTCATAACAAGAAATTATTATGCAACTGTTGCCAAGTCATCTGAGTGTTAATAACACTCATAACTGCTACCTGTATAAAATGCTTATGTAAATAAAATCATCTAACTGTTACTGATCTGATGATATACAAGTATGAATACTACTCTGAAATAATTTATTATAATACAGATAGAATTTACAAATTTGCTGACACAGAAATTGCAACATTTGTTTATCCTATCCTATCCTATCCTATCCTACCCTATCCTATCCTATCCTATCCTAAAATCATTTGGGTTGGAAGGGACCTCAAAGACCATCTAGTTCCAACCCCCCTGCCATAGCAGGGACACCTCCCCCTAGCCCAGGTTGCCTAAGGCTCCATCCAGCCTGGCCTTGAACACTGCCAGGGATGGAGCATCCACAGCTTCCTTAGGCAACCTGTGCCAGCATCTCGCCACCCTCAGGGTGAAGAGCTGCTTCCTTGTATTTAGTCTAAACCTGCCCTCTCCCAGCTTCCAACCATTACCTCTCGTCCTGTCACTGCAGGCTCAAGTAAAATGTCCCTCCCCAGCCTTCCGGTAGGCCCCTTTCAGGTATTCCAGCTATTTCATAGAGGTTTTTTTTGTTCTACCTCTTTCCTACTGCCTTATTTTTTTCCCAGATATTTGCTGATTTTTCCTCTTTTTCCATTCTTCTTTCCTTCTCTGTTCTGTTTTTGGGGGGTTGTTTTTTTTTGTTGTTGTTTTTTTTTTTTTTTTCCCTAGCATATATTTTATCCAAGGCCATTTAATTTTCCTTTTATTGCTCTCTGCCATTCCCAGCCCATTCACTGTCTATTGATGAGACAGATAATAAACAATCAGAGATGGGTTGGAAGGGTAAAGAAGAAGCAGGGAAGTGGGGGTGCGGTGAACAGGCAGAAGAGGGATACTAAAGGGAAGTAAGTTTATGTTTCTGGGAGTGCTCAGAGGGACTGTGACCCAGGCTTTTAATGGGAAAGTTCTGCCCCCTCCTTGGTTACATACTGTTCTGAAATATGCCTTTCTCATTTAAACCAGAAACTTCCACACTTAGGATAACAGTCCTGATGAAAATTTAGTCGAATGTCTCAGTGAAAGTGTCAAGTTTTGTTGAACTTTCTGCAATGAAAGCTGTTAGTCAAAAATTCCTCAGCAACTTGACTGCAAATGTACAAGTTGTTGCACTTCATGTTTGATAAAGAATGTAGCAAATTATTTAGGAGAAGAGATTGAGGACAAAAAGGTTAATGACAGTCTTGCTTTTGAAGATGAACTGTGAATGGATGGATTCAGTTCAGATACTGTTGGTCACGGTCCAATGGTAATTCATTTATAAAGACAGTTATCTCATCATCAGCTTTAAACATGAGAAGATCAGGAGATGGCTCCTTTAAATTAAAACTTGGGAGCATTGCATTAAGATTAAATTATTATTTAAAAGGCATCATAAACTTAATAAAAGTATGACAGGAGACATCATAATTTATGTAAATGCAGACTGTTGCAAGCAAAGACTATAGCCTGCTTTCTGATGCTTTCACTTTTTGCACTCTGCAGTAGTCACAGAAACCATTTTTACATCATGTTGTTCAAAAAGCCTAATCATAGAGGAGGAAAAGGACAGCTTATCAGCAGTAGATAAAAAACACCAAACAAACCCCAAATAGCAGCTTTGTGCTATACTTAGCTTTACTAGGTTAGCATGTTGACTGCTACTCATGTGTACCCAGACCACTACTCACAGTAGGTTTCCCATCTATGTCTCTATTTTATTGTATCACAATAAAGTCAAAAGGAAGAGAAATAAAGGGGGAGGGCAAGGGCAGAAAAAAGGACAGAATCCATAAAAGATACTGTGTGTCAAAGGCAAATATGTCAAAAATATAAAAAATATGACAATTTTTTTAAATTCATGGTGATGTAGTCTCATGTATATGGCAAAGAAAAAAAAATATAGTGAAAAATCAGCTCACAGGTTCTGTAAAATTTTAATCTCTTTTTCTGTGTTTTATTTGCCTTGTTGACCATAAGACGTACTTCCCATTCCCAATAACTCACTGCTACTGGAGAGTCTCTCATGATGAGATATCCCCCCCATGCTGCATGCCATGGCCCTGCCCCCTATCCCCTCTCCTAGCAATATTTTTTTGTGGCAGGCTAGTCCTTGGGAAGAAGGACATGTGCTGTTTCAAGCATGGTTCCTGATGAGAGGTTATTTCCACCACTGGTCCCTCCTCCTCACATCAAGGGGGAAAACATTTGTGGACAGGGGAAGGCTGTCATGGTGCCCTGAAGGCTGGTGACTCCCCACAGGCTGGGGCTTCCCCATGGGGGTGGCAGGGCAGAGCCTGGCATCCAGGGCCTGTCCCAGTGCCCCAGCCAGGAGTAGGGCAGCTGGGGTCACTGGGGCAGCCCCAGCCTCTGGCATCAGGAACCAGGCTGGGATGTGGGCCTGCGGGTGGGCCCAGCTTGCTGGGACCCATTGTCGAGCAGGGCCAAGCTGTGGGGAGCTGGAGGCTGACCCTGCTGTGGTGTCACTGCAGCTGGGGCTCACGGCCCTGGGGGGAATGAGAGGGGGTGCTGGGCCATGGGCAGGGTGTGGGGAGCTCTGGGGTGGATGGGTAGAGGCAGGCAGGGCTGACAGTGCCCTCAGGGCCCTGACAAAGAAGGCAAGAAAGTCCAAAAATGTGGTTGGAGGTAGAAAGTGGTAATCTGGGGGGCAAGGCACCACTTCTGCAGTGAGAGGCTGAACAGCCTGTGAATGTCAACTGAGGCTGCAAATAATGAAGATGTCACTGAAAGAATGATTTTCCCAAGGAAAGGTTAAAGGAATCTTTCATAATACAAGCTGATAGGTAATTTACTAATGATATCTTTCGACTACACTGATCAGCCACAAGCTTTACTTCATTCTTTTCCAAATGACAGTGTCAGTGACAGGACTTTGGTAACTGCAGGAGTACATTCTTCTATTTTTTACTTTGGAGTTATGGTTGCATATATTCTTTTTCTTAAATGCCAGTAAACTGAGGTGCCTCGCTCTGACAATAGTTTTTCAGTACGGGATCCGTGTAAAATTATCAGCAGCAGGAAACATGGATTGGCAACCCCCCTGAAAAACAGATGAGTTTAACTTTCTTTTTACAAAGTTTTGGTAAGCAATTTTCAATAACTCATGTCCAAGATATTTCCTTAAAATACTAGAAGCATAGCTAATCTGCTACGACATGTTAAGTACCACATTGATCTTGAAACCTATGCATTACCTAATACTTAAACACTGTAAATTAAGATTCAATTATGTTGATATAAAACTGTGACTCTACCAAAAAAATGTAAGTATATTGATATTTATTCTCTTTTGGAGACTAAAATTTTCTTAATTATCTGACATGATTTATACAGAATACTATAATCAACAGAATTGAATTGAATAAGAAACTCATCTATTGACAAAGCTACAAAACCTGCCTAGATTCTGTGATAAATGTTTAGAGTCAAGCTCTGATTTAGCTCTCGGGCAAAATGCACAAGCAATAAAACTAGATTTAAATGTAAATTGTTATAACAAGCTAATGCAGTGGCCAAATTCTATATGTGCTGAAAGAAATGCATGAGTTTGATGGCACACTTACAGTTACTAAAGTTGCAAATAGGTAAATAGGAACTGCAATCAAAACATAAATTAATAAAAACAATGCTATTTAGACCTTCTTAAAGCAGAACTGTAAACATATGTAAAGTAGGTAATTTAGAGCTTTCCCAGCAGGTTGCTAAGCAAAGATACATCACTATAGATCTGGGCTATATTTGAAAGGGCGATAACCCCGTGTGCAAAAGGTCCTAGGAATTCTTTACATGTGGTGATAATCTACTTCCTCACAGAAAACAGTAGTTATGTTCTGCCTACCTAAGTGTAGCACTAACTGTGTCTTACTTGATTTTAAGGGGCCAAGGAAAAACAAAGACATGCACCAATCATGATTTTACGCTTTAGTGTTAGAAATGGGACTGATTGAAAGTAAGCAATGACATCAGTCATCTGCATACAAATTAGGAAACCTGTTTCAGCTGCTGAAACGTTGGTGTTTAAGAACTTCTTGAACACTGTGGGGAATCAGTTTTGGCATTCATACCGCATCCTGTTTTATAAGGATGTATTTACTTCACTTGTAAAACAAATTCAATGTTGGGTCTCTCTGCATCTTACAGAGCGAATAACATCTCAAGGTGCACTAAGTACTTATATTTAAATAACTGAACAGTGACCCAGTTGCCATCTCCTGACTGAATCAATCAAAACCAATAAACATTTATGTGTCATGATTTATCTTACCCAAGAGCAAATACCAAAATAAACCTATACCTTAGAAATGCCTGTTTTTCTGCACGGACTATAAAGGTATGAAAAAATATTCACTGCAGAACTAAAGCGCTAAATCCCATCCCGGGTAATGACATAAATTTCACCCCAAACAGCCAGTGAAGTTTTTTTTCTGATTACTGTGATTCCCTGTATCATCTATTCAACAATGGCCTTCACCAAGACTGAAGTCTTACAGGAAAACCTGCAAGATGTTTACCCATATTTCACTCAGCAAACTAACAGCTGAGCAAGCAGATTCAAATGCTCCAGCTCTCCTCCCTTTTTACCTTCCATTTTTAATAAACCAGAAACACTTGCCTGAATAGAGATCCCCTTGAAGGATGTAGAGGAGTCTGAACGTGTTTGCAACATGCTAAGAGACCTATCCACGTTTGATTGTTCAGACCAAGCTGTGGTTTGGAGTCACGTCCCATAGTAGGAGAGCAGGCTTTCCCAGCATGGGCTCTCAGACAGGTAGGAAGTCGCAACATGTGACACCCCTGACCATCAGCATTTGTACCCACTGCCAGCTCCCGCACAGTGCCAGAGCCACCACACAGTGCTCCAGCGTCATCAGACCCCGCACATCAGGGTCAGCGGGTTTGAGGCACACTGCCTGTGCCCAGGTTGACGGCCCTGAGATGTGAGTCAGACAAGGCATGAGATTTAGCACTGGGCATGTATCATATCTAAAGTGGCAACGAAATCACAGAAAACTCCAGCTAACATCACATGCACTGAAAACAGCTTTTTGGTGTCAGACACACATTCATAATAGCAATAATAAGAAAATGGCTTTTTAGCATCTTAATGCTTTCAGACTTGAGTCTTTCAAAATGTATTTTATATTCCAAAGAATAATTGAGATAGTGAAACAAGGAAGTAGTAAAACATGCAAGTATCCAGATTTTCTTTTTTCTTTCTAGTATAAATGGCAGATCAATTTTTTAGGATTAATGGTAACTAATCAATTTTCTGACAACAGCTTTCTGGTTCAAATTTCATTTTTTACAATATTTGCTCAGACACCCTGTTCCCTTGCTGCCACATCTTAACTGTATCCCCAAACAGATTAGTATCGTGGCAGGATAGCATGTCATGTAATGATTTTAATAACACTTATTCATAAGATTGTATCTTCTCCCAGCTTGTGCCTCAGGGTCTGCTAGAACACCATGTAGTTCATTAGCAGACATGCTGAGAAGTCAATGAGGCAGATACAATGTGTAGATTAAAAAAAACAACATTAAGTTTAACTCTTCTGTAACCTTTTAAAACCCATTTATAGGCTTATTTAATACTGAACTTCAATAATGGTGCATATCGTTTCAAAGTATATGTAGTTAGGAACGATGAAATATAAACAAATTATCATATGAGGTAATTCTGGGACAGGGACATTTAACAAAGAAGAAAAACCAACAACAACCAAAAACGAAGGAAAAAAAATAAAAGAAAAATATGAGGTGAACTTTCATAGAAAAATTCTTAAAATGTTTCCTAAGATTTTGCGTAAATATTAATTTAAAAATGTATAGATAAATATTTATCCAGATGTAATGGGTCTGCGTGGCAAGGTTTTGGTAGCGGGGGGGTTACAGGGGTGGCTTCTGTATGAAGTTGCTAGAAGTTTCCCCTATGTCAGATGCAGCCAATGCCAGCCGGCTTTAAGACGGACCTGCCGCTGGCCAAGGCCGAGTCAATCAGCGACAGCGTTTTTCGCTTCTGTGGTAACGTATATAAGAGAGTGAAAAAGTTGTTGCGCAGCAGTAATTGCAGCGAGTGAGAGAAGTGAGAATATGTGAGAGAAACATTCTGCAGACAAAGGTCAGTGAAGAAGGAGGGGGAGGAGATGCTCCAGGCGCCGGAGCAGCGATTCCCCTGCAGCCTGTGGTGAAGACCATGGTGAGGCAGGCTGTGCCCCTGCGGCCCATGGGCGGTGGAGCAGATGACTGCCTGCACCCCGTGGAGGGCCCCCACGCCGGAGTAGGTGGATACCTGAAGGAAGCTGTGACCCCGTGGGAAGCCTGCACCGGAGCAGGCTCCTGGCAGGACCTGTGGCCCGTGGAGAGAGAAGCCCACGCTGGAGCAGGTTTGCTGCCAGAGACCCCGTGAGGGGGGCTCACACTGGAGCAGTTGGTTCCTGAAGGACTGCACACTATGGAGGAGACCCATGCTGGAGCAGTTCATGAAGGACTGAACCCATGGGAAGACTCACGTTGGAGAAGTCATGGAGGACCTTCTCCCATGAGGGGGACCCCACATTGGAGCAGGGGAAACGTGTGAGGAGTCCTCCCCCTGAGGAGGAAGGAGCGGCAGAAAACAACAAAAGTGATGAACTGACCCCAACCCCCATTCCCTGTTTTCCCCCCTGTGCCGCTGTGGGGGAGGAGGGAGAAAAATCGGGATCAAAGTTAAGCCTGGGAAAGGAGGAAGGGGTGGGGGGAAGGTGTTTTAAGATTTGGTTTTATTTCTCATTACTCCTCTCTGAGTTAATTGGCAATAAATTACATTTTTCCTTTAATCGAGTCTGTTTTGCCCGTGACAGTAAACGCTGAGTGATCTCCCTGTCCTTATCTCAACCCCACAAACCTGTTGTTATTTTTTTTTTTTCTCTCCTCTCTCCTGTCCAGTTAAGGAGGGGGAGTGATAGAGCGGCTTTGGTGGGCACCTAGCATTTTGGCTGGGGTCAACCCACCACACCAGAATAATCATATTTTGCAAGAAGTTGTGTTACGTTTTTAAAATTATCTTTATATATTGTTGCATATGTTTTCTTAAAAGGTAACATGGGTAGCAGAAGTGTAAAGAAAAGACAAGGAAAATAAAAATAAAATGGGATTGTATTCTCTACTTTAGCCATAGAGAGATATGCATCTATCTGTAAGAATGACTTTCTTTTGCATAAGGAAGTTAAAATAGCAGTTTATGAGCCTAACCAACCTGTCCTGTACATACTGAGATGTTGTATGTATATATACCTTATGGATATATTTACCATTAATATTATTTTACTGGTTAACATATTTTCCAAACTAAGGGGCAAGGAATTACCTCTAAAAAAAGGGCCAAAATTAGATGAAAGTGACTACATCTTCATGACAAAACTCTCAGAGTGTAAAGTCATGGTTTCATATCAGCTTATGCAATCTGATCAAGGAATTTTTTGACTAGGAGTTATGCAAGGGAACATTTCATATGTTTACAAATATACTGTGCAGTTTTCACCTCTTCAGCAAATTGGTCTTTCTGTCTAATCAGTTTTTGGGGAAGTAAATGAAAAATAAAACCAAACAAAACTCTACATTTCTCTGTCAACACAGTTCCCTCATCCAGCATGAGAGACATTAATTGCCCAGGTTTTAAATTATAATTTAACCATGTTTTCTGTTTCACAAGGTTATGCACTTCTTTCTGTAGCAGCTTAGACAATTGTTCATAGAAATCTGATTTTTTCCAGCTTTGGTTAAAATAATTTTTTCCGTGCATGTTGTTTCCTTTTTCTTTTCCTTAGGTTAGGTTACACTTGTTAGAGCTTCATTTTCAGAAGCTGGAAACAAAGGATTTCTATGTTTCTGTTCATAAGAATAGCAAAAGGATCTGTTTCTGGTATTCCCTAACGAAAGAAGACCTGATCCACCACCTCAGGGAATGGTCCATGGGAGGTTATTTCTGAACAGGATAGATGCTGAAGAAGCATTCAGATTCTGCCACCCTGAAAACTGAAGATCCTGTTAGGCAATGCTTGGGTGTAGGAGACGCAAGCCGATGCCACCTGGTTGTTGTGTGATGTTACAGTGACCTAATCTATTTGAATGAAGAGCATCATGTTGCTGTACAAGCTTTTCTGTGAACAAGGCTGGTGTCAAATACGAAACAGGTACAGTAATTACTAGTAAAAGCCATATTAGAATTATTTGAGTAAAGACAATAAAATATAAAATGAGAATAAACCAAGCCACCAGAAAGGGGCTCCAACATTGGATGAAGCTTTAGTTCCAATGCTTTCGTGTGCCAAAAGCTGAATTAATCAAACTTACGAGCAACAACATAAATGAAATCACCTTACATTTGCCAAATACAGATTAGGCTTTAAGTTGGCATAGAAAGCAGAGGCAAAATACAAACATAGAGAACAAAGAGTAAAGCAGAGCCAGTGTGGCATCTGCCAAAGTACCACACTAACTTATGGTTAAAAAACACCATTACTGTGCTTTAGTGGAAACTAGCTGGAATACTTTGGACTGCAATGTAGTAGTAGAAATGGGTAACAAAACACATGTCAAGATATTTGTGAGATACATTGCTATAAGCTATGCATAACATGATACATACACACTCAGGGAACATGTGCTTTGTCTTGCCTTTGGCTAAAAAGAACCAGCAAACCTGCTGGTGGTAACTCACAGACATTCTTCAGAAAAGAAGTAGATTTACAAACCAAAGAAATAAGGCAATTTGAAATAATAATTTTGAAAAAAAAATTTGTTAGTCCTAAACTCATCCAGGTGGTATAAGCTAGATGGAAGATCTCAATTTGTTAAATCAATTTTTTTTTTTTTTTGCTGATTATGACTACAATGCTACATTTTCCTGTGGGTTAATATCTGGTGAAAAAAAAAAAAAAAGGACAAAAAAAAAAAAAAGGCAAGCCTTTCCCCCAGTATTTTCCGATATGATACCAAAGTATTTCAAAGCCACTGGTTCATGTAAGCACTCCTGTGTCTCAGTGTCATATTTGTTATCTCATTTGGTTTGCATTTGTACCAAAGCTGGTGAAGGCTTTAGAGCTTGAGCCTTATGAGGAGAAGCTGAGGGAACTGGTGTCATTTAGTCATGAGAAAAGGAGGCTGAGGGGAGACCTTATTGCTCTCTACAACTACCTGAAAGGAGGTTGTAGCGAGGTGGGGGTCAGTCTTTTCTCCCAAGTAACAAGCAAAAGGACAAGAGGAAATGACCTTAGGTTGTGCCAGGGAGGCTTAGATTGGGTATTAAGAAATATTCCTTCACCGAAAGGGCTGTCGAGCATTGGAACAGGCTGCCCAGGGAAGTGGTGGAGTCACCACCCCTGGAGGTATTTACAAGACATGTAGATGTGGTGTTTAGGGACATGGACTGGTGGTGGACTTGGAAGTGTTAGGTTTAGGGCTAGACTCCATGATCTTAAAAGTCTTTTCCAACCTAAATGATTTTATGAACAAATACAAACACCGTGTATTTCTTCATATAGATGTCATAATCTAGAATATACAATGGGAGGAAGAAAAAATTATTAGTATAGTGTGTTAGCCTAAGAAGGTTAGATGCATTAATTGTTAACACCAGAAGTATGTCTTCCTAAGGACAGCAATAAACACATACATAAATAAAAATTGCCAGTGTTTTCTTCTATTACCTAGAATTCAACAAAAGCAATGAAGAGCCAAAGTAGCCAGGATCCATCCAAAGCTTGAAGCTTTTCATCCCAGGAAACTTCAGAACTAGTGTCAAATGTTTTTCTGAGAAACCGCAAACTTTCCCTTCCACTTTCTACATAGCCAATGACGACTCTAAAAATTGCCTCCTACCCATCTGTTCATTCAGTTGGTATGTGGAATCCTTCTCCCCATTTTTTTTTGGTCTTTTTATGTAAAACGCAAGTTTTCAGGTCAGGCAATATTTAAAATTTAAAAAAAAACCCCAAAACAAACAACCCTTAGGCTTGACAAAAGTATTGGCTCTCAGCAAAGAAATGTTCTTCATTTAGGTGGCCAAAGATATAAGCAGAGTAAGTTGATTTGCCATCCATGAAGAACTACTGAAAACATCAGCAATGAGCAATTACTGTATGTCTGATCTTAATTTGGCTTCACGTTAGAAATACGATACCTTATGTAAGCTACCTCAGGGAACATATGCCATCAAAGAGCAATGAAAGATGTTAAATATTCTGTGGATAGAATTCACTGCTATAGCAGCTTCCCAAGAGAGCAGATGCAAGTTTTCAGGCATTTTCTGAACATTAAGAACTTGGCAGTATTTTTCAAAACCACCATGAGAATGCTTATCTTACCCATCATTAGCTTAACATCATGTTAGATTGCAGTGCCCATCTCCACAGAATGAAGAAGTCTGGCTGCTTCCTTGGACTGAAATAACCATTGTTTTATTGTGCATCCTACATATTGTATGGAAAAGATATTTCTTCAGCAAAATAATAAAAAACATACTCAAAAGATTCATAACTGGAGCAAAACAGGCAGCAGGGAATATGATAAAAATATGCAGTTAATAAAGTATAAGAAAATTTATAGAGCTCAGAAAATCTACTGACGAAGAAATGTTTTCATTTTGTGCATATAACTGTTTCTTATACTTTATTTTTTCTTGCAGATGTTACATTTTTAACACTGGTGACTTGTGTGATCTGGACAGACAATAAGAAAGGTGGAAGGACCCTCAGATTGGTCTTGTCAGACTGAGTGATCTAGTCTCAATAACTTTTTTAAAGCTTCAAGTTTTCAGAAAAAAAAAGACCCTGGATTTATCTCACAGTAACAGATGTTTGGCCAAAGGCTGCAATGATTTTGCAAGTCAGCATTCCGTGCTTCCCAATGTATCATAAACTGCATTCACAAATTAAAAGGAAATAAAGCCTATACTCTCTATTGAATTGCTACTTCCTTTTCTTCTTTCAAGAACATCATTGGAAAAACACCACAGTTTTGTCTTCATGAAACAATTCGTCTTCCTAGATATTCCCTACACTGAAACTGAGATCAAACAAAATCTGAATGTAACAAAGCATGCAGTGTTGTGAGGGCTAGCGCTGAGCTCTGATGTTGGCAAATTACAACTGATACATCTGGTACTTCACTTCAAAGGCACGTTTGGTCATGGTCTGTGTGCTGGGTAGTTGCATTCTGTGTTGTATATAATAATGTTTTTTAATTGGGCTTGCTCTGCATAACATAGATTCTGTTATTATATAAATCTGCAAGTTCGTGTATTTCTATTTTCTGGCTGATTTAGGAGCAAAACTTCATACAGGTTGCACAGGAAATTTGAGATAGCTTGAGCAGCAATAACTCTCATGTATCACTTGGGCATCTAGAATGTCTACTTTCCCTATAACCTACAGATGAAGAATAGAGAGACCAAATTACTGAAGTTTACCATGGAACTTGTCCCAAATACTTCCCTGTAGTAAGATATTGGAAGTAGATATTGGATTGCTCACCGTTTCTAATGGAGAGGTCCTTTGTTTGTCTGTTGTCTAGAAAATCACATTTCTTTTTGTTGTTTAGTTTCCCCCTTACCCCCCACTTCGTTGCAGTTGGATAGAAACTAGTCAAATTTAAGTAGGCTAGTAGTATTGTCTATAAGACCTTTTAAAATAAATTTTGTAAATTAGAAGCATTTAGAAAAGCTTTCTACTTAATATACTGCATAGCTAACTGTCTGCCCCTCTCCAACATACACGTGCCATCAACTACAAAATTCCAGTACATTTATCATACCATTAAAAAACATTTTTTACTAGTTGCCAGTCTCTTTCACTTTAATGCCATGTTTCTGGTAGAATACACTTCAGCTGACGTATGCTGACAGCTTAACAAAATATCTCTGTCATATGTTGCAAACTCCAAATATATTTTCCTCTTATTTAAAAAAATCTTACTCAAAGAAGGACCTTTTAGTTCTGAAAAGATATAATCTAGACCTAATATTTCCTTAGAAATGTCAATTAAGCATTCTGTTGACAGACTGTACAAACTCTGTGCATCAAAGTAAGAATGTATTGATCAAGCACCCATTGATTACAATGTTCAAGAGTCATCTGATTTCCTTGGAATAGAAGGACATTCATGTAAGAAATTACGGAGAAAAAGGAATTCAACCTGACTAGTAAAGGAAGATTCAATAAAATATCTGTAGCTCTGTATCTTCTGTCATTAGGGTTTTCTGAGTTAACACAACGCATTCGTCCAACAAGTATTTATTAATCTGTTAAGTCTGTAGTTTGCAGAAAGCAGATAAACATTTTTGTACAGCAAAGAAAACAGATGTACAAACCTATTGTTCATAAAAGCTGATGGGAATGAGAATTGCAAGAAACATTTCTCATTATACCATGAAGATATAATTTAAGAATAAATGTTTTGACCCTTTCAATGGTACTGGAGATAAATATGGTTGCTATAGAACAGAACTTGGCAATCATGATGAATATTTTACTTAGTACAATTGTGTTCCACTAGACAAATGAATCAAGATGAAATTAAATAGATCCACTTGTCTGCTTAAAATAAGTCACTAAAAATCATCATGGCTAAACATATTAGGTAGGAAGCATTTGAAAAATTAAAATTTACAAGATTACATGAATTTATTAAAATAAGCAGAACACATGACACACAAGTCTTATTGCTGACATTTATATTTGAAAGTTCAGCATTTTAAGCTGTGCATGTGGGAAATAACAAAAAGGCTAAAAGAACAGTCCTAGAAGGGAAGAAAAATCAAACAAATCATTTAACAACAAATGCTGTTGCTAAAAGAATCTGTCAAGAAAGAAAATGCCATGCTAGGCAGTCCAATTGATATATAAAATACTCAGGGTTTGTGTTAAGGGTCCAAATTCAAGACGAAATACCTTGGGAGGAGAAACTTACTTTCACTATGAAAATAAAATATAATCTATTCAGATATCGTGTGTGTGCTTTTAACTTAAAAAAAAAGCTTAGCTTAATGGAATTTCACAAATGGAACTAGTTTTAACAAGGTTGAGTTCTCTATGATTATGCTGTGCTGGTTAATTAGAATATACTGAACTGGGAAATCCACTTGTAAATGAAACGTTCCCCAAAGATCTGATTATACACAGCAGTTTTTAAGAGCAGTGGCTGGTGCTTAGTGAGGCTGGCAGCTGGCGGAAATAAAATCAGCTAGAAGATCAGAGATCCTTGAAGATGCAGAGATAGATTAGGAAAAAAATATAACTGAATTATTGGAAGACTTCACCATAAAGGTCATAAAGTAGAGTTTTAGTTTCAATAAACTCTGCTAGTATCCCTACATCCTTCTAAGAGTACAAGGATGTACAGACTGCTTTCATTATTTCCTGTTGATTTGCTTTCTAGGCCAGCTTCATGTACCACATGTACCACCATACTATGATGGGACGCTGCAGCCTCCCATTGGGCAAGTAACTGAGAGAAGATAATATCTCCTCCTCTGAACTGGGCTGGGCATGTCAAGCCTGTCTTCAGAGAGAAGACATCAATATTTAATTAACAGTGTAGAATCACAGAATGGTTTGGGTTGGAAGGGACCTTAAAGACCATCTTGTTCCAACCCCCCTGCCATGGGCAGGGACACCTTCCACCAGACCAGGTTGCTTAAAGCCCCATCCAGCCTGGCCTTGAACACTGCCAGGGAGGGGGCAGCCACAGCTCCTCTGGGCAGCCTGTTCCAGTGTCTCACCACCCTCACAGTGAAGCACTTCTTCCTCACATCTAATCTAAATCTCCCCTCTTTCAGTTTGCAACTGTTACCCCTTGCCCTGTCACCACACTCCCTGACAAAGAGTCCCTCCCCACCTTTCCTGTAGGCCCCCTTTAAGCACTGGAAGGCCACTATAAGGTCTTCCTGGAGCCTTCTCTTCTCCAGGCTGAACAACTCCAATTCTCGGCCTCTCTGCATAGAGGAGGTGCTCCAGCCCCCTGATCCTCTTTGTGGCCCTCCTCTGGACCTGCTCAAGCAGATCTATGTTTTTCTTGTGCTGGGGGCCCCAAGAGCTGAACACAGCACTACAGGCGGGGTCTCACCAGAGCAGAGTAGAGGGGGAGAATCACCTCCCCCGACCTGCTGGCCACACTTCTTTTGATGCAACCCAGGATACCATTGGCTTTCTGGGCTGTGAGGGCACGTTGCGGGCTCATATTCGGTTTTTCATCCACCAGCACCCCCAAGTCCTTCTCTGCAGGGCTGCTCTCATTCTACTCATTACCCAGCCTGTGTATGTGCTTGGGATTGCCCTGACCCAGGTGCAGGACCTTGCACTTGACCTCTCCAGCCTGTCAAGGTCCCTCTGGATGGCAACCCTTCCCATCAGTGAGTTGACCTCACCACACAACTTGGTGTCATCAGCAAAGTTGCTGAGGATGCGCTCGATTCCACTGTACATGTTGTGGACAAAGATGTTAAACAGCACCAGTCCCAATACTGACCACTGAGGGACAGGTAATTAATACTAAAAAGTTGTTCTGAGTAGGAATTCTGAGTAGCTAAACTGAAGAGCCATCTCTACCAACAAAGCAAGCTCTAGCATATTTAAAAGAAAATATGTCATTCGAGAAAAAATAGAGCCTAGGAAAGCAATACCAACATAGGATACCAGCTGACCTTTTCAGTAATTCTGCTGCAAGTTGTGTTGAAGCTGTCCAAAACCCAGCATCACTTAAGAGATTCAAACAAGAGTAATGCATCTAAAAGTTGTGACATTTTAAGCTGTGGTGTAGGCAGGAGAGGGAAAATGTTTCTTAATATTGTTATCTGATTATTGGACTGTTGCCATTATATTGATGTCAGAGACTTGCTTACATGAATTTGGTTTTATGAAACGAGTGAGGCAGTTAGAGCTTTGGCAGAAACAGACAATTTGTGACACATTAAATGAAGATATACATAGTTTCTTAAAATCTAGGGCGTGTGTTCACATGCTGAAACTAAGCATATGTGTAAGATGTTAGAAATTATTCATATATAAACCAATATAATTTACAGGATGGAAAAGGAAATAGAATATGAAATAAATTATTAGATAATCATTTTATATTTCTTACAAGCTTATAGTACTTTCTGCAGTGGCTTTGCCAGTGGAAATGCCAGTAATGAAACCTGGATTTTCCCACACATAATCCTTTCCCTCTTTCTTTCTAATCCAAACTGAGATGGATATGAATAAATTACATAATATGGACATACACAGAGCAAAAGTGACATCTCTTCCTTCCCTCCCATGTTATGGATTTCCAGCCAGGGCTTGCAAGATGATCTATTATTTGCATGAAGGCAGAAAGAATTCAAATGAAGCAATTATTAGACAAGAATACTTGATATATGGTAGCAATATGTTCAGTAAAATGTACCTCAGACAGAGTTATTTCTAGAAAACCACCTCAATAGTCTTGAAAATTTATTGCTATGAGAGTTTAAGAGACAACAATGCCTTCATTTTAAGCAAAGAAGAATAAAGTGACACAAATATTTTCTTAAATCCTTAACAGTAGATATTTCATCAGAGACAAAGACATGGCGTGAGCACTCAGCTGAGTATCCCTGCTCTGCTTGAAATCATTTACGTCATCTGGAGATAGGGCTCTGCGTTTGCATTCATACTCTTACAAATATAGTAGCTAAAAACCTTGAAATATTGTGCTACCATTTAATTAGAAAAAAATAATATGGATATTGCAGTGCCTGTGACCTGCTTTCCTGCAGTTTGCAAGTCAAGACAGCTCTTTACAGCCTAGGGAATTCTGCTGCTGTCAGACCAGAATTGACAGTGAAAAAAAAAAAATTAAAAATAAAGTCAGCCATTCAAACACCAGCCAGGGAAACACAACTAATTAGTTTTCATTGATTTCCCAGTGGCACATCTGTGGTCTATGTGGGTGTGTACACATACCTCCTGCTGTTTTGCAAAGCCCACCTTTGCTTCCACCTCAGCCCAAAGAACAACATTATCACTAGTAATGAAGAACATCTGCACTAGACAATTTTCTGTAAATTCTCATCCTTTTTTGTCAACGCAGTGGAGGAAATAGTCACAGAAGTTTCTCGATTCCCTAGAACTTTCCTTAATCTCACCAGCTGCAAAAAAACTGCAGTTACTTAAATCTCAGTTAACCTTGTTGGTAGTTACTTGTAGACACTAAGGAGTTGTTGTGTCATGAGCATAAGTAAAAAGGGGAAAAACATTGGGAGGAGAGATAAAAATCACAAAGCAATAGGAGATATTAATAAAATTTACATCTTGCAAGATTTTTTCCCCAATGAAAATCGTCTCTAACAAGAATGAACACACTCTTGACAGATAAAACCCATTTAAAACAAGTGTGATTATCGTACTTCCTCTCAGTAACTACATCAGGCAGAAGAGAAGCTATGCCAGCTTTGAGAATTCAGTTTCGGATAACAGCAGGAGAACTAAGAAATCATTTTGATTTGTACAGAACAAGTCTTGACCGTGGTCCCATTCAGTGTCTCTGTTTGTCCTGGCAACACTGCTGTTTTCTTTGTCATTGGCACTAAAGCTAGATATATTTATTCTATTGTGTTACAAATAGTAAATTTGATGGAAAATGAAATTTGGGTCATTCTAAATCTATTAGGAATTTCAGAAAAAGGTCAAACAATTTATCTGATAAAGAAAAGAAATGGGAAGATAATAGAGAGAGAAAAGGTTGTGATAGACCTCTTTTATCAACCAGTTAAATGCTACAACATATGGTCTTTAGGTTGCCATTTGAGAAAATCAGCCTAGATCTTCTGCACCCTAAGAAAGGGATGCACAAAGATACATGTTTGTAACACAAAATACAGTAACATTATAAAGAAAAAGAGGGAATTGCTTAGTTTATCTACTGAAATCGTTCCAATTTTTAATTGGTTTGATCTCAAACAGATTTTTTCCAGTTCAGCAGCCAAACAAACAAATGGAAAGATTAATATAGACCTAGTTATCACAACACTTTCCAGAAGAGGGTGCAGAATATTTAACTTCTCTATTAAAAAGTCTATCCATTACTCTAATAGATTACAGAAAATCTTCGGTTTTTTTTTTTTTTTTCTTTAAGTGAGGTCTCTGCTATCATGCCAGTAATTCTTGCCTCTGTCCAAACAAGTAGCTGATTCTTTAATTTTCAAATTCAGCTGGCACAGTGCCTCAACCACCAACCATGCACATCGCTTTTTATCCTCAAGTATGGGAAAGGAATGTGGCAAGCCACCTCTTCCAGAGGCAGAATTAATAAATCTATCAAGCCAATGAGCGTTGTGCCATCTGCCCCTTATACGGGGACAGCATTAACCACAGCAGAATTCCCAGCTGATTCCATCTCCTATCTGTAACTGGATCTGTGAAACAGTGGGGGCAAAAACCCATCAGACTGAACCACTGGTACAAGTTCACTAGTGTTTACCGGAAGACATTCACGGATGTGAACTCCCCCAACATCCGAGATGAAGACTCTTCCTGGTCATTTTGTTAGTGCAATTTATACTACAAGGTGAAATGCTCCTTTTTCAACAGGCTCGCAACAGAAAGCAGCACTATTCACTAACACAAATTGAACCTAACTGAGGATGAGAACTATCTACTTATTCGTGGTGAAGCTTGGGCAATAAACTGCACTTTCTTGTAATCATTTTCACTATATCATTCAGTTTCCAGACAGGAATTCATAAGTAAATCCATCTGCAATTAGAGATAAAATGGGTATACGGGACTTACTAAAATGTTCCATAGCATTAGGATGTGCTTTTTTTTTTTTTTTTTCCCCAACAGATTAAGAAACAGGCTTGGTTTTATTGTTCTGCCATTTTGTCATCTTCCTAGTTCTCACCTCAAGCTAGTCACTTACATGATGCTTTCTAACTCTCCCTCTCCCCTTAAGAATGTGTGAGACTAAACAAGCCTAATGAAAGACAGCAATCTAAGTCCTGCAAGGCAAAAAAGAGATGTATTTCCAACTGAAATATCACTTCCTAAAACCCTCTTTCTTCAGTTCCTTTTCTGTGAAAACACATGACTCTATCCCTGGTAGTCTAAGTGCCATACAGTCAGACAGAAAAAAATTCATGGGATAATGGTAGGGCTTATCAGATAATTAATACGCAAAGCAGGAAACTCATGAAGAATATTGTTGACAAAATCAAAGCAATTTAATGTTTCACTCTGATAAAGTTTGTTTTGAGAAACAAAAATACTTCATTTTAACTTTATCACTTTGTTGGTCTTTTAGATTACATCAAAATGATTTATAGACTGGACTGCAAACCTCTGTTCTTGAACCTCCGTAGAATTGTTTTGGAAGGCTTCTATGGATCGTATGGCTTGATGGCTTTTCTTGTGTGTTGTTTTTTTTTTGGTTTTTTTTTTTTTCTTTAAGCATCTGGCAATCCAATATGAACATCACAATACTTGCGTATCTCTACTTTTCTGTGGTTTCTGGGCTTCTGTCTTTTCCGCTTCCTGTCCGACTGGTAACACTTACTCTACTGTCTAGGGAAATATTTTAACATGAATGTATAGAGTTTTCAGAGTAGCACTTCAGCATTTCAAATTTTCAAAGAAGAGTTTTAAATTTTGATGAGTTGTACAACATGAGAATTTCCAGGGTATTATAAATCGAAACTTATTAGCTAAAAGTATGCATCAAGGCAGAGAAAACAGATGCTCAATGGCACATAAATTGCGCCTGATGTTCAGTGACAAAGGAAATAGAGAGATACAGGGAAGTTCATTTCCCTTTCTTCTTGACAACAGCTGATGATCATTGCATTCTCACATGCGTCATGGCAGCCAATAACTTCTAATATTTTTCTGCATATTCTTTTTTTATTGCCTATGCAGTTCTCATTCATATGCAGTCTATAAAACTTTCCATATTCTTGCTCAGCTATTTGCATCATAACATCATTTAACAGTAAATTTCAGTCTAATTATTCATTACATTAAAAAACATTTCCTTTTATCAATTTTAAACTGTTTGCCTAATAATTTTAACAAATGCCCTTGTGCTCATTTTATAAGCCAGCCTGATTTGCATTCCCTAGAACAATAATTTTAATTATTTTCCCTTTTTTCCCCCCTAAGACAAAACAGAATAATCCGTAGTTCCTGATCTCCTCTCCTACGAACTTGGGATAAGCAGATGCCTGGCTTCAATGGGGACTAGCTACATGACTGCATTTGCAAGATTACAGTCTTAGTGAATGATAGCTGTCATTTCTATAATGAAGGTCCTGTACACGTAACTGCACAGTATGCACACAGTATGCACACAATTAGCTGATAGGAGGCTTCTGGTTCTGAAACCTTTGCCCATAGGTTTCAGGTGATAAAGGTCACCAATGTTAACATTGCTATACATTATTAATTTTCACATGGTCCACTGGTGATTTTTGCTTATTTCATTAACAAGCAATTTTTATTGGAAAGCTAATTAGGTCATAACCCAGCTTTTCCCTTTTATATTGCAATCCAAACTGAAAGAAACTTCTATTTTTTGAAGGCACTTGATAATAGAATATTTCTTTTTAGGCATTGCGAATTTTTTACTGCTGCTGTCTAGTACCCATTTTGCTGGTGTCAGCTGTGGGGTCTTGTGGCTGGGCCATGAGGAAGGCAGGGGCTGACCCCCTCCCAGCATTTCAAGGGCTGGCACCTACAGAACCAGACTGGCTGGAAGGGGGCCACAGGAAGCCTGGCCCTGGTAGCTGATGTTCAGTAGGTGGTATTTGTAGCCTTGCATACCCTAGGACACCAACATTCAGACTCTCTCTGACATTATTTTGGGAGGCTTTTCTTGGTATAAAGGTAAGTGAGATAAGTTAAGAACCCTCTACATTCATGCAATTTCAGACTGGATTGGAGCAATGTACAAGGTACAGCTCCTTAAGGAATAAGATAGGTACACCTTGTACAATGATAGGGCAGTGGCCTGCTTCCTAAATCCCTCTCAGTTTCTCTTATTCTTTTCTCCCTCTTTCTTTTTTAAGTGCAGTATACATTTGTGTTTTGCTGTCTCTAAGCAGTGACAAGAGCTGACAATTGATCTGAATAAGTTCAAATCAATTGGTTGTTTTGGGCCACTAATTTAGTGGCTAGATCAATTACACTTATTAAGTAAATATTATTCTTCAATATGATAAGGAAGAGAAAACAGTAACCAAGTAAGAAGAACCTTCAAATAGTTCACAAGGATGCCAGTACATCAATCCCAGAGAGCTTTCAAGCACAGATCAAATATAATAAAATACCTGCATGCTAACACAAGAAGCATGAAGGACAAACAAGGAGAAATTGGAAGCTGTGACTAACACAGAAAAATGATATAGGAGAGCTGACAGAAACATGGTGGAAGTAAGACCTCACTAGCTCGTAAACGTGGTGAATTAAAGCTCAGCAATAATGGCTGAAGAAGAAATATGAATGTATAAATTTGCACAATGAGGAAAATTACAGTTGTTACATGATAAACAAAGTAGAATTTCAAAGGATTTGTAGGAATCCACTGCAAAAATCCTTACGTTTGTTATGAGATGATCTAGCTGTGATGGATCCCAGTACTGCTGTTGAAAAGTAGCATTCAATTTTAACACCAGTTTTTCAAGAACTAAATGAGAAGGGATGAAATTATAATAAGTAAATAAGAATGGCTAGATGTGCAAGCAAAGGTGATCATCAATATGCAACAATCACTGTGGTTCAAAGAGGAGGAGAAAAAAAATCTGCAGATATAGTTATATATTGACATTAAAATTCTGCTAGAATACATTATCTATAAATATTACACAGGAGTTAATCATTGGCATAGCTTACTTGTGGAAAATTACCACACAACTATCCTATTAAGTACCTTCTATCACCTGTATTCTTATATAGCATTGGGTGAGAAGGGACTTAACAGAAAAAAGAGGTTAAAAACACACCAAAACCCCTCAGCTGAATTTGAGTAGTATACATAACAAATAATAGTAGGTATACTAAATGCTATGAAATACTTTTAAGTCAGTTTATCCTGCTTTTTTCAGTACAATTAACAAAGATGAGTCAAACGTCAGTTTTCCAAAGACAGTAGTGAATAACGCAGGTAATATATACACAAAATTATTGTCAGATAACGATACAACAATTTTAACAGGAAAGTCTAATCTTTTAACAGAAAACCATCATCATGAGTTGAAATTTTTGGCAAATCCGTGCCAAAGTTTGGAATCAGATGCCCACAGAAAAAAATATTAACAAAAGCAGTGAGACACTTAAAAGCACGACTTCCACACCTCATTCAACTCTGTAACTACAGTAATATAAATATATTTTTGCATTTATAATAATTCCTGATTTAATTTTTATTTGAAATATTTTAGCAGAATTTAATCAATTTTTTTCCTTCAATTTTGTTTGGCTGCCTCTTACCGTGCTATGAGAAAGTTTTGAAATGGTAGAGCACGAAAAGGCAAAAAAAAGAAGAAAAAAATTTCAAATTTAAAATATTTAGGAACTTAAAAAAGATAAATAAAACGTGCTTTTACTCAAGTGACAGAAAGTAAGAGGGAGGGATGAAAACTCAGAACCTGAAAATTAAAAAAGAACAATCCAAAATTAATATCTATTTTTTAAAAAATGCCCAGAAATAATAACAAACAAATAACTGCAAACTGTTTCTCATGGAGATGCACTCAGATCTTGTAAAAATATGTATTTCACAATCTTTTTCTAAAGGAATAATGTTAAAATAGGATAATTTTGAAATAAACCCATTCTTTATATATACTTCAGGGAACAGATATCCACATTATGCAAATACTAGAATACAAGAGCATTTTTGATGTGTTATTAAACTATGTTATTATAGTATATCTAGACTGGATCTAGGTAATAATCAGTCAGCACGAGTGATAAACATTTGCATATCTGTTAAAAATCTAGAGTCAATAATAATCTACATCCATATGTTCCTATTAGATGTCATGTACATTTGTTACCATGCAGATGAGAAGAAAACATACAGTCCAATGGGGAAAACGGAGTTTTAGGACAATGAATTGTGAGTTGACAAGGCAAATACAAGTGATGGTATCTTATTTTGTAAAGAACATTTGCATACCTAGGAAGTGAAAAATCAAAAGGTTGCTTTAATTAAGAAAAATATCCACCCACCCTCTTCTGGATAAGGGTATAATGCAGTACACTTCCACAGGAAACATGAAATTTGCCTGGATTGCCTGAAAGCCTTGAAAAGAGCACTGTCTATGAAAGCTAACATACTCTACTGAAAGTAGAAGAATGTGCATCCCGAAACGCAGGCTCAGTGCACGTGATCTCTCCCTGCCAGGGGGAGAAAGCAGCAATGAGTGATCAAGGGACCGCAAATCACTGAGAGACACTTTACTACTTCAGCTAGGGAAGTCATACACAAAAACTAACCTGTCCTAGCTCACCAGAGGGAGCCTGCTCTCTTCCTCCTTCCTTCTTATGCCATAGCCCTTCCCACACACCAGCCCAGGCACTCACATGGGAAGGGGCTGCAGGCGGTTGAGTCACTTCACCTGTGCAGCCAGGCATGAGGTTGTTCTCACAAGAACAAGGACAGTAAAATCTGCAGGAATCACTCTTAGATGTACTGCAGCCTTGGACTATGAGTGATCCCATGGAATATGTCTCAGCCCTTTGGCTTTGCTAAAGACAGCAGCTGCAACTCGACTAAAATCCTTTTACCTGATAAATTGAACTACTGTTTTACTGTTTACACTCTGCTAACATTAAGAGCATGACACATCATCCAATCAGATTGGAAATTCAAGAACCTCTTCATCAGTAGCAATAAGTTTTGTTTTGACTGAACTGACACACATAAAAAAGTGAAAAAATAAAACAAACCACACCATTAGGGACTCTTCAGGAAAACTGCTAGGCAGAGACCTGTCTTGTTGAAATTATCATGTGAATCAGCCCTAGCTAATTCACAACAGTAAGAACATCAAACAGTTATTGAAGCAGTAGTGTAAGTAGTAGCAAGCTATTGCTAAGATTACAAACCAAATGAGCAAAGGGATAACATCCATGGAAAAGACAGACAATAAAAGATAATAAAGAGCTTAATAACACCTGCTTAATAGTGTCTTTCAATCCATCATACCCAAACAAATCCACTCACAATCTGACCCTGGTGGGGTGTGAGGTATGGAATGAAATCAAAATATGCTATGAAAACCTAAGTTTTTAACCCACTGTTTTGAGATATTACCTACAGCATTTTCATAAATGCCTTTTGGAACAGAACAGAGCTCATTTTCTCAAGATTTCGCGTGTGTCAACAGATCTAAAATTATAGGCATTGTGCTATGTTATTCCAAAAAAAGGGTTTCATGGGGGACTGCAATAGTACAAAGCTTTCCTTTATTTGATTCATTTGGAAAACTAATCATAACAAGATTTTAAGACAAGTGAGTGCAGATTTGAATCCAAGGCAGATTGCCTTCTGACCTACTCTTTATTAAATACCCACAGTTCTCAGGCAGGCATCATCTGGATCTAGAAAATGCTCAATACTAGCCCAATTGGTAGTAGACTAGAGCAATGATTTAACAGGAAATCAAGAACACTTTGGGCTATGATAGGAACTTCAGAAAAAAAAAGAATTAAAAATTCATGCTACCCTTATAAAAATGTTTTTCTTGATCAAATTCTCTTGCAGAAAGCAGAATATTTTAATGTTCAGGGATTTTTTTTAAAATTTATGTGTTTAATTAGGAAAAGAAAATTTCTCATATGTCAATTTAGGTGGGAAAAAACCCCACAAAAATACAAGGTAAACAACATCGCACTTGAATGACCAAGTTCATATGTTGCCTGTAATTAAACCTTCCTTACGTTTCTGAAAAATAAAGTTTATCTCACTTTTCACAGCTACATTCTGCTTTTAACTCATATAATTACTTTTCCTAGTTATTTGTCAAATGCCACATTTAGATGGATGCTGATTTCCATACTGAGTGAAAAAAATACTTTCCTACATTTTACTAATAATTGCTCTTTAAAAAATAAAAAGTTAGTTTCATAAGATCTTTCTGTTCTTTAATTTTTTTTGTTGTTGTTGTTTGTTTGTTTGTTTTTTTACTGAATAACTAGAAAGAAAATCAACAGCTGTAAATCTGGTATCAGAAAATACATCTATTTGGATATCAGGTTGTGAAATTCAGTGTCCATGGTGTCTTGTGGAAAGAAGATTCCTGAAACAAAGTGAAGGTGAAGAATTAGACTAAAATAAAGGCTATACTAAATGCAGTTATCAATGGAAGGAATTATGGGATCGGTTCCTCTGAATTATCCTCTCAGCCTTTTCAATAGTCTTCTCAATCATCTGTTTCTGCCCAAACATTGGAGGAAGATATTGGACTATGTGAGTTAATAGTTTGATAAAGCATAAGATTTTTCTGTTCATTAAAATAAAACTAAATGGACTTTCTGTTTCAATGTATTACAATGCATACTTAGAGAAAGGATTGAATGTGAATATACACTTTATTTTAATTGCTTGCTTGTTTTCTTTTTTTTTTTTTTTTTTTTTTTTTTTTTTTTTTGCCAGTAGAAGCACTGCTCCTTAAACGAAATCTGCTTTTTTTCTTCCTTAAGAAAATTGCACTGACTATATTTAAGTTATTCTTTGCTATTGTTCCCTGGTGTCCTGGTTTGAGCCCATCCAGCTGTCAACAAAGCACCACACAGCCTCTCGCTTATCCCTACTGGGGAGGAGAAAATACAACCAAAAGGCTCGAGGGTCGAGAGACAGGACACGGAGGGCTCACTCACCAGTTATGGTCACGGGCAAGAGACAGACTCAACTTGGGGATAACAACATACATTTAATACAAACAACCACCACCATCAAGGATAACGAGAGATACAACCAGGTCTTAAACGCAACACACCTCCCCCCCACCCCTCCGGTCTCCCCGGGCTCAGCTCTGCTCCCTCTTCCCCCCCAGCAGCGCAGGGGGCAGGGAATGGGGGTCACAGCCCGGCCGGCACAAGGGGTCTCCGCTGCTCCTTCCCCCTCAGGGCGAGGGGCCCTCGCAGCCCTCCCCTGCCCCACCGCGGGGTCCCTCTCCCGGCAGACATTCCTCCCCCCGCTGCCCCAACGCGAGTCCTTCCCGCGGGGCCGCAGCTCCCCAGAACCCCCCAGCGCGGGTCCCTCCCGGGGCTGCCGCCCTCCCACCGACGGTACAAGTACAAGTTAACTTCTGCAGGAAAAAAAAAAAAGAGATATGTATTCATCCTTATTTTTTAGTTGAAAGACATCTTAGTCTATTTCACTAAAGAGATGTGGTGCATGTCATAATTTTGCGTATATATGTATACATATAAGTGCCTCTGTCTTTCATTCTGTTTTTAATTTCTGAAGTTACCACTAATCTATGTCACACAGATTTGACAGAAAGTTCCATTCCTACAAATTTCACAGAAATAGGCTGCTGAAGAAAGCAGACAAACCCCTTGTTTGCTTCATGACTGAACAAAAGATAGCACTATGAGACTGTTCCTCTTTTAGCATCACAGAACTTTCTGCAAGACACAAATTCCTCAGCTGGGTAGAAGTTTACTGAGACCAATCTTAACATTTCCTTCCTACATAAGTTTTCAGAGGGCTTGGTCTAATTCTATCAAAAAGGTAGTTAAGCACAAGATACAAAAAGAAATATCAAGAGACAGTAATACACGTGATATGAAGTTGTGTGATGATAAGTAGTCTCTATCCATTAAAAATATATGCTCTCAACTTTTTGTGGAGTACAGACAAAATCCATATTGATCCTTTATCTTCCTCCATCACTTAACATCATCTCTACCTGCAAGCAACGCTAAATCCAAAATAGATTAACATAATTATTTTGAAAATAAATTTTAAGTGGAAACCATGATCATCTAATGATCTTCTGTTCATAACCTTTATCATTCTCAATCACCTGTTCTTTCTCTTAATCAGCTTTTTTCTCCATTCTGCTTTATAAAAAACTTGCATCCCCTCCTTCACCTAGTTTCTGAGCACCTAGCACAACTGATTACATGACTACCATTCATGTGCAGCACAAATTTTCTGAATTAGACAAAAACTAAGTCAGAAGAAGACCCTGAGTATTTATTTTCTCTTCAGCAGCTCAATTCATTTCACCCATGCTAGCGAAATCCCCAGCATTTCCACATTCATACAGTTTGGAATTCTAAAAGAAATTTTGTAACTTACAAAAAAAGAGGAAAAGTTCTAGAAGTTAGTCTTCCACTCAAAAGTCCTTAAACCAGGTTTTCTTCATATCCACCTGCTGACAGCACCTCTTTGTCTGGTGAAGTCTCAGTGAGGATGCAGCTGCAAGCAATTACTTCTGAAAGTTAGTGTTAGACTCTGCTTCTTCCATGACTTAATCTTCTGCATAAGACTTCATCTAATTAGCTAGCAAATTCTAACAGCATAAACAAAGGAAACTAAGGGAATTGCACAAAAACAAAAAGCCAAAAACATTTATTATATATAACAGGTATGAATGTTTTTGTGGGATGGGTCTTTCCTGACAGTTAATAAGCAGCTCAGGGTCCACATGGCCTATCCGGCCTCCAGCTCCTACTTAGCAATAACTACACCTATCTTGTCTAGGCATCACTGGTCAGAGTGCATTTTTAAACTGTTTTCCAAAGATTAAATCACATCTAAAACTTACTGGTAAATTTAATTCTTAAGGTGCTTTATTCCAGAAAAACTTGTTTATTGTTTCGCTTAAATTGCTCCCCTAGAAAAAAAGTATTTTCTCATTTGTTGGACTAGGAGATCTTTCGAGGTCCCATCCAACCAGTAACATTCTGTGATTCTGTGATTTTTTTCATATAAGCAGCTTTAGTATGCTAGTCAATATTATCTCAAAGATCAGTAATCACAGGATTTGATGCAATTATTTATACCTTTTATCTCAATATGTCCAAAATAAATTTTATAATTACAGAATCACAGAAAGGTAGGCGTTGGAAGGGACCTCTGGGGATCATCTAGTCCAACCCCTCTGCTAAAGCAAGTTCACCTTGAGCAGGTCGTACAGGATCATGTCCAGGAGGCTTTTGAATGTCTTCACGGAAGGAGACTCCACAACATCCCTGTGCAGCCTGTTCCAGTGCTCTGTCACCCTCAGAGTGGAAAAGCTTTTCCTCATGTTCAGGTGGAACTATTGTGTTCCAATTTGTGTCCATTGCCCTTTATCCTGTCTCTGGGCACCACTGAAAAGAGCCTGGCCCGATCTTCTTGACACTCGCCCTTTAGATAATTTTAAGCATTGATAAGGTCCCCTCTCAGCCTTCTCTTCTCCAGGCTAAAGATCCCCAGGTCTCCCAGCCTTTCCTCATAGGAAAGATGCTCCAGTCCCCTAATCATCTTTGTGGCCCTCCACTGGAGTCTCTCCAGTAGCTCCCTGTCTCTCTTGAACCAAGGGGCCCAGAACTGGATCCAGTACTCCAGATGTGTCCTCACCAGGACAAAGTAGAGGGGGAGGAGAACCTTCCTTGATCTGTTGCTCAAACTCTTCTTAATATAATAATATATATAGCAGGTAACATATAACTTATACTGTATAATAATATACATAATAATGCTTAATACTGAAATTAGCTCACAAAACAAAGAGTAATCTGCTATGTTGGGTTTGTGTTTTTTTTTGGCACCAGTGGGTAGTACAGCAATTCCCTAACAGTTGTAGAAGGTGTAAGCTGCACAGAAATAGCCTTGTAGTCATAGAGCTTGGCAGACAAATTATTTTTTTTTTCTGCAGAGATTTAATTAGTTGAAGTTTTACAGGAAAAAAGCACCCTAGCACATCTATTTTACAATGGTTTCTGATGGGTCAGTAACTTTCTTTAGCTTTAAGAGATACTGAAGTCCTTTGTTATATATTACCTTATAATGGAACATACACGTATAAAATAGAGCTTTAAGAACGGCTGTAAGTGAAGAGAAATTTTATCTAGCTGTAATTCATGATAAATCCAATTGAAGTCAGATAACATCATAAAATAAACTGAAAATGTAAATACAAACTACTTTAAATAATCTCAGAAATTTGCAATACCATATAAGAATCCCACTTAAATGTATTTTCAAATATATCTCAATCTGCATTCAAATACAGTTTCCTAAATGACTGAAGTAGTTTAGAAATATTCATGTATTAATTGCTGAAGTAGTGGTCAGTTGGCTTTAATGATTGCCTGACTATGGTGATATTGTATATTTAGGGTCAGTCAGTATCTCCTAATACAATATGGTTTTGTTCTTGAATCCATAGTTTAAAAAAAAAAAAAAAATTGTCTTATCTTTAGAGACCAGAATAAGAGAGAGAGTCTTCTCTTTTGTTATTTCGTTGGAATAAACTTTAGTTTATTACTCAGAAATGAGGATAATTACATGAATTTGTCTCACCTGATGTTTTTCCTGTGTTTTGCTGTTACATCTTTAGGTTTCTGTTTGGTTTTGTCTGTGCATCATTGTTGAATCACCACCATATCATGTTTCTGCTAATTATCACCACCTTTATACTTTCTGCATATATATTTTTTATCACTTGGTTTCTCAGAGGAACTTCTGTTCTCACCATATGTTTTGATCTTCTGCTCTACTGATGTGTATCTTTTCAGTTTGGCAAGCCTTTATTTGTGAAATAACAAGTTAGTCTTGTTAACTTCTCCATGGTAGAATAAAGCTATACACTATATTATTGATAACATTCATAAGCCTACTTATATAAAGAGAGAAAAAGAAATGTTGTGAAAGAAGAATGAAGAACACTTGAAATTGAAAGATGAGTCCAAATTGAAAGCAAATGAAAGGAAGGATAATAGAAGTAAGTAGCCTGAGGACAGAGATGAACATATTTGAATTCTGGTGGTGTTTCATGCTCACATACAATCCACTTGTTGAGAGAGTAGTTGGTTTGCATTGCATTTTATTATTGTGTAAGAGATTTCTAGACCTATATTCTCTATATCTGTATTTTTAATATTTTTCTCATTCTCTTCTGCACTCAGATGTGTTGTTATAGATGCATTTTATGAAGCTATTTTTAACTCCCTGTAAATATTATAAATTATTTAGTTGCATTAATATATAACTTATATACATATAAAAATTAGTTGTTACATTTGCACCACTGATTAGCTTTTTAATTTTCAGATATAAAATAGTTAAGAATAATATCAAGAGTAATGAAATTTTAAGAGTGTTAGACATTTTATATGAAATAATAGCTTTTGCTTAATAGTACAAAATGAGGAGAAAGGAGCTTAGATGTATATAAAAGCAAACTCTACAGTATACAGGAAAAGTTATGACTTGATTTTTCTGCTTCGAATTTGATGTTTACATGGAAAGTTCCTGCAGATTGTACATACAAGAGGTCTTCAATTTTTATTTGTTTTTGGATGCAATGTTGAAAAAGATATTCTGCTGAAATATGTCATTCAGTGAAAGAAAAATGTCAAGCCTTGATTTTCCTTCAGAGCGAGCTGTGAGAGGTTACAGTGGTAACTCATCTGTACATAGCAGTAAATTTGTTTGCTGACAAGTGAAGGTAAGAAATTGACAGTCTAAACCATCACATATTTTTCATTAGTTTGCTTTGTTTCTGTTTTTGAAAGAGTTACTTGACTCATCTGAAAAAAAATTCCTAAAATTACTAATACTTAAGTGGGGAAATGCTACATATTAAACATCTGGGTTTTGTAATCAGATTGCATAGACGTCTCCATTCTCCCTTCTCTCTCACAATACTACAACCCCACACAAACGCAAACCAGTGCAAATGTTGAGGCCCCCCAAAATACAAAAAAAAAAAACAAAACTGGAAAAAGACAGAAATGTACTAAGTTTAAATGGCTAAGAATATCAAAGGTGCTAACCAATAGAAGCAGAACAATTGCTTTTGAGAGCTAAAAGACGCTCTTTGAATGGTCTTGCATTGAGTTTCTTTGGGCGTCAGTTAAAAAAAAAAAAAAGGGAAAAAAGCAACCTTTAAAATACCTATTTGAGAAGAGTTTCTTCTTTTCCTTCCAACAGCAACCATAACTTAAGGATCCTGAAAACATGTAAGCCCTACAGTACTTCTGGATCCAATTCAAGTTAATGAGTGTATGAATAATACCGAACAGTGTCAAACACTTTGAAAGAAACTGCTTAGTCCATAATGTTGTGTAGCAATGCCAACAGCGACTGAACAAAACCAGTAAAGAAAATGCAATCCTATACATTTAAAGCTAGACATGAAATATTTATAATTTAAAAAATCAGTTGTTTAAACAACAACTTACATAAATAGACATGCACTTATAAAGGTTTGCGTATACAGGTGCTCATGCCACTCTCTAAATCTACACAGGTAGTGAAGAAACAGGAATAGGTGTGAAAGTCTGCATGAAATACTTCAGTAAGAACCAGCATAACTACCCAGTCATGTCTTCCCCTATACCAACTGTAGAATCTGCTTTGCTTTCAACATTCTTATGACATAGGAGGATGCCTTGCCATGGAAAGGTCAAGGATATAATTTGTCAAGCAGTACCTATTTGGGAGACAACAGAGTTGCAAAAGCCAAACAAAGTAAACTGTGCCTTTCAGATGATAATTGTTCTACAAAGCTCTCTTACAGGAGCTTGTAAGAGAAGGCTTCTATACTGCTTCTAATATCCATTTTCCAAAACAGCTATAGCAGGTATAGTCCTTACGAGCCTGGAGTCAAATATCTTATTTAATACAAGACCACAGAAACTTGGGCATTAGAGCTGTGTTTTGTCACACTATCTATTACTTGTGACAAGAATAGCAATAGAAACTCCTGGTTTCCTCCTCCTCAAGTGCAGCTTTTACACAGAAAAGTAACCAGAGCTCTGCCTTCAGCTGGCTTGTCCCATAAACAATTGAGAGTTATTCCAATGACACTTATAATAACTGTGACTGTATATCAGTATTCATACTACAACAATCACAAAATAAATACATGTGCAATCAAGTCTCCTAATAGACCCGTTTGACCACAGTGGTGAGAACAAGTCAGCGATGTACCGATTTGCCCTCTGAGACAAAAAGAAGTGGCGTATGATTGCCTGATTTTGTATTTAAACACATTTCCCTCATGTACTTCCTCATCTTCAAAGGAAAACTTTGTTTTTATTGTAAGAATGAGATTTACACCTACTCCATACTTTCTAATAAATGAGATGAAGGTAATGGGAGGAATTATTTTTTGGTAAGTAACAGAAACCATTATCTTCATACTGTTATCACAGCTCCTTTCCTGTGTGCTTTACCATCACTCTCATGACCATGTCAGCAAGCCTGGCACTGATTTTTCATTTTTTAATTAGTTTCCAACCACTAATCGTATGTTTAAATGCTTTATGTATTCAAATGTCTCCTTGCCTATTCACCATTACCTGCCATTTCCTAATTTAGAGCCTGTCTCAACTGCTTCTCCTTGGCTTCTTTTCTTCATTTTCCTATACTGAAATTTCTTCTTTAATCTCTTTTGAAGAAAAGCAGATTTTTTCATGTTTCTCTGTTTTTCTTTCACAACAAAGAAAGTCTGAGAAGCCCAATTATGCTAATGTTAGACAAGGGTTCAAGCTGTCTGCAAGAAGAGTACGGCAATGCTAAAACCGGTGTAGTTCTCAAAACTTACGCAACTCTATGTCTCCCAGGAGCAGTATTTATTCTTGTCTCTCAGTGAAGCATGTGCAAAGAATTGGAGAGCCATAAGAAGAGGCAAAATGTCACAGTGGAAAGCACTTCTGACAGTTTGTTTACTAACAGTTACTTTGTAGCCTTACCTTTTCAGGGCTCCAGCATTTTTCAAAACCCTTTTCCACGTGGTCTGACCTTGATTCGAGTCTTGATTTGTTTCTCATGGTACAAAGCAATGTCTGGAGTACTGCCTGTAGAGATCCTCTCATCTTAAACTCAAACTTTGACTCTATCTTAGAGTATCTAGGGGAGAGGATTTTGTCTACCATTGCTTCAAAGTTATTAAAATTCATCACACCTCTCCACTAAACTGATGAAGATTTCTTTCAAAGTTCCTCAGGAGACAGTGCTGTGCAAGAAATACTAATGTGGTGGTACTACTTTGCTGTTTCTCATTGCCTTTTTTCTTTTTAAGTTTTCCTTCTTGAAGGTGGTGTCCGAACTGCTACGCTGAATGAGGAGGGAATTGTGCTGTGTGAGAACCTCAGGGAGGGAGGACATCATGCTCAGGGCTTGATCACTACCTTTACTGAGAGAGACCATCAGGAGAAATCTAGCATCTGCTCATTCACAGAGCTGTAGCAAATACCTCCCCATTAAAGCAATACTCTCACATTCCTATAATAGTAATATTAAAAAATACTTGGAAAGGCACTATCTACATGTCATTGTAAGTACAAACATTTCAGTTGCATCACAATTTTTTGATTTGTTTGTACCTCCATACTTTCTAAAAATGATGAAATAAGGAGAATTTAAACTAGTGATTGATTTGCTGATATGAAGACTATTCAGAAGATAATACAATCATTTTACTGATGGCAGGTCTGTGGCTGTATTGTAATTTATGAGTCACTGGCAAGAGTTGAAAACAAGCAGCTATTTCAGTTTTTTTTCTTGGGTACTAGTCAGTTTTATTGATGTGCCTGAACTTGATATATTACCTCACAGAGGCCACAGAAAATGGAGCTCTTTTAAATATGCAGTTTATTAGAAAAGAATATTGTTTACACAACTATCTGCTGTGTAGTAGAAAATTCATTATTAGCCATGGTTACAACTTCTAAAAATTAAAAAAATTACCTGAAAATTTGTATTGCCTCCGCTATTTCAGTAGCTTCTTCTCTAATTATCCTGGAGTAGTTTGTGATTAGACATCTGTTAAGGCCTAGTTTTGGTAATACATGGAAACTGAAATTCTCTTTTTTGTGATTGTTCAAAAACAGTTGATATACTATTGTTCTACAGTAATGGTTCTCTAATTTTGATACACTTTATGACTATGTCAGGAAAGGGTTTTCTTTTTCAGTAGGCAATGTCTACAAATATCTGCACACGATATCATATACATTCTCAAGCATCAAATACTATGTTTTCATGAATATTTTCAAGACTATCCACTGCTAATGGTGTATTTGACATAGACGTTTTTTGTGGCCTTGAGCATATCATCATACATTTTAATTTCATTTTTTTCATTCTGTGAAGTGTTAAGAATTGATTCATTTTATTTTTGTTATTATTTTATGAATTAAATATGCTAGAGTATTTTGTAAGTGGAAAAAAGTTATAAACAGAAAGCGCATAATGACTTTTTCTTTTTTCTTTTCTTTTTTTTGTTTCTTAAGATTTCAAACAAAGAAAATACTAGAAAAGCAAACGTAAGAAATTAATTTTTCAAATATAGAAGCCTAAACTTACTGAAAAGCTGAACGACCCTCTTTCCCTCAAAGGAATAACAAAAATAGAACTTACGTTCCTTAGTTTTTCATCATTGCTGAGAACAGATATTTGGCAGAGTTTGGTCAAAGCACAGGAGAGAAAAACCTTTGTCTATTCCAGAGGAGGTGGGGATAGACTGATCCAACTCCTACTGCTTTTCTACACATCCTTCTGTTCCTGCTAAAGAGGCTGCTGGAGTTTCTCTTCAGCACCTGCTCCCTCTCTGCAGTGAAGGTCTTCTGTCTCTGCCCTAGTCCTCTTCTTGCTGCTTAGGAACCAGGACCTGGACTTTTCCTCATCGTTCTTCTCTTTCCCAACAGCCAGAAATAAGGATAAAATAGAATTAATAAGGAATATGGGAGTAGAGGGAATAGAAAGGGTTATTTACTCCAGTATGAAATAATAGGACTGAGCTGCATCAGAAAAGGAAGGTTGTTCAACTCCTGGGCCTTTGGGGACAGAGAAGAAAGAAGAGTAAAAGGCCAAGCTTCACTTCCACTCCTTCAGACAGAGTGCCCAAAGGAATCGTATTACCTCAGTCCCACTCACCCACGCAGCATTCTCCCAAGCCCCCAGGACTTTTTTGTGACTCCTGGGAGCCAGCAGGTTACTTCTCCCAACCTCATGCGGAAAGGAGTTCTCCTCTTCCTTTTCATCCTCCTCCCAGGCTGACACAGCATCTGCCTTTTGGCCATGACATTTAATTCTTACACAATAAAGCTGGTTGTAGACTATTGGACTTGGAAAATAAATGGATTGATTAAATAAGGAGGTGATTGGTGGTAGCCAACATGTCTTCATCAGGGGCAAATTGTGCCTAACAAATTTGGTAGCCTTCTACAATGAGGTTACAGCGATGGTGGATAAGGGAAAAGCAACTGAGATCATATACCTGGACCTGTGTAAGGTGTTCAACACTGTACTGCACGACATCCTTGTCTCTAAACTGGAGAGACATGGATTTGACAGGTGGACCACTTGGTGGGTCAGGAATTGGCTGGATGGTTGCACTCAAAGAGTCACGGTCAACGGCTCGATGTCTGAGTGGAGATGAGTGATGACTGGTTGGTATTGGGAAAGGTGCTGTTTAACATCTTTGTCAGTGACATGAACAGTGGCATTGAGTGCAACCTCAGCAAGTTTACAGACAACACCAAGCTGTGTGGTGAAGTCCACATGCTGGAGGGAAGGGAGGCCATCCGGAGGGACCTGGACAGGCTGGAGAGGTGGGCTCATGCAAACCTCATGAAGGTCAACAAGGCCGAGTGCAAGGTCCTGCACCTGGGTCAGGGCAATCCCAAGCACAAACATAGGCTGGGCGATGAGTGGATTGAGAGAGGCCCTGTGGAGAAGGACTTGGGGGTGCTGGTGGATGAAAAATTGAGTATGACCCGGCAATGTGCGTTTGCAGCTCAGAAAGCCAATCGCATCCTGGGCTGCATCAAGAGAACTGTGGCCAGCATGTCAAGGGAGGTGATTCTCCCCCTCTATTCCGCTCTGGTGAGATCACACCTGAAGTCCAGCTTTGGGGTCCCCAGCACAAGAAAGACATGGACCTGCTTGAGCATGTCCAGAGGAGGGCGACAAATATGATCAGGGGGCTGGAGCACCTCCCCTATGAGAACAGGCTGAGTGAGTTGGGGATGTTCAGCCTGGAGAGGAGAAGGCTCTGGGGAGAGCTTCTAGTGCCTTTCAGTACTTAAAGGGGGCCTGCAAGAAAGATGGGCAAGACTCTTTATTAGGAAGAGTAGTGATAGGACAAGGGTAACAGTTGCAAATTGAAAGAGGGAGCTTTAGATTAGATATTAGGAAGAAGTTATTTACTGTGAGGGTGGTGAGGCACTGGAAGAGTTCGCCCAGAGAAGCTGTGGCTGCCCCCTCCCTGGCAGTGTTCAAGGCCAGGCTGGATGGGGCTTTGAGCAACCTGGTCTGGTGGAAGGTGTCCCTGCCCATGGCAGAGGGGGTTGGAACTAGATGGTCTTTAAGGTCCCTTCCAACCCAAAAGCATTCTATGATTCTATGATTCTAATTTGGAAAAAAAAAAACCAACCACAAAACCAACCAAATTTAGATCGGTACATAGTTATGCTATTTTTCTTGGAATAACACTTTTTTAAATAAAATTCCAAAAGGTCAGAATGAAAAAAGAACCCAAGACAGCTGTTAACTGCCTTTGATTTCGTTATATGTGATTTTACTATGTCTTTACCCTGTATATGTTAGCAAAAGATCTGTTGTTAAGAAATTGTAAGCCAACATAGGCTGATTACTACAATCTTTATCTCTGTAAAGGTGAAAAAAGCCCCCACCCCTGGAAAGTACCCCACTTCTGGAACTACCTAGAAAAAGAATGCAAGGGACATGTGTTTTTGTCCCCTATCACCTACTCTTGACCTGATCATCCCTTTGAAAATTATTCTGGTTCCTGAAAAAGACATGTGACCAAGTCCATGGGTAGAGCATTCACCATTCTATTGAAGCCATCAGGGCTGTGCCTATTGCCTGGAGCAAAGCATTTGGCCCAATATAAGCACATAAATAGCTGTTGCAAATAGTCCATTACATTTTATACACACACATGTTTATACCTCATTAAAGCACTTTCTGTCCTTGAATAGAAGCAGCTAGCTTTCTTCTTTGAATGTAACAGCAACAAACTGTTACTGTTAATGTTACTAGAGATGCTTAAGACTTTTTTTTTCTTTAAAATTGAGAGTTTGTATAAATGGGTCTTTATTTTCTTTTTTTAATAGTAGTGATTTAAGACCATTCATCAACTAGGGTTTGGCTAGAAAGAACTGAGGCAAGATATAAGAAGGTATTTAGCTTCTCTTTGTCTTCCTTGTCACTGTAGTTTTGTATTTATCTTTTTCTCTGATATTACTTGTGCTTGGACAAGAGATTTGTGATCTAATCTTAGAAAGAAGGAATGAATCCCTTACAGTTTTCTAACCTATTCTAGTGCTATAAAGCTGAACTATTTAATAATTTCTGTTAAAGGAAAAGGTATTAAAAACATCTAGACTGAAAGCCAAAATTGTAAGTTTATAAAATCTGAATAATATTCTGCTTTACTGTAAACCCGTTGTCATGAATTGATTTTTACATAGTGCAAACTTTGTCCTCCATAAATGACACAAACATATTTTATTTGAATAAATATATTTCTATATCCTTAAATATATACATACCTCAGCTAAAAGGTAGCTGTATTTAGTTCAACATATTTAACTTATAAAAAAGAAGTGACAGTTAGATGTAGAGTTTTAGCTCTTATTAATAACTGAAACTATACTTTTATAAATGCACATAAAAGTAACATTAAGTCTCTTGCAGTGGCCCCAAAAATATCAGAAAGACCACTGTTCCTCTCTAAAATTAAATCCATCCCCAATGTTAACACATTCCAGAAACTCTTCAGAGCACTCAGACTGCTAATTGTGTTAAAGTACATGCAGTAAATGGTTATGGTATGCTATTTTGTTTTTATTGAAGACTAAGTGGAGTTTAAATTACCCTTCAGACAGATAGCTTCAGGTCCTTTGTTATGTTTTATTATCTTTTTACATAAATCTTAGTAATTTTGTTTCTAAGGTGAAGATAAAGCAATTTTTGTCTGTTTAGAAAGGTATGAAGAAATCATTTCCTGTATATATTTAAGTGACAGTAAATGAGGCATTGCAGAATCTCAGCAAAAATCCAAGAGCTTGGAGATCTTGAGTACAACTGAGCTGGAAATTATATTCTTACGCTCTAATTTTTGAAAGATGAAGGCGGGCAAGAAAGATAGACACTTTGAAAACTGTGGTTAGAACAGTCACCTGAAAAGCAGAACACGTGTGAAAATCCATTTCTCTTCCTTGTTCTGCTCAGCACTTGGATGCTCACTAATGCTCACGCCAGGTGACTGCCCAGCCTATAGTTCTTCTGAGATGGGTCTCTTCCAGTCTCCTGTGTGGAAGTTATTTGACTGTGTTTACCAGCATTGAAGAGTTGTACTCCAGTCTTCTGTTGCTTAGGAGAGTCCTTGAAATATGGAGCTTAAGAACAAAGAAACTGTCTATCCTATCTACTCTAGGTGGTCCTGCATTGGTAGGGGGGTTTGACTAGATGATATTTTGAGGTCTCTTCCAACCCCTAATATTCTGTGATCCTTTCATCCATACCTAGCTGCTCAGAAGTGAACAGCTTTAAAGGTGATATAGATATCCAGTACACTCGATGAGGCTAGCTCCGGTTATCCTGAAAGACACTTATTGAACACTGTTAGTATTATGTAACAATTAACACTGTACAGGTCAGACTTAAGTGTTCTCACCCAGAGTTAAATTCCCTTGAGGTACACATTGGACTTCACCATCCTTCATCATTACCCACCAAGTATGACCAGGTCCTTGAGCGAAAGCAACCCCACGAATGGGTTTGCCTTTGCCCGAAGCAGGAAATACCCACACACTTTTTCCCAACAAATTTCTTTCACACACCACAGGGACTTTATCCCCTTCAACTGTATGTAAAAGGTCAGATTGGGCAGGACCGGCTCGATTGATAGTTCCTCTGGTGTTAACTAACCAGGTGGCTTGTGCTAAATGCTTGTCCCAGTTTTTGAAAGTTCCACCACCCATTGCTTTCAGAGTAGCTTTTAATAATCCATTGTACCGTTCAATTTTTCCAGAGGCTGAAGCATGGTAGGGAATATGATATACCCACTCAATACCATGTTCCCTAGCCCAGTTGTCTATAAGACTGTTTTTGAAATGAGTCCCATTATCCGACTCAATTCTTTCTGGAGTACCATGTCGCCACAAAATTTGCTTTTCAAGGCCCAGGATGGTATTCCGGGCAGTGGCATGAGGTACTGGATACATTTCCAGCCAGCCGGTGGTTGCTTCCACCATTGTAAGCACGTAACGCTTACCCTGGCAGGTTTGAGGCAATGTGATATAATCAATCTGCCAGGCCTCTCCATACTTATATTTCAACCATCGTCCCCCATACCACAAAGGTTTTAACCGTTTAGCTTGCTTAATTGCGGCGCATGTTTCACAGTCGTGGATAACCTGCACAATAGCATCCGTAGTTAAATCGACCCCTCAGTCACGAGCCCACTTGTACGTTGCATCTCTTCCCTGATGTCCTGAAGTGTCATGGGCCCACTGAGCTAGAAACAGTTCACCTTTATGTTCCCAGTCTAGGTCTGTTTGGAACACTTTCGCAGCCTGATCCACTTGCTGATTGTTTCGATGTTCCTCAGTGGCCCGACTTTTAGGTACGTGAGCATCTACATGACGTACCTTGACAACTAGTTTCTCCATCCGGGCAGCAATGTCTTGCCACAATGCAGCAGCCCAAATTGGTTTACCTCTGCGCTGCCAGTTATTCTGCTTCCACTGTTTCAGCCAACCCCACAAGGCATTAGCTACCATCCATGAGTCAGTGTAAAGATAGAGTACTGGCCACTTTTCCCGCTCAGCAATGTCCAAGGCCAACTGGATGGCTTTTACCTCAGCAAACTGACTCGATTCACCTTCTCCCTCAGCCGCTTCTGCGACTCGTCGTGTGGGACTCCACACAGCAGCTTTCCACTTCCGACAATTCCCTACAAGGCGTCAGGATCCAAACAGTCCAATAAATTCGGTTGTCCCTCTCCTCAACCTGGCTGGAGGCAGGGCTCCTCTAATTTTTAGCACAATACCCATCAAGAAATGGGTTTGTATTCACTGGAGCAATCGCTCTGGTAGAAGAACTTTCTCTTTTGTTAGTTGGTGAGGACATAGCAGAGATTTTATTAACCACGTCCATTGGGATCTGGCGGCGCCCATCATATGCTATAGCCAAATAGGTACCTGGAATGCTGTACTTGGTCTCCTACAAGCTTCTGAACTCCACAGGGCTGGTCTGTGTTCATGTGACTGTGCTCCAGGGCTCATGAGCTGTGCTGTAAATAATAGATAACCAAAAATAATTGAAATGTGTTTCCATCTGCATGGCAAGAGGTGGCTCAGGGACCTCCACCTGGTACTGCCCCATAGTGGTGTCCTCCAGCTGTGAACATGGTCCCAGGATTAAATAAATTTCTGACCGAATCCTGCATCATTTAGTCAATGGTGTCCAAAATCAGCAGTCATTAACACAAGCTAATCCATCAGTTTATTTCTGGTAGTTTTATATACAAACACAAAATTAATTTGAATTTTTTCCTTTTATGCTCTTTTCTTTTACCTCTGAAACTTTCTAAGGCCTGCCTTGCTGCTACTTCAGAACGAGATGCTTTGCTAAAAAAAAAAAAAAAAAACCACAAAAAAACTGAAAAATAGTATATTTCAGGCAAGGTCAAAAAGAAGTGCATGGCTACTTCAAAATCAGAGGCTACATTTGCTACACTGTCCACAATTGCAATCAAACACCGTCACTTAAGATCTGCAGGAACAGACTACTAAAACAATTTCATCCTTCATTCTTTGAAGAGTAGATTAAAAACTGTTTTTCATTTTACTTATATCATTGTCAGCACCCAGATAGGAGGTAAATCAACCATAGATGAAATAATAAACAATGCTGATAGGTAATATATTGTGAATTTCTGGTTAATTTCTTTTGTTGTGTTTTATGAATTAATTTTATAGAAAAGGTAATTGATCTCAGAAATGTCTACACTGTTTTCTTTTGTTTTCTAATCATAACAATTTTTCAGTTTTTATGAACATGTAGACAAATACATTAGGTTATGAAGCTGTCTGCCTCCTCAGTTGGTACCATAGCTATAACCTAGTGAATAGATATGAAGCAGCTTAAACCTCTCAAACCATTTTTTACAGAGGTAAGTGACATCACAAGAAAACTTCTTTACCCTGTAGACTTGAAAAACATAATCACATATCTGTACAAATTCATTATGGATTATGCATATGTATGAAGGGTCTAGTTCAAAATAAAGGAATTTGTAGGTGAAAAAGTATTCTATTGTGAAAAATACACAAACTCTCCCTAATTAAAAAAAATGCTAAAAATAATACCTTAAAAAAACCCCAACATTCCTTCCAAAGATAAATGGGTATTTTGCATTCCATAGAATGCTAGGTAAAAAAAAATCATCCTTACATCGCATAGAGATTTTTCAGTGACTGAGAAAGCATCTACTTGACTCTCCTTTGCTACCCTGGTTTGTTGTAGATATAGGAAAAAGGATCATGAGACAACTGAGCTCCTCTGTGTTTCAGGGGAAAAAGTGTGTGTGTAATTAATGTAGTTACCTTCTCTGAAAATTAAGTTAAGGTTTGGGATCACGAGAACACAACTTGTAGCTGGGTTGTATAGATGGTCAATTAATATTTTCTCTTGGCTCTTCAGTCAACTAACGAAGGGTGTACATGCACAGTCATGTTTGTGTGTTTCTGGAGAAAGTAAGCTGAGAAAGTAAGGCATTATCCTCAAGAAGAATCACCCCCACAGATTTTCTGTGGCTATGGTGTTGATTACACAGGAACATTGTTTCCTCATGTCTGATCAGTAGTCTGAGAGCATTGTTTGGAAAAGCATATTGATCCCAAAAGCATTTGTACTGGCCTACAAATAAAACCACCTTACAAGCTTGTCCCACATGCATTTTAACAGCCAATATCTCGTGGACACTGGAGTGAAAGGTTATTATTTTATGGTACCTGAAAGCTGAAATTCCAAGCTTACTTGTGGCATTAAAATGGACTTTTCTAGATCTAGCACTTCACAAGGTAATACACTTTCAGTCTGTACTCGTTTTCTAAGTCTAGCTGATTTATACTGTCAGTTTTTGAACAAGCTTATTCCCAAATTATGTCCGAAAAAAAAAGAGAAAGGGTAATAAACCAAATAGAAATCATAATACAATTATCTTAAGGTCTAATCTCAAGTCCTTCTGACATGAAACAAAAATGTTTAAAGTCTTTAAGATCCATGTATTTTTCCCATTCCAGCAACAATGACATAAAACAGAAATGAAAGAACTTTCTTTTGTAAATAATCTCTCAGCTTCTGTCTGAAATGTTATGCCTCCTGCGGGCTGGCTGGCAGTGGCTAGGGCAGGAGTGCAGGTCCATACCTCTCAGCGTGCACGCAGAGGAGCTTGTACACAAGCAGACCCCAGCACACCTCTCGCAGGGGCAACTGGGGACATCAGGGACCGGGTGGGCATGATGGCTTGTTTGCTGGCAACCAGTGAGATCCCATCCTGGCTCAGTACAAGAGGCTAATAAGGCAATTTATGAGTTGTCATTTTTCATTGCTTTTGGTAGTATCTTCCAAAAACAAAGTGACAATTCTTGTTTATCTGTGTATTAGATAGGTAAACGCAGCAATATCATATTCTTCTGGCAAGAGTGGATGTGCTTTTTACAAACATTAGTGGTACAAAGTCTCTAAATGAGGACTGAAAAATGCTACATAGACATAGAATTTGTCTATTTTTTTTTCCTCACCATTAGGGTAACTTCAGACTGGCCCAAGCAACTTCCAAACTTTCGTCAAATTCATGGACTAATTTCATTGAAGGGTGAGGAGAACACTGAAGGGTCAGGAGAAATAAAAGTTTCAGATTTTTCATGTTGAAATATTCTACTTTAGATTTTACTGACTTCTGAAGAAAAAGAAATAACAGTAAAAAAAGAAAACTTCACAGAGGATGAAATATCATTTTCTTCACCATGAAATTTTTTTATGTGGGCTTTTAAATTATCATTTTGAGAATATAAAGAAATAATTTAATATTAATACCAAACACAGGCACACCCCCCACACCCCCCCCCCCCCCAATATTCTATTGTGGTTTTAAAAAGAGAAGGAAAGGGTAAAGACAGAGACCAACGTAAGTTATTCACATAGCCCTCATCCTGTCCCACTCCCACCTCAGAGGGCTAGGATAACCTGTATGGTTTGAGACGTGTAGGTACTTGAGGTTTCCTGACTGCTGCTCCTTCCCCAACACAGCTGTGAAATTTCATGGCGCAGGGGCATTTGCCAGCAGGGCTTCCACACATAACTAAATTTCATCTGTAATGAATGCTTTCTGTGTGAGCGGTCAGGAGGGGAAATGATATGCCTTGAAGAAACCAGACCACATAGATAATCTCCCTAGGGCACCTGAGGGAAGATAGACACCTGGAGCAGCACTTCACCATAGGAACATGATTTTACATTCTCCCTAGAGGGTAAGTGTCTTTCTGTAAACTATTAAAAAAAAAAAAAAAAAAAAAAAAAAGGCAGGGAGGCTATTCTGCTTATGCTGCATCTATTACCTATAACTTCCCAAACTTTTCACTTTCCTACTTGGAAATGTTTAAATACTTTTCATATTTGCCAATTCAAGAGTTTTCTTTAAAAAAAGAAAAACTTAAGAAACAAAAATTGTATCTACTGTGGAGACGTACACTAAGTTATGAGTAGAAGTGTCTTTTACCATGTAAGCTATACTTATGAGAAGAGATAGACTGTGCATGTGAAACAACATTGCACATAATTCTTTTCTTTACCTTATAGCTTGCATCCTGTCCCCCTTTTTGTTTTCAGTTGTGAGGTTGGTTCCAGGTGAAAGTGTGGCTATGGGTTGACTCGGTGTGAGCATGAAAGGACTCCATTCAAGTCCTTTACTGACTCACAGTCCTTCATAACCTTAGCAAGAAATGGACACAGGAACACTTAATAAATCCCAGGGCAGACCTTTGATGCTGATGATCCAGGCACCCAGTGAGCTGCAGTAGTCACTGAAGGTCCAAATTCTCTTAAATACCAGTTGTCGCACCATAGTTTATTCGAAGCAGGATGGAGGAATGGCACTGCAGGGTTACTTCCAAGTTTCTGCTTGGCTGTCTGCATGCTGCTGGCTCTGGCATGAGCAGTCTTTACATGGCAGACACCCTTTAGAAGAAGTTTCCTCCCTTTTGGCACAGGGGATATGGCAGCAGCACTCACTGATATCAGCTGCTGCCCTTTCAGGGCCAGGCAGATGGCATGTGAATCTGCTTAACTTCGTAAATGGATTTGATGAAAACTCCAAGCTCAGGAAAAGCTCTGTTGATCATTGTGCTGCCCTTGCATAGGTTTTAGGACTCCCTGTTTCCCAGGGCAGCAAAATCAGTAATGATGCACTTGAGAAAGGCACAAGCAGGACAGTACTCTGCATGCATTAGCCCAAAGAGTGCTTGATTAATGTCAATGAGTCTCACTTGAGTCTGTTCCAGCTCACATTGGGCAAGGAGGAATATTGCTTAATCCAAGGCTGAACTTAAGGACACCTGTGCCTTCAACAATGATTATGACTGATTTGTATCTGTCATTTAATGCACAGAAATCATGAAAAATAACACCTGTGTCTGCCTTTACATTAGATTACTTGTAAAGGACAGTTTCTTCTCAGTGGTCTTCAGTTAACTTGAAACAAAAAGGACAAATTTTGCCAGGTAGTATGTCTCTTAAATCTGTATTTTCTTTTTCTTTAACTAACAGCTCAGTGAAGCTTCAGTTATAGACAAGGCTATGCAAATTTCTCACCTTTATTTTCTCGTGTGACCTACAGCTGTGTTCTTGAAATGAATGTTTGTGTTGGATTCATTGCTGCTGCTCTCAGCACTTCTTACTGCTATCTCCTGGTGACAATGTGGCATTCAATCAGTTCGATGACCCTCTGTCGCTCTAATGACATGAGCATCCCTTACACGCTGCAGATGTCCCGTTGACTCCATTAATTCACTGGACCGGTTCCATCTGCCTCATGAGGCAACCTACAAAAAAATCAAAACAAGCCCCATAATGGCCCCATGTTTTTTTCACATCCCCAGACATTTTTCTCCTTCTGAAACTTTCATATAGAAAAGGACCAATCACAAAGCCATAAGCATGCTTGTATTTCTAAATTTGATAAGACCATGTATGTAGTGCCATAGGCATTAAACCAGAATTTTTGTAAGTTTCTTTCTTAACACACATCAATAACACTAAACTTCATAAAGGGTTCTATATGGCAAACAATAAAAGGATTGTAAGATTTTTTTCAAAATTGTTTTTGACTTATAGCCTTCCACACTGACTGGTCAATTAGGGTGATGGGAAACCTGCTATCAGTGATCTGGCAGAGAGATGGCAATAAAATCATATAATGTAATGAAAATATCTTCCTGGAATATATGAAACAGTTATTTATCATCCTTAATGACTATGTTTAGGAAGACCTAAGTGAAAAAATAAGGAAAGTGTGATGAGATGTGCTGGTACAGATACCTCTACAATTAATTGCCCAACAGTCTAAAGATTCAGAGGTCAAAGCCTCAGCTGAGGAAAACAGGCATAACTCATAACAGACAAATATATTCATCTCATCAGGCAATGTTTCCTGCTAATTGCAGGTTTGCTTATTTTCTTAATGTTATACCTCTGTATTTTTCTTCAGTAGCGTGCAATAGACAGCTTTCAAAAAAAAAAGATGAATAAAAATTGCTGGTTTTCTTGCTTTATATCATGTCCTATGTAAATGTTAGAGTAATTTTTCTCTCCTTGAATAGTTTTGCTGAACTCTAAAATGTGAAAGTCTGAACATTACTATGAAACTAGTAAAGTAACAGTGCGTAGAATATGATAGTTTTCTTCTTACAAAGTGTCAGAAGAAAGGAATAGCAAACTTCCTGGGTTTGCAATCTAATATTTTCCATTAAAATTAATTATAAATGTATTGAATAATTACCTTTTCTGATCTGAGTTTTGTTCAGTATGGTTATTGCTACCTGCAGCGCAGAAGTTTCTGCTTGTATTGAAGATGAGCTGCCGTGGCATCTTACTTCAGCATACTATTTAAAAATCGCTTACTGAAAAGACAAAGATAAAATATATCCTGCTGCTTTCCCTATTACATATCAAAATATTCTTTTTGCATAGTGACAAGCGGTCTCAGGTGAAAACATCATACCATGAGTGCAAAGCTCATTTTTTCACTCACTAATACTAGTAACACAATGACTTTTTTTACAATTTTTTTTAGAAGAAATGCCTAAAATTAAGTAGGCAGTCAAATATAGTGGCAATTATATACCACAAAAAGTTCATCTTCTTCTTGATCTGC